>NC_092866.1:41760263-41805592 GCF_032062135.1 Pyxicephalus adspersus | reverse complement strand
CCAAGCAGCTATACAAACTGTCCCCCAATATTGTTTAGTGATCCCATTCTTCTTCCAAGCAGCTATACAAATTGTCCCCAAATATTGTTTAGTGATCCCATTCTTCCTTCCTTCTCTGCTCCTCACAGAACAAAAGAATTATCTGTAGAGCACTCGTTTCTCTAAATGTCAATGGAATCCCATAATTGCTGAAAACTATGAGCATCTGTACAGGTGTTTAGTGATTCATGTCAGGAGACGGTCACCCGAAGTTCAGTTCATTTAAAAAAGTGTGCTCATTTCTATAGCCAGAGTTTGTTTGGAGGAGGGCAATAATATCTGGCTTGTAGCCTCTTCATAGTACGAAAAAGAAAGGCTCAAAATATTGAAAATGTGACTTGGTCCGCATGGTAAACCTCCAACCATCCACGCAGCTTTATAATAAATGGCCATGCACCTCCCACACTTTCAATGCTATTGCCACAAAAAGGGGAATTGAGCTATATAAGCATATAACCATTATGTCCGTTGTAGATATTAGAAACATCCAAAACATAATTTCAAATTCATAAATTCTATTGAGTATAAAAAAGCAGAGTACTATCACACTGCAGACTCATGTTAAAAAACAGAAAATATGACAGGAAGGATGACCCTCACACAGAATTTCCTGTTTTTCACTTTTCAAGGAACCTCTCTGCAGTTTTTACTGATTTCTACTACCTCAGCTGTTTAAATGACCTCTGACATCTATGCAAAACCTGCACACAGATCTATCTGCAAAGAAAACATCAAAATGTTATCACTTAAAAGCAAAGATTAACTATAGGAAAGATAGCTAGCTTTTTGCTGATCCTCTAAAACCCAAGACCCCCAATGACCCTGGCAGACACTGATTGATTTAGCTGCAAACAATTCTACTCATCTGGTATATATAGAAATGTTTTATATTATATCACGAAAGACTATAGGAGAAAAAGCAGTGGCAGAAGTACGTTCCCCCTCTGGTGATAATTCCGACGTTGAGCCACAAATACAAGCAAAGTGTCCCAAATTCACTTATACTTACCTTACTAAAAAAAATTTTTATAGATGACAGGTCAAGTGAAAAGCTCGGTCCACTCGGGTACTGGTAGTAAGCAAGCGTACACATTCTGGACAACAATGAACTGACCATTATTCCAAGATACTGTGAGCTGCTGAAATCGAAATTATAGTACGGGTTCCCTGAAGAACTAAAAATTAATCAAGGGTTCCCCCATGCTAAAAAGTTCTTGAAACACCGTTTTAGCATATTATCATAAAACCTCTACCCAAAGCAAATGAAGATTTGGATGGTAGTCGACTTTGGAATGACATGGAATCTACAACCAATAGGTAAGTTTCTACACCCTTATTATTTAAAAAAGGAAAAAATAGATAGCGTTTCTGGAACCTGGAGACATGAGATGAGTTAGATAACTACTTGATGGTGACTATATATTCAGGCCTGTGCGTCTTTGACTCAATTAGGCACCTACCAATTAGCAAGACATTGCTGAAGATTCTTTGTGTTTTGCACTCTATTACAGGGATTATGATAGCTGAAAATGGCAAAATCAAGCAACTCTTATCGCATTACTTGGGTAAAATTCATGCAGAGCTATTCTGGGAAAGATGTTTCAAATTTGACACAGGAAGAAGACAATCAGAATAGAACAAACAGTTCAATTTCAGTAAGACCTGTACTATACAAATGCTGCGGGCAATATTTGACAATATACAAAACGTTATTCTCCCCAGAATATGAAATGTTCATATCCCCTAGTGCAGTGTTTCTCAGTCAGGGTTCCTGCAGAGGTTGCTAGGGGGCTTTGAGCAATTTGTGCCGCTCAGGTCAGTTAAAGTGAGGGGTTAGGGTGTAAGGGTGACATCCTCTCCACCGACTAGCAATGTATCAGACTTCCTTCCCACTGACCACTATGCCAATATTTTGTGAGCTATGGATATCTTAATTATAGCAGGGGTTCCCTGAAGAACTGAAAGTGATTCCAAGAGTTCCCCCAACTTTATAAAAGTTGAGAAAGGCTCTAGTCTGTTTAAAGAACCATGCATACATCCAATAAATTAGAATCAGAGAAGATATTGTCTTAAACTAAAGACTAATAAACGTTTCCAAGGAGGTTTATCACCTTTTTGTTAAAAAGGTAGTCGAGGTAAAAAAAAAAAAAAAAAAGATAAATAAAATAAAATAAAAGAGGGTTGTGATAGGTAATCCCAGCAGTACACGTGTAACATGATATACTCCACATAATAACAGTATAATAAAAATGTGGCGGTTGTCTAGCTATATTTTTATTATAATTATAAGGACTCAAACGGAATGGCTTTTGGATGGCTAGGTCTTGCAGGCAGCATTGGAGAGAAAAGGAGATTGTTCTGACAGTGGTGGATGAGCAAACATTACAGCTTGTCTGACTGCTCATCCTGCCTGGTTGCTATGGTGCTGGAATCTCACCACATTATGATGCTGCTATTCTGGAGCCAGATTAACTCCTCCACTTCCTGCGTTTTACAGATCCTTGTCCAATATAGCTATTTAAC
The DNA here is from genome assembly GCF_032062135.1 of Pyxicephalus adspersus. Taxonomy (NCBI): domain Eukaryota; kingdom Metazoa; phylum Chordata; class Amphibia; order Anura; family Pyxicephalidae; genus Pyxicephalus; species Pyxicephalus adspersus. Next base: position 41,803,030 of record NC_092866.1, on the reverse strand, counting down.
AGGTGACAGAAAAATGTTGGAAAATAAAATGGGAAAAAGATGGCATGAGGTGCATGTATCTAAGTAAAAATACATTTATGGTTGCTAGGAGGGCTTTCTCGTGAGTATTGCAATTTTTATTTAACACAGAAACAATGCAACACTCTTTTGCTGTCTGATAGTGGCATAACCAGTGTCACATCCTATACTTATTAGGGCCGGTAGGAACCCCCTTTCTAACAATGCACCCACCCCAGTAACTACAGCAGCCAAAACCACCATGGCGCCCTCCTGATCCTCAGGTTTGCCACTGAGCTTGGGATCAGAAAAGCCGCCTCTCCATCACAGGAAAAAGAGAAGCTGTCCAGCAGGTGCCGAGTCTGAAATGGAAGGAATAATGGTGGCTGCAGAAGAGAAGCAAGAGTTAGTGAGGGAAGTGGTCAATCTGACCGATGCATTGGCTATGGCATGATGTTTTTGTAACTGAACATGTATACTTAAGGCAGAACTAACATTCCACTTTTAAAAATCCACAATCAGACAGGTCACTATTGCAGAAAGGGATAGGCCATATCCCTTCTACCTGCATCACTGCTCCGGTTACCAGCCTGCATGTGAGCTGGAGTTACATCATCCCGGCCAGGCCAACCAAGATGGCCAAAGATCATCTCTAGAAAAATCAGAATGAAAAAAATGGCGATGACGTGAGGGAATGGGACATGTGGGTATAGAGGGTTTGGTTTCACTTTTTTATGAAATTTATGTTATATGTTTGCTACCATTCTGACAACATTCAAATGAGCTTATAAATTTCCGGACAGATGCAGGGCTGTCTTGTGAAACTACACAACCTCTAAGACATCAAATGTTTGATCTGCAGAAAATCCAGGCAAATTCTGGAGCCAACATAAAATCATGCATGAATGGCAACATTTTGGCAACATCAAATACAGTCATTGTGATAATTGGGATGTGTCATGTGGAACCCTGGACAGATACAAAAGACACCGATAAATTAGGATCTGTATTAATTTTTACATAAATTAATAAATTATAAACATCAGCAATGCAAGTAGAATTTAACCCGGTAATAGCCTCTTGCTGTCCCTGCACAGAGGAGCTCAGAAACAGAATGGGCCAACCAGTTATGCTGCAGTTTAGACACCACACTGATAAAAACAGATTGATTGACAGGGATGTGCTTTTCTTGTTGCGGTCCCTTTCCCTTTCAAACACAGGTTGGAAAGGGAACCTGTAAGTTATCCTTAATAGCAGAGGAAAAAATTAGGTCTTCTACCAGACACAACTGTGCTGTGTAAATCTTAGGACTGCATGAACAATATTACAAATCATTGGCATGTAAAACAGCTCACTTTTACACAATTTTTCATCTTTGTACTTCACCATTGCCTGGAAATCTATTAAATGTTAAAATAAAATGGCAAGCATCAGAAAGGGTCATGTAACTTTAAACGCAAATTGATTCTTTGACTATTCTCAAAAAAAATCCAAAGCATCCTTGCATATAGTGTATTCCATATAGGCTTGGATTACCCTGTCATTGCAGACACATTACCCAGACCACAATATTCTTCAATGTTTAATAGAACAGAGAATACAGCAAGTTAAATAAAACAATCTTAATTTCATTAGGAAATTACATTTGTTCTGTCTGCTAAGAGATGTCTCCTCTTCTGTAACAAAAATGATTACGGTAATATGGGAGGCTTTCTCTGGTTGTTGAATTAAACTGACTTTTTCTTTTTGTGATTTGAAAGCCATGCAGCCACATTTCCTGACTCTTCTTCTATATTGCACAACAATAATAATCTTCTTCCATATTGCACAACATTATTCTGTCTTTTTTTTTATTTTATTTTTTTTATACATACAGAGATACGCAATTCCTGCTAAAACAATGCAATATATAACCTACTGTACAAAGAACTTATGTTTATGCAAAGTAAAATGTTAAGTTATACATTTGCATGATCATGCAAATCATTATTGCAAAAAGGGGCAAGCCCTTTCTGTAATAATGCGACTTACCTGCCTTGGCGTATCTGGCAATTAGCTGAGCTGCGCATGTGCAGAGTTAGTTTTGGTTGCCAGGGAAAACCAGCATTGCTGGCTTCCGTTACGTGTTCCGGCATGATATACTATTATGTAATCCTAGCATGACCAATTATTGGCCAAAGATCATTAGGAAGAATAGAAGGAATATGGTGGCGCCCAGAAGGCAGACAGGGGAGTCGTCCAATTTTTGCCAAGTATCTATCCTCTAAAAATATTTATTTATGATCAGAAAAAGCCATCATTGAATGAATTGGATATCCATTAATGCAATCAGAAAGAAAGAGTTCTATTTGTACATACCCTTAAACTTGGAGCGAATATTAGCCAGTTCCTTGTTTATCCTTTTTATTTCTGCTTCTTTGCTTTTACCTGAAGGGACACAAAGACATTGTTTGTTCATATAGTAGAAACATTTTGTACTTCAGTTTAATAGGTTGGTACAATGGAATGGACAAATAATTCTGTGCTTTCATAAATCACAGATGCACTGTACTATATCTGCAGTGGTAATAAGTATATGTTTTAATCCGCTGACCATAAACATAAAACAATTTATTTAGATATAATAAAATGTAATTTATTATTGTGTATTTCAGGAAGCTATTAATATTTGTGTGGCCGGCCAGGCTGTGAATCGCAGAGGAAAACAATTTCATACATTCCTTATGCATTTGTTGACTATTCCTTCAATCAGTGTTTCATAACCAGGGTTTTGTGGAGCCCGGGAGTTCCTCCAGAGGTTGCTAGGGGTTCCTAAGACCCAAAAGTTATTTCAAGGGTTCCCCGGTGTTAAAAAGGTTGAGAAACAATGCCTTGACATTAGACAAGGTTTTCTAACCTGCTTTGTACCCTGATAAGCCTTTAGCAGTAGTAGGTATAATAGGCATGGGTTACTACCATCCGTGGGTATCTTTAAAATTGTGATAATAAGTAATAACATTTTAACTTGAGTAGCATGCAGAAAACAGTCATTTCTACCAGGTGGCTTTAAATTAGCAAAAAAAACATAAAACATACATTCAGCTAAACTTCTGGCATGTAGGAAAGTCAGCCCATCATAAGGGATTCACAATTTCTGTACTTCCAGGAGTATTATACTACAGAACATCTGCTCTTAAAAATTTAAAAGCCTGCCAAGGTTATGTTTGTTCATGATACAAGCAACAGTTTAATAAAGTAACCAAGAACTCCAGTCAACACCTCGCTTACCAAACACACAGAATTACAGAGAGGTATAATTCTCAGACCAGTCACACTCCTAAAATTCCTTATTTATTTTAAGGGTCATAAACACACAAAAAGAAAAAGGCTAAGAGAAATAGGCAGGCAAGGAACAAAAGTCATGTGACCAGCATCCTATCCAATTACAACTTTTTACAAATTAATACAAAGTATTTACTGAAGCCTGAAATCCTAAGTCCATCTCAAAACACTACAACTGCATTCCACCCATCTCTCCCTCCCTAATAAAAAGACCAGGAAAATGTTAATCAAAGTGACATAAGTCAGCAGCCATATTCCATGGTCACTCTATTTCCAGTTGCGGGGAACCAGGAATCCAGTGCTGAAGATGTTCCTGCATCATTTGTTCCCTAACAGTACCCTGAGGGCATTGGGCTTTTTTGGGTCCTCCAAGCACAGAGAACAGAAATTCCCAACCAGAGTGGGATTTGTGGAAACCCACATGTGTCTGTTTCCTGTACTCGGAAGACAGAAAAGTCAGACCTGCCATGTGACTATGGGTTTAGGGAAGTAAAGGAAGAATTTTTTTTTCTTTGCTAGAAATTAGATGGAATGGGGGAGAGTTAGGGAAATAAGGAGCCCAGCTTTAATTAGCGAGCCGTGGAGAAATCACAATCTACAGACGTTTCACTGCAAACAGAGTGTGGGTATGCCATTATATTGGCATTAATATTCTCCATCTATAATATATTTTATTCAATTTACATGTGAGTTTTATTTCATCAACAATAGGTGAGGAAAAAGATTCTGATCCTCGGATTCTCTTTAAACACCATTGGCCAATTTCAAGAATGTAATCAGTCTCATGGTTAGAAAACCCTAAAATAAGACCCCATATATACACTCTTACAAAAGCATCTGTTCTGCAATGAGGGGGAGGCACTGCGTATAGCTCAAAGTCTGGAAATGGTAATAAAAAGACATCAGCAATGTTTTCCTTGGTCAGCTAATGAATTCCAGATGTTGCATGGAGCATCAGAAATGAATTTACTGAAAATACCGTGGTGTAAAAAGCCAGTTCAGATACACGTCATACACATCATGCACTGCAGCCTGTTAGAGTAAATATGCAACATGTACATCCTCCTCCACAGAAATACAAGCAATATTTATGACACATACATGCATAGGCCAGCATATTGAGGATGCCTTACTTAACCTGCTGAAGGTCCTGTTCGTGCCACATTTTACTTCCTTGTATTGCTGATTTCAGGACCCCACAATTTGTCTTGTACTTACATGTATCTCACCATTATAAAACAGGGCAACTGGCATTTCCTTACACATTCTCTGGTGGGAATCAAATACTGCCATTGAAACACATGGACCAGGATGATTCCCTTGAGGGAACGTTTGGGGGAATATCTGACTGTTTGTTTTATACATAAAGCTCCTGGAGTCAATTTTCCCTTCTCAGTTTTTTTCCACTATCATCAACAATGAAGTTTTTCATTCCTAAATTAGTGAATAAATAAAAAGATAGGATATTCTACAGTTTATTCATCCTCTGTATACAGAAATAAAAAAATCAACCATCATGAACCGGTGAATATCTTACAAGCCATATCAGAATACCCTTACACAGCTCCTGCAGATAACAGCTTTTACAGTCAGATGGCACAAAGCCAGGTTAGGCCACATTGATATGTATGGGGAACACAGGGAGTGTCAAATACCCACAACTGATATCAATATGCAGGATGAGCCTTACACATATCAACTGTACAATTGCCAAACTGACAGTAAAGGTTCAGCAATTAACTATGCATTCATGCGTTCATTAAAGGACATTTAAGACCTGCGGTAAGTTACAGTGTTCTGCCGTGGGCTCAAACATGGTCCCAGACCTTTCTAATCAAGTGAATGGATGCAGGCCAGGAGCCTTTATTTTAAATGCAGTTGTTGGGTGGTCCCTGGACAAGTCTCATTTGGCCACAGGTACGGTTTGGGATTTGTGTCATAGCGTGGAAATGTGAATGCCTATGGTGCAGTTTGCCTCCTTAGTCCCACAGCAACAGTTATCTGTGCATCCAAGAGCTGCAAGACACACAGCCTAATAACATGAATCTGAAAGTGCCCCAAGTATGACAAAAGAAACACAAGACCTGCCTGTTCTATTGAAAATAACTTATATTGCACAAAGTCAACCCATTCAATATGATATTCAATTCGTTCTTATTGCATGTTTTTTTACAGTCACACACACGTACCGGCCACTTTATTAGGTACACCTGTTGAACTGCATGGTAATGAAAATATCTATTTAGCCAATCACAGGGCAGCAACTCAATGAGTTTAGGTACGTAAACTTTGTCAAGATTACCTACTGAAGTTCAAACCCTGCACCAGAATGGGGAAGAAGAGGGATTTAGGCGACACTGAATATGGCATGGTTGTTGGTGCCAGGTGAGCTGTGTATTTCATAAATTGCTGACTTGCTGACTGCCTGGGTCAGAATTTGGCCTCAGCAACATAAATGCATAAATCAATCCTGCCCTGTATCAATGACTTACGATGCTGGTGGTAGTATAAGGATATGGGGGTATTTTCTTGGCACATTTTAGGCCCCATTAGTACCAACTGAGCACCAATTGAATGCCAGTCTACCTTCGTATTGTTGCTGCCCATTTGACCTTTATGTCCGCATTATACCCATCTTCTGATGGATACTTTCAAAAGGACACCTCGCCATGTCACAAAGCTCAAATCCTATAAAGCTAGTATGCAAGTCTTGAACATGACAATGAGTTCCCTGTATTCAGATGGCCTCCTCAGTCACCAGATCTCAATCCAAGGGAGCACCTTTGGGATGTGGGAGAATGGGAGAGCCGCATTATAGATATGCAGTTCTGTATAATGGTGTCATGTCAGTATGGACCATATTTTCCGAAGAATGTTTCCAGCATGGAACATTACCTAATAACGCAATATATAGGCATAGCAGTAATCCATCACAATCCAAATTCAAGCTCCATTCAATCATCAGGTAAATCAATGAAACTTGACCATAAACCGGTTACTATACGTTACTTCACTTTCTACAATATCTATCGCTTGATTAATTATGTGTTTGCCTTTCACGGGACTGACAAATATACTGGAACTGACCTTCTAAAATCCTGTATTTACATAGTGAAAGCTCAGGAACATTCACCGCTAGCACAGCTACAAGGCAGGAAAACGTAATTGTATTTTCTGCTTCGCTGCAGCATGAAGCCCAATATACTTATGGCAAAGACAAAATTCACATACACATTGTTGTTTTAGCTCCCATTAAACAAAAAGTTGGCATTTGGCACAGACACTACTGGAAAATGCTGTATAAAAGCAGGGGAAGGGAAAAATACATCTCAGAAACCATCACAGAAAGGAAGCACTAACAGGTGTGTTAGTAATTAGGTTTAGCATTTCTTTAATTTTAGCATCTAATAATGCAATTTGAAAAGTGATTTTCAACTATATAAAGTCTACAGCTTTCTATTACAGTGTAAATCCAGCCAAACCATTTTTCTAGGTTTGGACAAAAAAGGTTAGAATGAACAGGATTTCATTGCTTTCTGTGTTTATAATGTGGAGATCCAAGTTCATTCATTATCCTGTGACCCACTGTCACCTGAAAATAAATATTGGAATTTGAAATTTTCACCAGAATAGAAAAGGAAATCTAACAGGGATATGTGTTGGACAAAATGTCTCTGGGGCAATGCAAAAAACACATGCACCACAATGCTCAGCAGTGCATTACCATGAATTGTGACGAGTTTTAAAAATGTGCTTTAAAGGTGGATTAGGGTGCCACTGAAAAATAATGGCAGCGCAACTTGCTATTTTGTGCATTGTGATTACACAATACAGAGACACACCACAATTGTCTATGTGAATAGGTTTTAACAAGCGAGATCTCCACTTCTTTTTTTGGACATTTTCTTTTTTTTTTGTCTTATGTGCTCTTGGGAAAACATGGTTACATAGATCATAAACACAGAAGGGGGTTCAACCCTTCCTATTCCTTAGAAAAGTAAAAATCTTTTTCTAGCATTACTTTCAAATAATACCTGGTAGTTTCTCTGCCTCATCACCCTGTCACATGTGTTTTCGGTGAAGACAATACAAAAACGTGTTTTACCACTATTACTAACCTGAAGAACATCCCGAAAAATGATTTGGAGTCATTGCTGAAATTATTACATGTAGGTAGAAGGTAGGTTCAAAATGCTGCAAGTGGTCAGTAAATCAAATAATGAATTATACAAGTAATATAAATATAATAATAGGGCATAATAAAAAAAGAAAAAATCCAAAAGACATCCACTATAGGGTTTCAATCTGTGTGAAATGGATAGGTGTAACCAATAAAAATGAGGGGCTTGAATAACGTTAATGTTCATTAATTCCTGAGTTCAGTCTTTGGAAAGCTATATACGGGATTGATACTTCCACTCCTGTCAAATATTTATCGGTTGCAGCAATAATTGGAGTATTTTCTGCAAGCTGCAAGGAAATCTCAAGCAGTATTATCAGTCCTGCCCAGTTAACTTCTGGAGAATACAGAACACCTTCCCTGTTATGAAGATTGGAACAAAGTGTCCCTAACCGCTTTATTTCTAAAATAACAAAGATGCTGTACCTCCATGGATACTATACATTGAGTAAATATTGTCACGCCTGGACAGAAAAACTGTAATGCAAACATATAAAAATGAAAAAGCAATCACATCCAAGAACTGGTAACTTGCAATTTGTTACATTTTTGATCTTCACTTTTTTAAATCTCCAGGAGAGTTTTTTGGAAGACAAATGTCAGGAAAAATCAGCTCCAGAGCACATTTAGAAGAAGTATTTTGTCATGGGGGTCTTCCAATGATCAATAAAATAAAAAAGAAAACCCAGGCTCAAAAGAAAAGCGGGGGTAAACAATGAAAATTAGGAGCCTAAATATCAAAAATACTGACGTTGTTCACACTCACTGTACTTTACCATAAATTGTGCTATCATTCAGATTTCATAAACTTCTCCTTTTCACTTGCTGACCATTTCATTTGCACAACCTTCTTATAGCGACACAAGCAGAAACTTCCACAATCTTGTACTTTCACGCTCTCTCAGCCACCATGCAAACCTTACTTAGCATGCCGCCCTATTTCTGTAATCCTACATTAGTAGCTGCTCACTATCTCAACTCTTTCACCTCTGCCATCAATTCAGTCGCTCCAACTTCCATCCTTGTGTTAACCGTCAATGCTAGCCTATCAACCAGATTGAGCTATTGAAAGCTGCTACGAGGTAGGCGAGAGCAGCCCCCAGATCATACGCAACTGATTTTTTGGGTCTTGAAACATGGACAGCTTGGACATAATGGTTATTAACAACTGAATGCACACAAGTCGTATTCAGTCTTCCAATCAAATGACTACCAAATGGAAAACTGATTGGACCAGTCAGTCACATTGCAGCAGATTAGCTTGTGTACCAAGTTCAAAGGTTAGTCTCCTCCATGTGAAGCAGCAATACTAAAGCTCACAGGGTTAATTTTGATTGCTGACACGTAGGTATAATTAATTTTATTTTTAGTTGTCAGTAGCCAACTACAACTATTTCATAATATTGTAGTGATTGGAGCATTACCTACTACAATAAATCAGCAAATTTAATGGGCTGCCAAGGTACCAGCATTTTTTTTGCTGTGCATTGCATCATATTATGTTCACATCTGTGTATTGTACCGCACAGGAAGAGCATTAAGGTGCCATTGAAAACAAGGCATATAAACATATCAGAGTGTTCTTCCCCAGCCCCTTTTAGGCGGGCGCACCAGGTGTTTTTGTGTGGTTACTGAAGAGTTGCCACCTGCCTACTATTTCCTCCCAACCGGCTTAAAAAATGCCTGGATTGAACACTGTATCAGTTTCATCCATCACGGTAACACAGAGTAAAGCACACGATTTACCAGATCACTGTGCACAGATCTTAATCTGGCCTTACACAATCACAATGCTTCAAGATACCACACACCATAGTGCTAAATTAACATTCTTTGTCATCACCAACAGATTTATTTATTGCTGTAAGTGGAATGCATACCCATATTGCTGTACTGCACATATTACTGCTACCGTGTATTAAGGGGTAAAAAAAAAAAACATCCTAATAACCCCAAATATTTTGTTAAACCAACTTTAAGTTCTTTAACACATGAAAATCACTTCTCTTCTTATCTTCAATATTCAATTTAAATTTCTTACCTGGGAAAGGAAATGGATCAGATACAAAATACAACTGACCTACAATATGACCACCTTATAAATACTGCAAGCACATTGGCCAGAAAAATGGACTTCTTTTCCTAAGCATTAAATAGTAACTAATCAGAAAACGAAACATAACTTTTACAACATGAATAACTCTCCAAGACGTGAACTTTGTAAAGTCATTAACAAGGGAAGTTCAAAGGTACAAAAAGCACATATTTCCAGAGATTTTGTGTCACGCTGTCTGTGATTATGTTAACCTTCCGTGTGCAAGCAGAGCTATGAAGTCATCTATTCAATAAAAATGGAGCAAGACCCAAAGTACTGGGTACAAGTGCAATCGTCACAGATTTCTGCCTACTTTCCTTTTGCTCCACTACTGTTGGGCTATTAAAAGCTATAAAAAGAGGCCCTGTATAAGATTCACCTTACAACCTTGACCTTACATAGACTGCTGAGGTTTTCCTATGTAATTGTTTGTATGTGAGCATTCAACCCAGAATTTTTTTTCTAAATCAGGTGGGCAGAAATTAAAGGCGGGTGGCAGCCTCTGTATTGTGACCCAACTGCTAGGTAACCATCCAAAAATAGCCGGGTGGTTACTGAAAAAGTGCCAGGAGGTGCTCCCGGATAAAAGGCTCTAGGGGGAACAATGGTGTTGGATGTATAGTCCACCGATCACAAATCATTAGAACAGCCATGTGGGAGGAAGAGGAATACACCCCGTGCTTTCTATACTTAGAAGTACTTTGTATTTTTCCTCACTACCAGCATTTTCTCCCCTGGCTATGCTTTGCCTCCATCTCACAGCTTTGTTTGATTATTATGTTTTGTGTACTATAAAAGGCATCAGTTTTAAGCAAGCTACCTTTTCAGTCATAAGTACACCCTAAACCAGGTGGTCAGGAGAGATTTAATTCTTTAGCCCCTACAGGTTTTACCATATCAACTTACTTTACTAGCACATTTTAAAAGGGACACAGTCCATTTTTCTTAATATGTCTCAGTCCCAGTACAGGGTCTTGGTAGAAGGGTATTTTCCTACATTGGAAATACATATCAAACAGATGCCAGCATAATTGTTAAAAAAAAATGCCATAGTGTGAATGACAAACTCTAAAGACCAAAATTTAAAGATGCCACACATATCTATAAAGATGATGGAAAAAAAAATATTTAAAGGACCAGGCCAACAAAAAGGATTATATTTACCATAGGCGGAGAGCGACATTCTAAGACACGACAGCAGTGACATTTTCTTGCTTGGGAACATGCAAAACCTGCTCCAGGCACATTTTGCATTTTCCAAAAGTTAAATCTGTGTCTGCACTCACTGCATGTTGTATGTATGTACCCGCACTCACTGCATTACCTCTTAACAGATGCTCATTTCTAATATGTAGACGTTGAAGACAGCAAGGCCCTTAATTTTTGGTGGATCAGAAAAAATCCTTTCGAAACAGATTTAGATCAGTGCTCAACCCAGAAATTTTTTTAAGCCGGGTGGGAAGAAATTGTAGGTGGGTGGCAGCCCCTCTATTGTGACCAAACTCTTTAGTAACCACCCAAAAACAGCCGGGTGGGTGCTGAAAAGTGCCGGGTGGTGCACCCAGCTAAAAGGGCCTGGGGAGAACCCTGTAGATGTTACTAAATGTATCCCTAATCTGGGTTTCTCACCCCCATTCTCTTTATTATAGCTGTCTTCAAGCCAACCATGTGTTGTAAAAGGGGCTCTTCAGATCTGCTCTAGTGGTAGGTGGCCTCAATAATGGCATCAGTGTAGTGTGACAATGGTAAGTAATTCATGGAGGGATATGTGGTACCAGAGAGTTATTGCACATTAAAGTTTTAGAAAAAGGTATTTTTACAGCAGTGCCATGGCAGTCATGCTCATCTAGAAACCTCATTTTTACTAAGTCACCAATTTGAAACAGGTACTCAGTTTAGAAGTTCCATTTTCACTCTTTGTGTGGTTTGGTACTGGTTTCAGACCAGAGCCTCAATGCATTAGAGTCAGCCATGCAACTACAATTTTCTTTTACAGGTTTTATTTTTTTTTAATTCTAATTCTTTACAAGATGCAAGTGTAAGCACATATAAGTCACAACAGCCATTAGAATGTCACTGATACAAAGCACTCATCTACTGAACACAATGTGGCAGCTGCCGTATCTCTGTGTGTGTGCCCGGCCTTCCATCTGATCTTTGACAAAGTAGGACACACTGTACTCTGCTATCAGTGATCAGACTGGCTCTGTCATGCTACAGCAGCCCTGCACCAGGTAAAGTCAATCACCCATGCAAATGTCTCTTTAAAGCAGATTAAAGTTAGAGAGTGGAAGCCTAAATTCCCACAACTATGCTTCAACTAGCTTTCTAGAATACTAAAGGGATTACACAACTAAAACAAGAAGGATCATTAAGCTCCTACATATACATGGCCTGGAATCTAGGGTTACTATAAACGTTTCACCTATGTGAAAATCCCCATTTTATAAGACACCTCCAGATGCAAAAGGGTAAAGAGAAAAGAGACACTCACCCCAAAACATGCACTTTACAGGGGTTCCATTCTTAGAAATTAGGTTCTCTTCACCACACATAACAGTCTACCCCCTCAGGTATACCAAAGCTTGGAGGGCTTCACATGTGTTTAAATATTGCTGCTATGCCATGCAGAAGTTGGTCACAGTGGTGTTTAATTACAAAGTTCTCCACTCTGAGTACAAAGAGGCCGATCCCTATCTGGACAGAAAGTTTGCACTGGAAAGCATCTGGGCAGGAAATACATGTCACCAGGATGCTTTTACAGCTCAACTTGGAGGTCCATCCACCAGTACTTGTTCTGTCCTGCTCTAGATAAAATCTACTGAGGAGCAAACTCTAAAAATGAATGTTAAAACCAGTATTAGATTGAAAAGCCAAACTCATCATGTGACTGCCATGCTAGGGAAAGTTCTACATTTGGACCGCATAACATTTTGCACCACCTAAAGTTTTAAAATCAGTAATAGGAAAATGTGAGGAAAAGCTTAGATGCAATTTCCTCCATCACAAACGAACTTACGAGGCCACCTTGGGCGGTACATTTAGGTCCTTTTCACACCTGTGGTGGAAAAACATGCTGTCAGCCAGGCACATGCAAACTGTTACTGGGCAGCCAGGAGTGCCAAACCACACTTTAGATTAACATGTTTGCAGTTGCAATTTACTCCAGAGGAAATGCAGCTACATGGCCAGAAGCAACTTATTTTCAGGAACTGTGCGGCATCCACAACAGCTGCAGCCACACGTGAACATTGCATAAAAATGCTTCTTAAGAGCTAATTCACAGTAGCAGCTAGGCTGCGGTGAGTTTACTGCTTCCTCACGTCAGAGACCACAGTCACAGGCAGCATTGTGGCAGCCACATTGGGAATGAATAGGGGCTGCAGTGAATGATATCAGTACCGCTCACGGTTCTTTTTAAACCAGCTCTGTCAAGTGAATGTCTGGGGTGGCACACAAAATTGCAGGAGGAAGAAGTAGAAGTGAACGCGCCCCAATTTTTTTTATCCAATTACAAACTACAAGCACTGCAGACTCTGCTGAACTTCCATCAAGTCTATATAAGCTGTCCAGCCATACTTTGCAGAAATTTTTTTAAACATAGAGCAGCTTGCATATAGTCAGCCCATATCATGAGAATAAATTCAAACATTTAGGACACAGAAGACCTTTAACAAATACAGCTTTGTTGCAAGCACAATTTCTCCGCAGCACATTTTTGCCGGACAAAAAGCCAGCACAACCTGACACTATTTAGTAACCCCCTGGCTTTTCTTGATTGGGTCCTGAAAAGTTGGGACATAATACAGGGAGGCCTCCGGTCTACAGCTACTTCCCACCCTGGGGAGAACACGGAACTATATTAAGTATATCTGATCCTGAAAATACCCAGTTTGACATCTTTTATTTTTCTTAAAGTATGCCTGTCATGGAGGTGGCAATTACTGATCATGTACTATCTTCGGGCGATAACAGCTTCTCAACAGCTCCGATAAAATGAGTGACCAAGAATTCCAAATGTCAGGGATTGTCTTATGTATTTAAATCTCCCCTTAGTCTACACCTCCAACAATTGGGCGTGACCATAAATGAAATGCATAAAAGGGAAGAACTCTGTCTGTGTCGGTTTGTCATTTGTTACCCCTATTTATTGTACAGCGCTGCATAATATGTTGGCGCTGTACATAATAATAAAATAACAATATTAATAATAATAATATTAGATGTGACTTTCATCCTCTTAAACTGACATATGGATGATTTCGTGGAGCAGTATGAACATTCTTCCCATTTGACATATTGGCAGGTGGAGACGGACCTGTAACTTCCATCACCCGTATTGAAGTGTTGCTTTTAAGTGCAGACCTAGAGAAAAGAGTACTAGAAGGATCACAGGGTGAAGGGTGGGGGATATTTAAAGGCAGCAAATTCCTGCTGATAAAACCTTTCTGACTGCAGGACATTTCCTGTCCCGAGTTTAAACATATTTGCTGCAGCAAGTCACCTTTTTTACTGTGTTAAGCAGCAGAATTAGAAAGATCTTATGCATTAAACTTTTTAAACAAATTGCCAAATTACAACAATTGTCCATTACTTGACCATGAGATTCTTCACATCAAAAATATTGCTGAGGCACCAAATTCCTGAGCACTGCAAGTCTGGGTTCACAGTCAGTTTACTCCTCATACATGAATGTGTGCATGAAATGAAGACAATCTCTGCAAATCTCTGCTAAAAAATGAACAAGACAAAGATGCAAACTTCCATCAGCAGATCCAAATTCTGTAATAAAATTCAGTGGAGATGTTAGAGCAAAACTATAATTCATTACATGCCAAGTGAACATAAAATCCCACCAGCACTAGAAAACTATTTATTTGGGAGCAAAAGCATGGAAGAAAAAGCATTACATTCATCTTTGAATGCTGAGTGCCTAGCTAAAATTCAAGAGCAACTACCATTTCCAGAAGTGAAGGTAGGAAAATGCATCCTTCATAACCCCCTTATAGGTCTTTCAAGGTCCTCATTTAATCCAGGTCATTGTATATCTTGTAGTAGTTAGCCTATGTCCACACATCAGATGAATCTCGTCCGATATTTGCCTCAGGGGTGATATTGGACAAGAATCTGGCGTGTGTACAACGCACATTGCTCGTTGTTCGTGGATCCGCCAGTTGGACTGTAATGGAGGTGAAGAGGAGAAAGCACAGCGGGGTGCCACTCTGTCGCCATAGAGCAGAATAGTGATGTATGTACAGCACTCATTCATGCATCTTTTGTCATTGGAAAGGATCGTGAAAGACCCTTTCCAATGACAATTATTGAATGTGTGTATGCAGCCTGTCATATTCAACTGGACTTGTCTTTTTTATGTTAAAAACGTTTCACAGCCTTCCAAGCTTTTTTTAGCAGCTTGGAATTATGGAAACATCTTCAACATTACAAGAACAAGTCCAGTGGAATATGGCCTTCTCATATAACATTGCTTTATCAAAAAGCAAAGGAACAGCTTCCTGTCCCAAACTACGAGTGTGAAATTAAAACCAGGGCTAAAACTTTTGGAATTTCTTTTAAACAAGTTGGCTACACGGCGCCTAACATTTAGAGCATGGTAAAGAATACAGGTACAAGAAATCCTCAGAATATTGAAGGAACATATGGTGCTTCAGAGATAACTCCAGGGACACGTTTCAGAATATACATCCAATTATTACAAAGAGAATGAAGCACTGAGCTGAAATGAAATATTCTAGCTCAGCTCCCTGAAGAGGGTGACATCAGCACATTACCACCTTCGTCTCAGGGTTTCTCACATGATGGAAACAGCAGTGATGGTGGTAACACTTTAACTATGGTAATCTTTAGATTGAAATGTATAAATCTCCTCTATAATTAAAAGAACCATTGACATTAGTAAACTGGTCTGGAACACTGGATCAAAGCATAAATGCATACAACAGATATCCGGTACATACCTTAAACTGTACCAAAACACAGAATTTTCAATTTACATAAAAGAGTAGAGAACCCTTTATGTAAGGTAAAAATTTCTGTTTGTTTTTTTGGTATTTTTTTTTTTAACTGAAACACCCTTTTTAAAATAAAAAAAAAAACTGTGCCTTCTAGTAATTGGGAGCAAAAACATCTGGGGATACCTACCTCATGCATCCTGGGAGTTAGGTGCTCTTTCTGTGCATGCCGAGGATCTCAGGCATACACAGGAGAGGTCCTTTTGTGAAAAGGTAAAAAAAACTCGGGATCTCGTGCATGCGCAGTGAGATCGGCAAGATTTTTCCCCATCTACGTCTTTCCCCATCTTTTTTTGTTTTGGGTGAGGTTTGAGATAATTTCCTCGTTAAATTCCGCTAAGAAATTTGGCATCAGGCAGATCCTAATTGCAGAATGGGGCCAGTTATCCTTAACTGCCTGACCGCTATCCATCTGTCAAAGTTTGTTGCCAGCTTTCCTTGTGGGTGCTGGGACCAAACTCCCTGTGTACCTGAACGAAAGTCTCGTCTTCCTTTCCCGCCCAATCCCGATAGCCAAAGGTTCAGTTGCGGAGGAAAAGAAAAAAGAAGACTGCAGATTCCGCAGAACAGGAACAGGTGGCTATAGCAGGGTTTAGTTCGTCTTTTAAAAAAATGTTGGTTTTGTTGGACCACAAGCAGACTGAACCTAAACTGCCTCAATCTAATCCAGCAAACATCACACAGCTTTTGAAGAAATAGCTGCTTATTCCAGTGCTGGCAGATGTTTTCAGGAAATGGTATGAAAGCCGTCAAATTATTTTTATGAAATTCAGGTGGTCAGTCAAAACATATATCTCTTTCCCGGTCACTTAAAATGAGATAAAGATTGCTTAAAGGCTGCCCTGCAAGTCCTTGGCATCGATAAACCCAGAGGGCATCAAGTGGCACAAATTACCATGGGGGAAATAGAAGTGGTAGGTATGAAAACCCTGGGGGCTTTTTCTTTATTTGTCTGGAACTGTACTTTATTTTTAAATACCTTTTTCATACCTGATAAATGCCCTAAACCCTAAATCAGTATGTGGCCATTATTAATGATTAATCTCCAGCATTTTTCAGGCATGACTGAGCTACTAAACATCACACATGCAGTAGTCCTTATAGGGCTTTTAGTTCTGAAACATGTAATCTGAAATCATGAAAATACCTGCAATCTAAAACACATTTTTTTTCTGACCCATCCATAGAAATTCACAGAAGCTTTACATGCATGGCTTCCATATTACAGCAACAAAGGTCAATGACACTAAGAGACCAAGATGGATCAAGCGAATGCTGGGCAATAGCCTGTCCTTACATCCACACAAAACTGCAAATATCTAAGCCTCCATTTATAAAAACAGGGAATCTAACATTCCCTCAAAGATTCGCTGGTGGGAATCAATTACTGATTGACCTGGAAGATTCCCCACCAGAAGAATGTCAGATCCCCTGTTTAATAAGTCCCAAATGTCACTGTAAAGAACGCTACCTTATAACATACCTAAACCTTTTCTGTTTTTGCTTCTTTATTATTATATAGTATTTCTACCAGAAACACTTCCTGTCCTCGGGTGACAACGCTCACTCAGTGTACTGTGTCAATGAAGAAGCAGCGTTGTCACCTCCAACATTTAGTCTGGTTTGTACTACAAATATACATACAATGAGTTGTTTGTAGATCACAGAGGATATCAGGAAAAGCTGATAGCATTGTTTGATAGATAAGTTCGGTGTACAGGAAGTTACCAGGACTGGAATATTGGCAACATAAACAGGTAATTTCCTGTTCTTACAGAAAATGTACATGGCCATATGAAAGCAATAAACTGAAGTCTGATGTCATAGAGGTGACGATGCTGCTAATGACACATGGGCAGCAATGAGATCTTCTAATTAGCATTGTGGAATCGCTCACTTCCTTCAATATAACACTGATGGATCTCAATTACTAGAGAGCCCATAGACACGGGTAGGTTGTGTCTTTACACCCCGGATACTGGGGATTCACCATCACCCATGTGACATCAGAATAATGTAGATGTAAAATAATACATGCAGACATATCTGGAATATTGGATTCCCATATTAATAATAAAAAGAGCCCTGGCTTAGTGATGAGTGGGACTACAAGTACCAGCACCTGGTTACACCTCGCCCCATGGAAACAAATACTAGGGGGGTCCCCATGGGCTGACTGACAATTGTATGCAGATGCCAATATCATAGAAGATCTGATCTGTGAGCGACCAAAGCCAGCCTGCAGCACAGAGGATTACATGTGAGTACTATTGTTATATCTGCAGGTAGACAGGAAGAGAAAATAAAAACATGGCCACACCGAACATTCCAATCATCTGAGGGTGGGAATTCCAGAGAGAATTATAGAAAACACTCAGCCCCTGTATGTGCACAGATCAGTCACCCACCTCAATCTATTACCCCCCAAGGCAGAGGGCTGACCTCCATCTATTACCCCTGCCCCAGTTACAGGGCAGTCATTGACCTCCAACTATTGCCCCCTCCATCAAAACCTCCAGGCACAGGGTAGCAGTAACTGACCTCCATTTATTACCCCCCTCCCTTCAGAGGGTAGTATTTACAGACCACCATCTATTACCCAGGCACAGGGCTATAATCCCTGAACCCCAATTATTGCCCCTCTATCACCCCCAACACAGGGTAGCAATCACTCACACCCATCCCCCTTCCCTGGCAGATGGTAACAATCACTGACCTCCATCTATTACCCCCTCATCTTTGCCCTCAGGCACAGTGTAGTATTTAGTGACCCCCCCCCATCTATTGCCCCCTTCACCTATCCCCACCAGCAGGGGGTAGCAGTCATGGACCTCAATCTATTACCCCCCTCATCATGATGCCCCCAAGCACAGTGTAGCAATTACTGACCCCCATCTTTGGCCAATCACAGACCTTCATCTATCCCCCCCCCCCAGCTGAGGGTAGCAGTCACCGACCTCCATCTTTTTCGCTAAGCAGAGGATAGCAGTAAATGACCTCCATCTATTGCCTCCTCCATCAATCCCTCCAGATACAGGGTAGTAATATGTGACCCCTCCATTTATTGCCCCTCCAGCAGATGGCAGCAGTCCCAGCCCCTGCAATGCCCCCCGGCTGCCATTGCTGTCAGTGCTCTGCCTTCTATACTCACAATTCCTGATATCCGAGATGAACACGGCCAGGCCCCGCATGCCATCTCCCTTGGACACGGCAGGCATCTTCACCCACGGAGCAGGAAGCAATGCCCGGACCCCGAAGAGAAATGTTGGAGCTCCGGGCCGGTCTGCCTGGCTGGAATGACACCGGGTTATCTGGCTGAGTCTCCTCCGGCCCGGCGCGCCCCCGACTTACACCTCGTACTCCGAACCCGCCTGGAACGCGCGCTAAGCCGAGGATGAGAGCGCGCCTGGAGAAGCGGCGTACAGCTGAGAGAACTGGGGGCGCGTGCACAGGAGATGATTGTCTCCGCCCCCTGATCGTACAAATGGGCGTGGTTTGAGTCTGTGATTGACAGGTCAGGGATAGCGGCTCTGCCCGGGCTGTAATGATAGGGAGTTGTTGCTGTCACCAAGAGATCCACATCCCCGTTATAAACTCAAATAAATAAACCTGCATGCATCTGAACACTGGAAATCATTGGATAAAAATATGTTATTCCATGCTGATAATGATAAAAATTCTAGCACAGGTTTCGACTTTGACATTTCTGTGTTGGGAATGGACAGAATGCTTTAAATACATCCTGCATTTTATATAAATATACATTAGTACATGTCTGCTACACAGGCAATACAGCGCTCTATATTCACAATGTCACCTTCATCTTCATCTGCCCATCTTGCACTTTCCAGAACTCAGGACAACATGATATCAATAGGAAGTGTTGGGGTATAAGATTTAAAGAAGAAATCTATATAAACACAACAGACTATGAAGAAAACAGCTTTGCAGCAATATTCAGCTTCAATCCAAAGATTGCAGTGCCAGTACTTTATTCTGCCACCAGGTGTCTCCATTCTGATGGGTGCAACACTCCGCCCACTTTCTCAAGGCCCAGTTGCATCGTTACACTGTGCAGAGTGCCCAAGGGTGCCCTAGATTATTTACAAATGGGGTAGAAGAGTCTATCCAACATTTCCTAAGGGGGCACTGATTTCTAGTTGTGCTCCTGCCTGTGACTGGACACTGAAAGGAGAAGGACAAGGTTGAGCTCATCTCACTATTACTCATGCTTCTCCTATTAGCATGCTTCTGTCAGCAAATTAACTGATTGGCTCTTTGTACTGCTTCATCCTCCCACGCTGTGTAGGGACTGCATGAGGCTGATACCAGGTCAAATTTAGGTATCTATTAATACCCCAAATGCCCCAAATTACTTAGGAAGATTGAAGATATGGGGTTAGAAGTGAAAAATCATAAAAAAAACAAGGAACTGTTGTAACTTGTGGGGGGGACTATTTCAAGACCACAGACCACAAGAGTTCTTGATTTGCATACTAAATTTAGGGTCCTGTGGGCCCATGGTCTTGAGCAAGGGCCCCCTGTTTGTTTACATATTTTTGAAACTAAACCAATAGGTGTAGGTGGTAATCCAAATTTAAATGAATGAATGTTCCTCAGAGAACTAAGTGCTAACCCTTAGTATAGAGTATCAAAAGGTATTAAAAAGGAGGGAAAAGCAGCTTTTTTGCACAAGAAAGAAAACTGTATTAGTATTCAATCTGTAGTATAAATAAAAATGTGCTTTATAGACATGTTAGATAGCAATACGATATTTTCTTGTGGCGCAAAACATAGAAATTCGGATTCACAGAATTGTAGATTACAACATACAGTGAAAATGGTTTCACAGGTTTAAGGTTGGACCACAATATTAGCTTGGGGTCCCCCGAGTGTCAAATTGGCCCTAAGGGGCACTAGACATCTGGAGTCTGCTAGTATCTTACTATTAAGGAATTACCCTGATAAGGTTTGGGGATTCACAAACAGAACCTACTACTCTTTAAAGTTAATCTACATCTTATATCTATTTTTTAGATACCTAACCCTATTTGATATTTATTACCATTCTGTTTCCCGTGCGGAGGAGATTTTCTTCTAAATATTTGCAATAAGCAGAACCTATTACTCCACAAGAATCATGTGAGTTTTAATATACCAGTATTATAGTAATTAATTCTTACTTATCTGCAAGCGATGTATAATCTTCCATAATACCTCTACAAGACTTTTATAAGAGAGATTTATCTATATGGATGGATTTATCTACAACCTATCTATATACAGATATATACTGTATTCATTTTGACTTAAACTTTCATCAGTAAATCAGTCAATATTTATTCAATATCAGAACACGTATGTAAAGTACATTTAATTAACAACCAAACTTTTATTGATTTAGATACAAACACTACAAAGGCCAAACACATGTTGCCAAACTCGGGTCGGGTCCATGAACATGATCTAATGGTTATAAAACTATATGGCAATGTAATGTATATGTTTTGTTGAGATGAAGCATGTCTAGTGCCCCTTAGGGCCAATTTGACACTCCGGGGACCCCAAGCTAATATTGTGGTCCAACCCTAAACCTGTCAAACTGTTTTCACTGTATGTTGCAATCTACAATTCTGTGAAGCTGAATTTGTATATTTTGCGCCACAAGAAAATATTGTCACACATGTCAAATGCTATCATGTCTATAAAACACGTTTTTATTTATACTACAGATTGAATACTAATACAGTTCTCTTTCTTGTGCAAACAACCCTGCTTTTCGCTCCTTTTTAATACCTTTTGATACATATTTTTGAACTTCTAACTCCATATTTCCAATCTCCCAAATCCTAATAGCCATAATGGGCTTTTGTATACCCTGCAAATTTCAGGTCTGTACGACACAGGGTTTAGGTGATATGAAGGATATTTCTAAGGGAGTTGTTATGTATCATGATATTTTGCTTGTGATTATATTGCTGCAGATGCCCACTCTCAGGGGTAGCGCAAATTCAAGGGGCAGCATGATCTGATAGGACGAAGGACAGACAGGTGGTCAGTAGTATGTAATGTGGAATGCAGAGTTCAGTAATGTATTATATAAGTACTATATAACAAGGAGTGAAGTGGTCAGTAGTAAACAATGAAGAGTGCAGGGGCCAGTAATGTGTAATGTTGTAAGGCAGGGTGCAGGGGTTAGTAATGTATCATGTAAGTACTATATAACATAGAGTCTAGGGGTCAGTAGTATGTAACGAAGAGTGCAGGGGTGTGTATTTTGTAGCGCTGTAAGGTAGAGTGCTGGGGTTAGTAATGGATCATGTAAGTACTATGTAACATAGAGTGAAATGGTCAGTTCTATGTATTACAGAGTGCAGGGGTCAGTAATGTGTAATGCTGTAAGGCAGGGTACAGGGGTTAGTAATGTATTATGTTAGTATTATATAGTAATGTGTAATGCTGTAAGGCAGGGTACAGGGGTTAGTAATGTATTATGTTAGTATTATATAACATTGAGTCTAGGGGTCAGTAGTAGGTAATGAAGAGTGCAGGGGTCAGTATTGTGCAAAGCTGTAAGGCAGGGTGCAGGGGTTAGTAATGTAACATGTAAGTACTATATACCATAGAGTCTTGGGGTCCGTAGTATGTAATGAAGAGTGCAGGGGTCAGTATTGTGTAGCACTGTAAGGCAGGGTGCAGGGGTTAGTAATGTAACATGTAAGTACTATGTAACATAGAGTAAAGTAGTCAGTTCTATGTATTACAGAGTGCAGGGGTCAGTAATGTGTAATGCTGTAAGGCAGGGTGCAGGGGTAAGTAATGTATTATATAAGTACTATATACCATAGAGCAGGGGTCTGCAGTCAGTAAAGCAGAATGTAATGCATTATGATGATGATAACACTGGTCAACAAACATTTTCTTGCCAAACAAATTAAAGTCATTTTATGTTATGTTTGCAAATTCCAAATATGATATTGGTTTTGCTAGATTGAAGTTGATAGTTTTTGAAATAATGACCTCAAAAATAACCTTCTAGAAAGCAAATGAAACATGAAATTAAGCAAAATTAAACTAGATATGCCTACGTTTACAAAATAAAATTTTTGAAATTTTTTAATGTCAATATATTCTATATTCAGTATATTTACAGAAATAATCACAAAGTCATTGAAAAACTCTGTTTGTATGCTTTCATTTTATGCTGATGATCAGGACAATCAGGCTCCAGCAATAGTCTGCCATCATGTGTCTATCCCATCTGCCCTGATACCTTTCTTCCATCACCTTTATATCTTGATGGAACCTGTCCCCTTCCTAGAGATTTTTGCAAATGGCTATGAAGATAGTGTACCTTTATGCTCATAGTAGCACCCACATTTTTAAAGTTTAAAAGCAAGTTTTGTACCAGTTCTTCATAATTTTGTGCTTTATAGTTACGTAGTATCAGTATGTCATGTAATTTGTGAAATTTGAATCATTTATCAGTTTATGAATCTGGGGTCCATCAAAGATTCCTTCTTTAAATTTTTCAGTACTCAATCCAGGGAAAATTTCACAAATGTATTTGAAGCAATCACTGTCCTTGTTCAGAACTTGTTCACAAATTGCTTCATTAATCACAACTTTATGTGTACTTTTCCAGTGATCCTGATTTGCTCTACTATCCCACAAGCAGATGAAACATGGGTACTTTGTGTATCCACTTTGCTGTCCAAGTAGGAAGTTCACCATTTTTTAAATCAACACATATGGATCATTGGTGTTCATGATAGCGAAGCTTTTGTAAGACCGTTTTGATATTTTCATATTCTTCTTTAAGTTTTGTTGACTGACCAATTGGATTTCATGCATAGCAGTTGCCATTACGCAGTAAAACACATTTCAAACTTTAAGTGGAACTGTCTAGGAAAAGCCGCCAGTCTTCTGCTCGGTATTCTGGTACTCCCATATGGGCTAGTAGTCCAGGGATGTTACAACAGTACACGAAGTCCCCATCTTCGCTGTAATATGGTAGGAGTGTCACCTCTTATGTCCTATAAACCGTTAATTTAACTTCCGGTCTCAGACAGTTTATTTCTTTTTGTCACAGATCCCCGCAGGTCCAGGGCATCTGTGCCTCCTTCTGGCTCACCCTCCTTGCAGTCCCCTGCTGCCAGCACCATCTCTGCTTCTGTATCCAACTCTATGCACACTTCCTGGTACAGGTCATGTGATTCTCTGTTAGCTGCTCCCTTGCCTCACAGGACTAGAGTGTTCAGCAGACGCACTCCATCTGCTGGCAGGCATCTGAATAACACCTGTGGCTATCTCATGACCAGCACGCCCTCTGCTTGTGGGATTGGTAGCTGCGGCTCACATGACCTACACTTATCACCTGACATCCCCTTTTTAAGGAAGTGACCTAGCAACAGGATGTTGCCTGGACAAAAGAGGTTCCTTGTTCTTCTACTCCCAGGTTTCTACATCTCCAATCCCTGCATATTGTTCCTGGGCTATATGTTCCTGTGCTGTCCTGACCTTCGGATCGTTCGACTACTGTTTTGGATTTCGCTCTGGTACTACGTTGTTGGTTCCTGTCTGTCAGCTGTCACCTGCCTTGGCGGGCACAGGGGCCGCAACCTGGCATTAGCTTGACGCACAACATCCCTACCTCTAGAGGCTCTGGAGAAGACCAAGCTACTGCTTAGACCCTGTGCCCGTGCACGTCTCCATCCACTGGGATGGTGACACAGTGGGTCCACCACTTTGCCTCGTGGAGCCATGACACTTTTAGCCTGGATGCTAAAAGTTCAGATGCGTGTTTTGACAGACTTAGGTTATGTATTAAATCATTGAGCTCTTTTTGGGAGAACTGCTGGTGTGATGAAATTCTTCCTTCATATTCACTACCACTACTAACTTCTGGATTACACTCCAAACCCTGTATATCCTCCATGTTGGATACAGAAATATCAGGGAGTGTACTGAACGCTATGGGAACATCAGCACCATGCGGCATAGGTTGTCTTGTTGATTCCAAATCAGGGTACTCCCACTTGGTTTTCATGTAACGATTGAAATTTTTTACATTCACAGCACAAAAATAACAATCACTATGACGATTTTTGGACTCTCACCATACCACAGGTACACCAAATTTCAAACTTTTCAGTTTTCCATTTTTCCACCGATGTAGACACTCTACACAAGTTTTGCATATCATATGGGGAACCCAATACTTCTCCTTGTCCCCCAGTTTAATACCAAAATATGCAAGATATGTTTGTTTCACAAATTCTGTAATGTTTCATTACAAGGTTTTGCTGAGAATATTCACCACAGATGTAGCAAAATACATTAGGGTCATTTAAACCAGTGGTCACCATCCTTTTCAGTTGTGCGGACCAGACCACTAAAATTACTGGCTCCTGACTGCGCATTCGCGGGGAGCCGGGTGTAAATCAAAGGGGGAGAAACCTCCCCAGTAGTGACGACATCATGGCATAACCCAGCCCACTCTCCCATTGCTCACTTCCCTGAGCCTGGGATTTGTACAGGGGACGTGGTTGGTGGCTCTGGCTGATGTGCCCCACCATTGGGTTCCTTCTCCTGATCCTGCTCAGGGGTTGTACCGGCCAGAGCCGTGGACCACCAAAATCTTCTCGAGGACCACTGATTAAACAACTTCTTCCTAAAGAACTCATTTCTGTAAAAAAAGAAAATGTATGAATAAAAAGAAGGCAAATGAAAGTTTCATGAAAATATTGCTACATTCAATATATAAAATGCAAAACATCTGTGTAAATAAAGATTGATAATCGTATGCTGTGTTAATATTTTTTGTTGGTAAAATTGTCTATTCTGATTCTTGTATCACAAGAACCATAGACATTTCGAATAAACTGATGTCATTTCTGGATTCAGCAGACCTGAAATACACCATCCAGGTATTAAAAAATCATTAGCAAGTGAATTTTTTTTTGTTGAGCTGTGTAATCTTTTAACTGGGGGGGGGGGGGGTAGGTGAACATTTTGGGGAACCCATTGGGAATAGGTAACCATGTAATCAGAATGTATATTTTAATATAAAGCAATATATATTCCTCAAACCTTCCAAACCAGGATTCCACTTCTACCTTATAACACCATTGCAGAAAGCACAGCAGGGCCACAGGGGTTTAAAAAACAAACTGAAGATGATTATTTGCTTCCCCCTAATGGTGAACACAGCCATTGCTATTCCAGTCTTTAAAGCAGAACTATACAAAAAGAAAAAAAAAACAGGTTGTTTATTGCAGGGTAAACACAATGCACCTTATTCAAAAATATAAAAAATAAACTTACCTGCCTGATCACATTTTTTTCTTAATGTACACTGAGCTCCACATTGTAGCTCAGTGTATGATCCCAGCATACGCAGCTGCCAAAAATGAATTACCTCCCAAACACATATGGGCAGGAGTTATGTTTTTCCAGCCTGGCCAATCAAGATAGCCAAAGATACTGAACCCAGAAAATGACCGGGTGAAGATGACAACTTCTGTGACAGCGAGAGGTGAGTACTAAAAAGAAAATTCTAAGCGGTTAAGTGCGTTTATTTTAAGGGCATCTCAAGTCCCTCCTCCAATAAACAACCTGCCTGCTCGCAATTATTTTTTCTGCACAGTTCTGCATTACATTGACAGATATTGGCCTTTTCTCAGTTATCAGTTGAGGGGATTTATTAGTTTATTCTGTTCACTATTCACTTATTTATTATTCCGCAAGGGATTTTGCTTAGTTTAGTAAATGGTGTAAACCTCAGCCATCCAATCAGGAAATGTTAAAAGCTTTTTATTCATTTTCTTGCATGTGATTCTTGGTAACGTTCACTAAGCCAAGCCAATTTATTCCTTACAGAGTAAAAATTCACTTTTTTAGGTCAGCTAACTAAACTACTTTAGTAAATCAACCCCAATGTGTACTAATTTATTCACATAAATAGAGTGTTATTGTCTGATGTTTTAATTACGTCTGGATATGATGACATTTTTTAATGTCATTGAATACCTTGTATACCAGAGGAATAGGGTTGGTCTCACTTTTCTTGGCCCTCCATTGTGTTCACTGGGCAACTTTTTGTATTGTTGTGCTATACTGCTTTCACAAAATTAAGCACCAGGGTTGTGTGTACACAGAAACATGCCGCATTCCTGTTTATGTCATTATCAAAGTAAGGGTCCAACTAAGAGATCCAAACACTGTCTAAGGCAGACTCTCTCATCCTTTTTTAACATGGGGGAACCCTTGAAATAAGGTTTCGGTCATCAGGGAACCCTTGCTATAATTACTATATCCACAGGTAACAGTATAGTATTACAGTGGTTAGTTGGAAGAATGCCTCTTAAACCGCTGGCCAATTGGAAGAATGTCACCCAAAAAGGTCATTGGTGGTACCTAAACTAACCTGAGACACTCAAATTACTCATTCCTCAAGGAACTCCTGCAAACTCTAGATGAAC
The DNA here is from genome assembly GCF_032062135.1 of Pyxicephalus adspersus. NCBI lineage: Eukaryota > Metazoa > Chordata > Amphibia > Anura > Pyxicephalidae > Pyxicephalus > Pyxicephalus adspersus. Next base: position 41,775,925 of record NC_092866.1, on the reverse strand, counting down.
CCTAGGGTCCAATGGAACCATGGTTTAGAAACACTGATCTAAGGCTTACGGGCATATGGAGGGTTCTTTTTTTTTACTAAACACTGATGTTTCATTTATTCTGAATACATGCATTTACCTGTAAGTTTGGTTATAAAGCCTTGATCTTTTTGGGAGACAACAATGATAAAATCTTCCAAATGGTGTTCATGCAACGCCTTAACAAACACATTGTGCAGCATGGTGGCTCAGAGGTTAGCACTCTGGCCTTTGCAGTGCTAGGTTCCAGGTTTGAATCTCATTCAGGACACTAGCAGCATGGAGTTTGCAGGTTCCTACCATAATTGCGTGGATTTCCTCCCACATAGCAAAAACATGCGGTTAGGTGAATTAGCTTCCCCCTAAAATTGACCTTGGACTGTGTAAAGTATATATGACTGAGGTAGGGACATTACATTGTGAACCCCTTTGAGGGACAGCTAGTGACATGACTTTGTAAAGCTCTGCATAATATGTTGGTGCTATATAAATACTGTCTTGTACTTCCTGATACAAGGGGCTCATTGTGCCAACTGTACAGCCTGTTATGTGAATGAAAAGGAAACGTCCTATAATGCCTGCAGAAGGTAGTTAAACCCTGCAATTTAAAGACCAATCATCCAAGGAAGAAGGGTGCAAAAAAATGGATAAAAAAAAATTAAATATGGTAATATCAGTAGGAATTTACCTTTTACGTCATGCAATTATTTATTCAGGCTAACTAGCCTGGCTGGCACTAAATATGTAAGTGTACAATCTCAATTAAAATGTTATTAGCATTCCTAGCCAATTAACATTTTGATCACTAGAATGTTGTTTGCTACAGTCTGGTTGAGGAGCATGATATCTTTGTAGCCTTTGGTCACTCTTGCATTGTTGCCTGAATCACAATATGGGACTCGTGTTAATGTTTACACCTAAGAATCCCAAAATTTTATCCAAAATGCCCACATTCTTTACACTGCATTCAAGTAAAAAATATATGAATCATCAGTGAAAGTTGATTCACAGTCGCCTGAACATTTAGGAATGAGCACACATCTCTACTGAGCTCCTGCTTCATTCAACAATGGGCTTGTTCATTTATACTTTTTTTATATTATATTATTAGCGGGTTGTACAGTTCTTTCAATTCTTATTATGTTACCGTGCAGTTTCCATGCAATGGAAGCAATGGGATAGTCTAACTTGCTTATTGTCCAGTCACTTTTCCCACATAGACCATTACCTGTGTCTTAGAGGCTTACCCAGAATTTAAACATGAAAATTCCCTGCTCCCCCGCCCCCACCCCTTTCCTTTTTAAAAAATGGACAATAGAAGGAAGAAGTTGACAACCTAAACTGACAGATAAATAGAGTGCAGGCTGTGTCAATCAGTGTATCCAGAAATTACCTTCAGCGTATTGGAAGGCAAATGGTGGTGGGATGGTAGTAAGAAGCAGCCCGCTCTCGTTTTTCCCCATTAAGGCCTAAGCTTTCAGATATTTTCTATGGTCAACCACATTTGAGGTTTATACTCAGTACTGGTATGAAGCTTCAGGAGGCTCACAATGCTTTACCAGATTTTACATCCTCTCTCTTACTCAGTATGAGCCCTCAACTGAGGGAATGGAGGGGCCTTTACTCTCTACCTCTGGTCATTTTTGTGTGATTTAGAGGTCTGAGTGTATGAGACATACTCTTTTAGTGCTCATTTCTTTGATATGTTTAGTGGTTTATCTATGTTTTATCAAAAATGTTTCTATATATATATATGTCAGGTTTACAGGTTTCTTGGCCAAGTGTACCATATAAATATAGAGAGTCCATGTTCTATACTTTTTCCTCATCATGTCGCACCTAAACTGTTTTGTACCGATGAAATAAGCTCTGCTTGCTCATTCTATAGATACTCTTTTGTTCTGTGAAAATTGTACTGTCAGTCAGAATGACTTATTGGAGGATGTAAACACAGAAAACATTTTCTTTATATAGGACATTTTCTCTGTAATTCTAGCTAAAACGGGATAAACTCAGTGGTATCAGTAATTCCTTTTTGACAATGGGGTGATGGACAAGTATCTTAAGCCTATTCCAGATTCTGCTCCAAAAGGTAAATATAATAAACTCAGTGGTACACAATGGTAGAATCTATGGTTGAAACATATTGGACCCGATTTATCAAAGCTCTCCAAGACTGGAGAACATAGGCTATCATGGGAGAACCTGGGTGATCCAGCATACATTTAATGGATTTCTTTAAACATTTTTTTGCTGTTAGTTGGCAAACAGTTTCAATCAGGGATTAGTTCCATTCCAAGTTTGCTGGATCACCCAGGTTCACCCATGATAGCCCCTCTTGTACAAGTTCAACTAGGTCATAGGGCTTGGCATTTATATCTATCCCACAGCTCCTTTACTATGGAGTTCACCTGTAAAGAGATATCAAATAATACAATACTTGAAAATGACAATTATAATGTTTTAATGTTCTTAGAAGAGTTATAGTAGCTGAAATGAAATGCAAAAAAATCCAGAAGTGAGTTTCTGGATCAGACTTGAAGATAGATAAATTGGAAAATCATAAATAGAAACAAAAAGGCTTTTCATTTTTTTTATCCATTCAGTACAATGTAAGAGGTACACACAAATAGTCTGCCCACTCTGTTTATCTGCTAGAGTGGGAACTCTGCACCTGTTCAGTATAGCCAGATTTCTGAAAGCCTTACTGCACAGGTGTGAAACGGGAATTCAAGAATTCAGTACCTTGTACATTGTTGGTAATTTAAAAAAATATTGAATATGCTCTCAATTCAAAAATACAAAAGACAAGAGAAATATGTAAAAAAGGATTTCATTTTATTTTAATATACACTTGTGCAATGAAGAATGTGCAATTTCTATGTACACAAAGGTGTAACAGTACTAAAAAGCTTTACATAAATACAATTAAATATCTATATAACAGTTCTCTATATTTCTTTCTGGCTCTTAAATAATCCACAGAATGTCCATGAAAAACACTGGACTTAAAGTGGAACTTTACATATTGAAAACCGTTATTCAATGTACATACCTTGCCCAGCAAATTCTGCGCTCTCCTGGCTTCCATCTTCATTTTAGGGTTTTCCCCTATGTCCTACACCACCATCTTCTTTATTCTGGGTTCCTGATGATGTAATTCAATCTTGCACTATGCAGGTATAAGCTCGGCTAACATGTCTTCCTTCAAATGTAAATAAACAATGCATGAGATTGTGAAATTCTTTATTCGCAATTGAGGAAGGCCCCTGGAAATGCATTTCCCAATCATTGGCATACACAGAAGCAGCCTGCAGCCTCCTGGGGAATGTGACGTTAGTATCCCAGGAGGCTGCGGGTTTGACAGATTTTTGGTGGCAGCTGATGTACAACCACTACATCTATCAGATCACACTGTGTATGCAGCCATCTTAACAGCTCCTAACATTTTATTGACCATATGTTTTTCAATCCAATGATATATACTCATGTAAAAGAAAAAAAGTACAGTGGTCCTTGTAGAAAAAGTCATTTTATTAGATAACACTACAAAAAATGTATATTTTACTCATTATTTTTTTACATAATGTACAGAATATTTACAGTTTTTTATAACACAGGACCGTACATTAATTCCAGTTGCAAAAAAAGTACCGGAATAAAAATAATAAAACTGGAGCATGTTTATTGATAGTATAGACAATAATTTACACATTTTGTCCTTTTTTCTGCCTTACACAATTGGTCTAACCAACTTCCAGAACTATTAGTCTGCGTCTCAGATTTCTATCACACGTTTTGGGCTACATGAAATATGTAGTCATAAAAAATGAATAAAGTGGTAATCTCATAGTGAATCAGTCTCATTGCTGTTTGGCATTGATGAAATTTCCCTGCAGGGTAAAAAGCACTTTGTATACATCTGTATAATAATATATATAATTTGTATACACATATACTATATATACCATAGGTTTTATATACTAACACATGGTCCAGACCTAACATAGGTACATCAGTATGCACTTACTCTCTGCTCAGAGGTACAAAGAGAGCTCCATAATCAGAAGGTTAACTGGTCACGTGAATTTCCATTCACTCTTATTGTGCTTTGCCAAAGGCAAGGCAACACGGCACATTTGTAACCCACATCACTGTGCTTTACAAAATCTTACCAGTTGTTATGGCTGCAGAGTGAATTTGTGTGGTGGAAATTCCTGAAGGACCATTTAAAATAAAATAATTTTTCTTTCAAAGACAATCTTTCCCTAATTCGTATGAAAGGCTATGGACTCCTTCGCTAGCCCCACATAACAACACTGGGCCAATCACGAGGTACCTAACACTACGTACCTGGAAGTAGTAGATATTCTTGATTACTCCTGCCAGGTAAAAAGGGTGATGTTGGTAAGTTTCAAAAATTGAGAGTTTACCTTGCATGGCCTAAAAGAAAGGTTCACTTAAAACTAACGGAGCAGCTTTGTTCCGTACAAAGCAAGAAGCTTGCCTTTCAAACAGTCCTTAGTGTCTTTACAGTCTTTAGTCGGCTGCATCCTCATGACTGGCTCATGGCAATAGCCGAGTCTTCACTGCTGTTGCCTTGGTCCAGACCTACTCTTTGGATGGATTGTCTGTACTTTTCTTTTCCTAAAGCAATCACATCTTCTATTTCATCTGCAATGTCATTTCGCTTGCTGTCCCGCATGGCCTGCACTAGCTTCTCAATGCAGTCTGGCTCTGTAGAATTCCTCTGTGCCCACGTGAAGAGCATATCTAACACCAGCTGATCAAAATCATTGCTAAAGAAGAAGAAAACATCATATGAGCACCTAAATATCTGTGGTACATTAGACAGCTTTGAAGAGCTCAACTTACCTGTTTTGCTTAATACGTTGTAATTCTACATGGGGCAGGCCAAGGTTAATGCCAATGTTCATCCACTCTGAACCAATCTGTGTGGCAATACTAAGAAGGTTGGTTTCTGTGAGGTAACCGGCCTCGGCATTGCCCAAATTTAAGGGTCGCAGGGAGTAGTTGATTCTTTGCCTTTCATTCTCTTGGTTAAGACTTTTTATTTTCTGTACATTAATAAGAGGAAAACAGAAAATATTAAAAAACAAAAAGAATATTACAATTTATTTAAAAAGTGCATCCAGTCTCAAAGTTGTTTATCTGTAGTGTAAGATCTAACTGCTAGTAAAAAGTAGTTTTGACCAAGATTTAGTGTCATATTTACTATGAAAGCTCACTGTTCTCCTTGCTGAGCAAAATCCTGCCTCTACCAAAATGCCCAACTCCAACCGAGACACGATGCAGAACAAAGCATGGTAAACTAGTAGCAAGGTAGAATTAACTACTGGCAGGTCAATGGCAATACTGGTGCATAGACTTTTAACCCTTTTTCTGTCTTTTTTGGGCACAGCTTTTAGAGTTCAGTTGCCCTGCAAACAAAACTTTCCCCTACCGGTAATCTGATAGGCAATGTGGCCATCCATTCAGAATTTGCACCTTTCCTGTGCTTAGTGGCTTCCTCTGGTACAACTCCTGGAACTGATCCACGGTAAAAAGATACCTGCAGGAAATAATCCAAGACATAAGTGATTTCTTATACTGGTATAACCTATAGACATTACACTGAGTTACAAAAATATAAGTGAATGAATAGCAGAAAAGGCTACTTTTTTCAAAATGCATCAATAAGCCACTCACCTGTCCTTTAACATCTTCTTCCTTGCTATCAGTAGATGAAGTCACATAAACCTCCTTCATGTTTTTCATTTTTGCATAAAACACAAAAGATATTTTTCCATCCATACAATCTGGACGCTCTGAGCCAAAAAAAAGAAATTTGAAATTTATCTATGCAGGTCCAATAACAAAATCAATCAATAACAGGTGACAAAGAAATAATGTAAGAAGAAAGAAAGAAAAATACACATCAGAAAAAAAAATTCTATGGATGCAAATGTTCAAACAGCTGTTATTCCATATATAGAATTTCACACGAGGAAGACTTGTATTTACCTATACATAGTGTTTCTAGAACAGATGTCTGCTCCTTCCTGCCCTTTGAATTTATATGCCTAGAATTTTTGGTCTGTAGTTCAAATGAAAATGTAAAGGTATGATTTACCTTTTTCTGTAAGCACAGAGATTTTTTTGGGGGGGTTTATATATAGAACTGTATATTTCTCTGCCATTGCAACTAAAACAGGTTAAACTCAGTGGTTTCAGCAATTATTTTTTTACATGGGATGATGAACAGATGTCTTGCCTTTACCAAATTCTGCTCTGAAAGGTAATGAAATTATGAATAGAGTGCACAATGGTAGAATATGTGATTGCACAATGGTAGAATCTATGATTGGAACACATTGTACCAGAATGCAGCTTCAGCCCCTGTTCAAATGTGGCAAAGAACTGTTCCCCTTCTACAAGTTCTACTAGGTCAGAGGGCTCTGGGCCTTTATATCTATCCCGCAGCTTCTTCACTGTGGAGTCCACCTGGAAAGAGATGTAAAATATTAAAATACTAATTCCAGTAAGTAAAGATGAAGTTGTCAATTATAATGTTTAAATTAAAGAATTATCTTTGAATAGTTCTATATAATGGAACACAGTGACAAAAAGTTCACATGTGTCACTTGGCAGAGTGCTAAATGAACGCTATGTGGGACCTGGATATCCCAGATACTACATCTAAGGTAAAACCATTATTGTTGTATCTGCAGGGAACCTGTAGGTTTCTCTGCTTGTTATTCAACATTTCTATTCTGGTGCTGGTTTTACTGGCAATCTGCTAGTACCCCAGAGTGGGGTAGATTACCATTTGTAGGACCACGTTTTCCAAAAGCCCAGAAGCATATTTAGCACACCCTGTGCTAAGCAGCAGATGTGGCTGTAGGTTTGACTGGCTGTGGGTAAGTCTGTTTGCTACAAAAAAAAAAAACATTCTTTTTAGACTTTTACCTGTTGCTGAAACCAACCCCTGCGAAGGAAGACTGCTTTTCTGTTACTGTTTTCACCAACGAAGACAGGCAAAAGTCCTAAAGCGAACTTTTTGCATGTAGTTGCCTCACTGTCATCCTGCTATTTGATGCTAACCCCTGACAAATATATATATGTAAACTTCCAATGACTAAGTTAGAACATACAAAAGTCTTTTTTTTTACTTGGCTCCAAAACAAAATTGGCTCAAAGGAGTGTGGGGATGGCAAAAGTATGCAGTGGAGGGAAAAGGCTATACAGTGAACCTGTTACTTTTGCTTTGACAATGTACAGGTCCACTTTAAACTTACACTTTATAATGGAAACACATGCAAAAGTATCTATTTACAGCACAATCAGAAACAAAAAAATTTATAAAATTAGTACAATGAAAACAAATATTTCATTCCGGTAATGTTGGCATTTTAGGTAAAAAAAACACACACAAAACATAACGAAGTTGGCAGTTTGGTTACATTGTATTTACTAATAAACATCCACGTTCTGCACACATGCTATCACTTTCCTAAATTCACAACATGCAACTGGTTAGAAAAAAAATTTGCTACACTTTACTGATCCCATAGGATAAACTATATTGTAAAATAAACAAAAAAATATTTTGTTTTGTGTCCCATCTCCAAGATGATGAGAAATTGAAAATTTTATAGTTATAGTCATTAGAACAAGCGGTGAGGGTCTGTCTACTAATGGGGATACCTATTCTAATGACAAATGTCCAAGAGAGGTAACCCCTCATTTTGTAGCGATTTCCTATCCTACTCTAACACAATACACACAGCAAAAATGGAAATGATAGGTTCCAACTCTTACATATTCTACCAAAGAAATATTTGGTTACACGTATACATAAATCCAATATGGTTTTGATTAAACCTGACAAATTGAGATTTTGTTAATAATTATGGCTTCTGTAAATTATAAACAGTATTTGTGGCATTATCCTAGAACTCTAAAAATAAGACTAAAAATATTATTGATCATCCTTACTAACACCAAAACATTGAAGCCTTAAAATAAACATATTTTCCACACTTTGTGAAGCATCTGGTTTGCTCTAGTGCCCCCCTCCCCAGCATCACTTATTCATATTTCATTAAAGCCCCCAGTGCTTTTTTTCAGCCTTTTAAGTCCTGTGTAAACTAGACAAAGTTGTTCTTTTTGGAGCTTGATAAGGGCTCTCCCTGTCCTTGTACAACACAGCTGGAATGTCAAATACTTCTTCATACTCAGAGGTACAGGATGTTTTCTTAATTTCCAGTGACTTAATTTATAACCAACATTATCAGCCGTACCTAAAGAGCTACAGAACTCCACCTATTCCACCATCCCTTTTTTCCCTTAATAAATGTACTCATTGATTTGTTTCCTAGCAAAACAATGCTGATGAAAAGACATCAGCATTGATTTGTGTGTTATGAAAGTGTTTGTGGGAGATGTAGCTTCATGATCAATAATGCAACAGATTGGGGCTCCTTAAACTGTGACACATCCTTCTATGCAGATACTGTAGGGCCGTCTACACACATGAGGAATAAACATACATGTATGCAATGTAACAGGCCTAAGAATGAATCACTTGTGATTTATAGCTATAGTTCTGGTAATATACGTATGGATTGAATAAGGAATTCCTCTTTGACAGGCATTACAAATAAAACATCTGGCTGCACTGTAATTTATGACCAGAGTTTGGCTTTAATTTACTTACAAATGATTGGGTATTTGCTGCAAATAGCTTTACAACATTAGGTATGCTAAGTAAACATCTATTTTGCTTGCAACTGAACATGCTGTGCTCCTCTAATTAATAAATCCAACTGTGTTAGTTAGGACAAGGGCACCACAAATGCATACAGAAAAACATGCAAAGAATTTTGATGCTTGTACCTAGCTTCATCTAGCTGTGGATTTTCACTTGGTTAGCTCTGAAATTCTAAAACATACAAATGTCTTTTCTGAAATTCAGTTAAGAGCATAATTTATGTATATGTATATTCTACCTGAATATAAGGCTGCTTACATATTTCAGTGAACATGAATGAGGCAGCTAACAATTTTACAGATCTATTTACAATTAAGGCGCAACTATCATCACAATTTGTACCTAATGTAAAAGAGTATGTAACCCTTTTATATAAAGCAAAAATGTGTTTGTTTGTTTTTTTTTTTTGTCTGGACTGGGCATCTAGACTAGAGCCTCCTAGGATTCCTATGTCACATATCCCAGGAGGCTTCAGGTTGCTTACTCTGCACATGCCCAAACTCGAGCATGCACAAAAGGGCTCCTTTTTGCATTGTGGTGTGTCTTTAATTTACCCTTATTGTATAGTTGGTGGGATTTGTGTGGTGTCATAAATATGTGTAAATCACAAGGTGAATAGTAGAAAATTACACAGTTTTGTAGCAACTAAAACACAAGTGTGTGTTAGTGTTATACATAATTAGTTGGGCTGGCATCTAAATATATTCTTTGCAGAAACTGTTTTTTTTTTCTGTTAAGTAATGTGTCATTTTAATTCAGGTTTGAACATTTTCATCTGCTGTACTGCAATCAATTACTGATCACCATTTCATAAATGCGACAGACCTGGGCACAAGTTTACTTTAACTGCAATCTTCAGTGACAATAGTAACCAATAATACCAGGTAGCAACACATACATTATGAAAGAAACATTACCTTATGCTTGGGGACACACTGCAGCAACACTTGTTCTGGGTCTCGCTTCCTCTGCAGAGCAACAAAGTTTACCTGGTACATACGTAAGCGCTTATATACAGTCTTGGCCAACTCTCCCACATAGGATTTTGTGGTGTACCACAGCCAATACCTTAAAAACAAACACAAAGAGTAAAAATCAAACATTTATAAGAATTACCTGAATATATTTGGTGAAGCGGTGTGGTGCTCCAACAAAAACATAGTTTTGGTTCCTAAATGGAAAATTAAAGGTTTGAACCTGACACGTTTTTATTGCAGTTATTTGTTAATCATTTTGGTATCATGTCACTGTTGTTCAGCATCACACATTTGTTATTGATGTGAGGAGGTTGTGCACAATAGTATATGGGAGATTTTCCCCTCTGTGTGTACTAAAAGGATTCACTGTCACTTGCTATATTCATAACACCTGACACTGAAGAAGTAAATGCAGCAAAGTCATGTAAGCAATCAACAACACCTAATGGCGTCCTAACCCTTCGCTATGTTATTAAAAAGTTGTTTTTCTTGCATTGGAAAGCTAAAGGCATGACAGGATGTGAGATAAAACACTTACTATAGATGTTAACCTTTCCTTTACCCTAAGGCATACCATTTCAGCACAAATAAAACATATTTAAAGGTATGCTGTCCTCCATCACTTATTCTTTATAAACTAATGTGAGTATCTCTGAATGTCCCTAGTTTTGCCTGAATAACAAAATTCTGTCTGAACAGAATTACAAATCCATCAGCAGGTAACAGTTCACATGTATTTTCACTACACGATTTAGTGTTTTACTAAATATTATTTTTAACTTTTAATCTGGAGTTCTTTTGTCTGTGACGCAAATACCTTTACTATTCTGTATAAAGAAACCATTTGCTATGATTTTCTTGATATATAAATTTTAAGTCTTTCGTCTATCCTAAGTAATTTACTTCTTTTTAATTTGGTCTTATCCTTGGTTGGGAGGTTACAGGGATTAAATAATCAATTTCTTCTATGATTTCATGCACTTGCTCCCTCCACTACACTTTGAATCATGAATATTGAAATTGTTAGTACATTGCTTTAGTAGGCTAACTTAACTCACTTAACTATCACCCATAAACTCAAAGCTATATGCTGGATTTTTTGGATACCCTTTTCTCTTAATGCCCCACATAAATTATCTATAAACTTTGGAATGTTTGGCACAACACTCAGACGAAGGGGTCAGTATTTTTTTCATCCTTTGCCTTTAGGATTTTTGTTTTTATTATATTCTGTATATAAAACATTGATAACCTGTAAAATACAAAATGACAAAATGATGGACTTTGATGGCAAGGGATCGCCAACCTAATAAGTGTCCAAGATTTTTTTTATTGATTTTGTCTTTACAATTTTTGTTTGCACTTATTTACCTCAATAAAAGTGCTCAATTTAAAAAAAGAAAAATACACACTAAGGAAAAACATGAGATGAGTGGGGAATAGATGAGTGGGGAATACAAGGTTTATGTAATATACTCACCAGGAGAAATGATCCACCTGGAAGTGGGCATAAATATGGGTAATCTGCAACACAACCTGACTGGTAATATCTGTCCAGGTCTGTGCCTGCGGATCTCCATGTAAGAGGAATAAGCAGGATCGATCTAAAGTATCACCTGCAAACAGTACCAACAGTATTAGAAAGAGCAAAATTCAAAGATTCCTAAAATTGGCTGAGATTTACTTGGAATCACTCTTTAAAGGGATTTTTCCAATGCTAAACCCGCACTGTTTAATTTATTCAGCAGTTGTGCACAATTTACAATTGACACTCAGAATACATAGCACATGTACAGTATTTATTACATCAAGTGTGCAGTATTATAGTATAACTACCGTAAAGCCAGAATTCTTCTTTTTTTTTAGTTTTGCATGGGGATGATCATTATATAAAGTTTTTTTTCTTTGTAAATCCCTTCCACTGAATTAAATATATCTAATATACAGTTTACCATCTTACCTGTTACTCCTGGTGGCAGTGGAAGCTGAATTTTAACAGGGTGTAAAAAGTTGTCTGTTGAACTCTGTGAAAGACATAGGAGTGGGCTAGTGGAAGATGAACTGTCTCCAGTGATCTCCTGCAGTAATTTTCTGCTGACTGGTAAAACCTGCAAGACTATAGTCAGGTTAGCTTTACTGTCTTTATGGTCATATTTACAAAAAGTCAACAAAAGTCAGATTACCAGATAGCTATTGTATTAAAAAAATATATATATCAAGGGCTGGTTTTATCTATCTGACCTGCATGCGAATCATTCGGGTCATCTGAGTTGCTCCAGCTGGAAATTCAATCTTAACATTCTGGTCCACGGTAGAAAAGAGAAGCTGTCCTTCCTTAGGCACCTCACATCTATCTTCCACTAAACGTGAGATCACAAGGAACCATGAGAAGTGAGGGGTCCTGCAGATGGCTACCATCTGATTAAAGAAAATTAACAATTCAAAAATGTGAAAGAAAATAGAATTAAAGAAAAAAATTGGACAGCTATTCAAGCACAACATCAGTAAAACACAATACATATTTTGTTTTTTTACAAGACAAGTGATGTCTTCTTTGCTCCTAAAACACCATCACAAGGCCCCAACTCAGGAGGGTAGAAACACATTCTAGTCTAAATGCCAAAGTAGGGTAGGGCTATTCGCAATGACAATACAGGTTGACATTCAAAAATCCAGCAACCTCCGAACCTGAGGAGTGCCGGATTTTCGAAAAATCCAGATTTTTTACGGTTATGTATGCTTTATATATTTACCAGAAAATGACTACCTGTACAGCACTTTAAACAGATGCTGAATCCATAATGGGGCTATACAGCAGCAAATAAATGAGAAGGAATGAGCAGGAAAGCACGTGCAAGCAAGACCCAACAGCTGATTGTGGAGTACAGCGCCATCAAAACATAAACCGTGCCTCCAGAAAACAGTGTAAATTTGAAAATGCGCTCCAAAATCCATGCCGGAAATCTGAAAGAACCGGATTATCCACGGCCGGACTTTTGAATGTCAACCTGTACTTCCAGTCACTGACAACACTGATAACCTTATCCAATATGTTTATCAATGCAACCTTTTAGTCCAAGAGGACAGGAGGGTGTCAAAATTGCAGTGAATTTAGTGCCGGCAAAGTAGTTGAATCATCTTCCCATGGGCCATCCTGCCAGAACTACCAGGTATATATTTAAGTACTTAAATAGATTTATTACTTTAAAGAAGCAATTTGAATTGTTGGCAAGGAAGTGTTACCATGATGCATTTTGCATTTCAGGTGCAGTTATACTTTTTTCAGAACATCAGCAGAGTCTTGAAGTCACCTCAACCACATGCCCTTCCAGCCAGTTTCTCCACTAAGGCCAGAATACATGACCAATAGGAGAAACATTAAGCCATCTGGTTCGAATGGAATCAATATCAAACTGCACTCACTTAGGCAATGAACATACTTTATGGTAGGCCCTGTTGGCACTAGGCAAGCATAGAAACCAACCCTCCATTCACATTGTTGTTGAGTTCCTTTCCTCTTGGTATATCCTCTTTGTAACCTTTCCTTTCAGATTTTCTCCAGGACTGAAATACAGCTTGAGTCTCTCTTCTATTTAATATCGTCTATAGGACTTGGGGGGGATGTACAACAAAATGAAAGCATGGGGTACTATGCACTGGCACAATAAATTATCACTGTTATATTAGTTAGCTAGAAATCATTCTTCAGAAACGTAGGTCCCTGACATAATGCTATCTATATTTGAACTTCGTCTGTACAAACTACTGATATATTGTTTATGTTGCTAAGACCAGTACATTTTTATTATTTGAACATCTCTGTATTCTTTCTATTTCTGTAAACTTTAAAAAAATCTTTAATAAAAATTGACATTAAAAAAAGAACAGAATATTGTTTTGCAGCATGAAACCTTCCACACTTCAAATTTTATCCGGGACTAAACTGTTGTAACATGACAATCAGTAGCACAATGTTTACTAACTGTCCAAACTTGAATCTTCATATATCCAAGGAAAATTTTTTTGAAAGCACAAGAATTGATTAACAAAACATTAGTTAGCTGTCATTAAATCATTGAATAGTTCTCAGGTCACAAATCTCAAAACTGTTGTCTCACCTCACGCACTGACTTATCCTTTGTTGTAGTGCTCAGGTCAGTCCATGTTCCTGATAAGTCATTGAATGTCCTAATAACCACCTCTCGTTTTCGCTTATGCTTTAGGTAAGTGAAGGGGATTGTGATTTCCACATCCTGTTGAGCAATAAAATACCAGATGAATGAATACCTTCAACATAGCAAATCATTTAAAGGAAAACACTTTTAAACACAACATGGACTATTCTTTAATGCCATGTCTTCAACTAAAAAATATACTTTTTGGTAATTTTAGAAATGTATTTGATTAGTTTTTTCCCATACAAGCACCCCATTGACACTAAAAAGCACAGATGACTCACCTGATGGAATTGAATACCATGAGGCTGAAGCTCCAAGGTACTACTGAGAAGTACATCATGATGTCCAAGTCTCACATGCTGTGAATCTGGTTGAAATATCTGAAAACCGACCTTTGTAGGATAAGACACAGCTCCACAAGGAAAACAAAGCTGAGAACCACCAGGTAGAAATACCCAGCATCCTTCTGGTGTGACCAAAAAACTGGAAACAAAATAAATCATTAGTGTGAAATGCCATGGAAACAGCTAAATACAGAATTATACAACAATACATACAAATCTGCTGTTCACCTGCCAAAGAACAGAGATGACAATGTTGATTTATTGTCCAATGGCATTTGGTTTAAACAGAGAGGTGAGTAAGGAATTTGTATTGACATAGGAAAATGAGTGCGCGATGTGAGTGAGCAAGTTTTATTGACTAACTACATTGTATATTGTCAGAAATAAGCAAAGCGTACCTTTTTTCATTGGATTTCACAAAGATCTTTTTCAGCTCAGTGCTATTATTCTCATCTGCAAAGAAGAAATAGTGTTAATGCTACTTATACAGAAATGGGATCCAAAATTAAGTCAGAAAAAATCTCTTTAAAGTTCTTTCCCAAACATATATCACCAGAACAAGTATCTGCACTGATAGATTTCCCCTCTATTCCTAATATGTTGAGTTGTCTCTTACTTCCAGTCACTGTGACAATGATCACCGGGGAAAAAAAGGAGGACAAAGATATCACCCAATAAACAAACTGATAAATATATATTAAATAAAGGTAGGGAGAACCTGAGAATAGATGGAAAGGATTACATCTCTGAAATAGCCTCAGAAATTAAAATTTCCCTGGAACAGCTATGTGAAAAGCTAATAAAGTCTAGGATGCCTTGAACAGCCTACTATTCCCACGATATTGTCTAGGTCATGTGAACTTATGAAGATGATACTTCTAAACATAATTATTTACCTTCAGCTGGAGAGGAGGGCTCAGGCTCCCCTATTGGGTTACCCTGCAACCGTACAAAGGAGCACAATGTGATTTCAATGGGTACAGAGCGCAGTTTGTTGTTCTGTAGATGCAAATCAGTGAGATGAGGCAGACTGGCCAGACCAGCTGGTACACTGACAAGCTCATTATCGGAAAGATGTAGCTGCTCTAAGGACACCAGATTACCTACAAAGGAAAAAACAGACTTTTCTTTAATTGTACTTTTTTCCCTAATGGAGTAGCTGCTGATTATTGTTTCAAGCACTATAATTAGCTATCACCAATCAAGTGATCAGTTAGGTTATCAAATACCGTATTTTTCGGACCATTAGACGCTCCGGACTATAAGACGCACCAGGTTTTCCGCACGGGAAAACAAGAAAAAAAAAATTCATTTGATTTCCCCTGAGATCCAGCGTGCGGCACTTGTGCCCGCCCATGAAGGCGGCGCCGAT
>NC_092866.1:41732056-41759690 GCF_032062135.1 Pyxicephalus adspersus | reverse complement strand
AATACGGTATTTATGGAAAAATAAACATAAAAAGAGTAATAGTAATTTTCACAATTTATTCTGCTAAAGATTCTTTCAGGGAAATACAAAAAATAGATTTGGAATCTACACATATATGTTGGGCACATTATGTAGGGCTTCAGCCCAGCGTTTCTCAACCAGGGTTCCTCCAAAGGTTGCCAAGAATCCTTAAGCAATGAGCTATTTGTGCCTCTTAGATCAGCTTAAGTGACACCAATGATCTTTTTGGCTATCTGTAAGGGTGACATTTCTCCAAGTGGCCAGCAATGTAAGAAGCAGTCTTCACCCTGATCACCACAGCAATCTACTGTGGACTGTGGATATAGTAATTTTAGCAGGGTTACCCTGGAAATTATTTCAAGGTTTCCCCATTGTTAAAAAGGTCAGGAAAGGCTGGTCTTGAGAAAATAATAAACACACACTGATTCCCTATGACCAACATTTAGCAATAAGACATTAGGCAAGTAAAGTACATCAGGGGATCTAAACCTTCAATACCCATCCCAGATTTGACAGGAAGGGCTATTTTGTTGAGACTTATGCAGCCGCCGGACATAAGACAAACAAATACATGACACAACTTACAGTTGCGTCAGTGTCCTCTGTTTATCCTCAATTTTTTTGACTGAGCTGATAAAGAGCACCAGCAGACAGGTAAGGCCATCTTTCTGCTTCCTCTGCTCTGTTCTATTGTCCACACATTTGCATGAAGGACACCTTACTGGTGCTAAGAAAAGCCCACCTGTACACCAGTCTCAGTGCTACTGTATTGGGGATTGCAAGAAGTTTATACCAAATAAAAATCTGGTTATCAGACTATTTGCATTACCATACATTTTATAATTTATTAATGAATACAGAGCTACAATAATATGAGTCATTTTATCTCCCTGGAATTATAGCTTTAGTAATGAAAACAATTAAACATTATTACGTACACAAAGTTTCTGGAAGACTTTTGATATTGTTACCAGATAAATCCAGTATTATACACTGCTCCAAATTTCCAATCTCCTCTGGCAAAGATACTAGTTTATTATTAGTCAGGTCTAATTTCTCCAAATTGTTCAACTGCCCTATAGATAAAGGAAGATGAGTCAGTCGGTTGGACATAATCATGAGGGAAGTCAATCTTTTCAGCTCACAAATGTCATCGGGTAGAGTCTTGAGCTGGTTGTAACCAAGGTGCAGAGTAGACAGAGAAGAAAGGGCAGTGATGCAAGGTGGTAATTCTGTAAAGCTGTTGAAGCTGAGATCCAAATGCTGGAGCAGGGAAAGCTGACTGAGATCTGGAGGTAAAGTGGACAGCAAACCTTTCTGACACCAAAAATTTTCATCCAGCAGGTATCCACCTATGAAATGAAACAAAATTCTATTATGATCTAGTCAAACAAAGAATGATTGTCTAAGGCTGCGTACACACGTGCAATAATTGTTGTTAGAAACAAATGACTAACGACCCTTTGTCCAATAATCATTAACAAAAAAAGTGCATAACGACGCCGATGAACGAGGATTGTCACTGAAAACGAACGACTGTCCCAGCGGATCTGATTGGGCGACGATTGTTCGCAATCTATTGTGTGTACGGTCGTTCAGTAATCATTGATGGTTCTGCAGTACACTTTCTCCTTTACATGTCACTTTCTGCCTCGATCAAACAATTGTATCTAGCGTGTGTACATTATTGGTGGATTATATTTGAACGATCGTATCATTACAGCATGTACAGAATTGTGCACAATACCATCATTCAAAATAATTGTGCACAATTGTTGATCTGTTATTTGATGATCAATTATTGCACGTGTGTACGTAACTTTAGTTTTATTAGTTTATTACAGTTCAAATATAGCCACAATCTGACTATAAGATCTCCTTTACATTTGCCAACAGCTTCTGCAGTGTGTACACATGCGCATATCTTATTCCAATTTTGTGACTGCCCATCATATAATTAAAATTATTTTATTTCAGTTTGTAATCAATTGGTGATTGGAATATCAATAAAATGTGCTGGATCATTTGTACACACAACATAACTTTCACGACTCATGGGAAACCAGAAAAAATGGTCTCTTACAGTTAGTTGGTTGCTGAATTTAACACTTTCTTTCTGTTGAATATATTTTTATATTGATTTTTGTTTATCTTGTATAAGCAGTGGCAGTAGTAGTCATATTTTTTTATTCTAAGGATAAGACTATTTTTTTTTACAAAATGATGTTATTTGACATTATACTTGTAATCATTTGTAAACAACCAGACCCTTGGATAAGTTATTTAATGGTATATAATGGTTTAATACCTAGTGAAAAAAATAAACTGTATTATCAACAGAAAAATAGGTAAATAGGATCTTTCAAATCTGTGGATGTTTATCCTAGTACACCAGAGGTTTCTGATATTATGTACTATATGGCTCATTACAGAAGTGACAAAGAATAAAACATTATTTTGAGACTTGCATTGCATATATGTGTTTTACTATGTTAAACTGTGGTACATGATAAAGACTATATTAGGATTAGACCTAATAAGAATAAGACTATATAATGGTAATGTTTTCCAATATATGCCTGAAGTGAAGGCAGCATGCAGAAATAGTCATTTTGAATTGCTCCTTACCTTTCAGTGTTAATGATTTGAGCCTTTTGAACATAGGTAGAACTGTCACTGCTGATGTTATCATTTCATCATGGCTGTTCAGTGCAAGAAATTCCACTTCATGGAGAGCACTTTTCTGTCCATCTGTCACCTGCAGCAACTTCTCGCAGCCATCCAAGAAAGAACTGAGGAGCCTGTTGCCTGCAATATACGGAGTGGGAGAGGCTGGTTCCTCTGTGCCATTTCCCTCCCTCTGGGGGTCCAGAAGATGCTCCATCTCTCATTGTCTATGTGCGACAACACCGGCATGTCACAGCTCGCCCAATACACAGAAGTTGTCAATTGCACTAGGAGAGAAAAAAGAAGATGATTACATAAAAATGTGACAAAATTAATTATAGGACAGTTAATGCACTAAAATATGACTGAATCATACCAATTCATACAATGTACAAACACGCTATGTCTCAATATCAGAAAAATTACATATCAACTATAAACTACCAAATATTCACAATACTTTATAAACCATACATTAAAGTAGACACAAATCATATTTGGATGACATTTAGTTTGCTAGTGCACTGTATACCGTACAAACAAACTGACATCATTTCTTTTAGAAAATACTGTGACTTGATTTTTTTTTAAACCTCAGTGCTACAGTTCTCCACCAACAACAACCTGTTAACATGTACAGGCTCCAGAGGTAGATGCATGTAGGTAATTGAACCCCAGTGTTTCTCCCCTTTGGCCGGGCGCGCCACCTGGCACTTTTCAGTAACCACCCAGCTGTTTTTGGATGTTACCTAAGACTTGGTCACAATACAGGGGTTGCCGCCTGTCTATAATTTCGTCCCACCCGTCAGAAAAAAAATTTTTTGGGTTAAACACTGGAACCCCAAGTGAACAATCAGGCGCATGAAAACAGAAGGCATGCAAAGGGTCTATTCACATATTTGTATTGCAGTTATCTCAGTGAATGTAAGCAACAATCCGGTGTATTGGTGCAATACAGTACAATTAATTCTAAATTACATCCCAAAGCATCTGTTTCAGCACACGCCGAATGAGAACAGACTATAGTGAGTTGTGGTGCACTTCAGAAAACAATGTAGATCTCATTTTGAAACATTGTGGTGCCTTGAGTAGTCTATTCAAATGAATGGACTACCCCAACACAGCAACGTGATTACATGCCAATGCGACAAACATAAGTTACGAAAAGGCCCTTAGTACATTTAGGTGGTAGACATTCAGCTGATTAAAGTAGAATGTTCAATATGGCTTTAGGCAGACTTCCTGAGGGGTGACAATAATGGACCATGCTACACAATAAATTCTGGGAAAGCTGCTTAAATTTTCCATTTGAAACCTGCGTGAAAGGTTAAAAGTGCAGAGGGATAACTGGGGGACTGGGACAGGGATAGGGTGTTGTCACCCTATACCAGTAAGTAACTGAACAAGGACCTACAGAGCAAGAATACTAGTTATTATATACTTGAAAACTGCAAATCTGAAAATATTGAAATCTACTTTCCAATATTATATCAATGTGTTACAGACCGTATGAAAATATGATTAATGTGTTTACATATATTTATTTTTTAAATATGTATTCATTATAAACTGGATACACTATGTATATAAGCAGCTTTCGATACAAATTATTTTCTGTTTGGATATTCGTTATATATAGTTATTTTAAAGCACAGGGTAAAATGAGCTTCACCTATATTTTTCATAAATCTTATCAATTCTTAGAAATGAACTGAACTTTTTTGTTTGTCCTCACAGGGGTTCCAGTTGAGTGTCTTTCAATACCATTTGCACGTATGGTCTGCTGTTTCTGTTATATAATCCCCCCTAAGTGCATGTACACATGACTTGGTTGCAAAGAAGCTACAGGAGATTAGCAGCACAGGAATGCTGAATGGAAAAATTTAAAAAAAAAGTCAGTGGTAACTGTTTATGGTACATACATCTGTAGCAAACTAAATAGCATTGAGTTAGGCATTACATCTACTTTATAATATGACATCTCTATAAGTCGTCCTAAAAAACAACAAATCATAATGTAGAGATTTTTTGTCAAAAGAGACATGCAAAGTTTCTTTCAGCCCCCTAACACCATCCAATGGCTGAAGAGGATCACTGTGAATCTGAGAGTCTGGTGTGGAGTCAGTGGTGAAGATGCAGCTTTGTTGGGACAGGTTCCTTGACCTGTCAGTGCTGCACCTGCAAGCACGTAACCCTGTGCAGTAATTGGCAAGTATGTGATGTATTCTTGCTGCCTATGGTTTACATAAAACTAGATCACCAATTATGTCACAATTTTCTAGTTCTGGATGGCTGTACAAAACACTTTAGTTATGCAGAGGGAACAGCGGTTTTACCATTTTTAGAATACTTTAGCTATTCTTTTTTCTTTCGATTTTTAATAAACATGGATTTTTCTTGCTTATTTTTTTATAATCGGCTTATTAGTTACTGATCCCTTGCTAATTAAAAGCAACTCTTGACGTGCATTGAAAGTTAGCCTGTGAACCAGAAAATGAAGATTTAAATGCATTTAATAAATCCCAATTTCCTGCCACAACCCAAAGAACATTTTACAGGTAACAAAGATATACGTATACATCTAAAATGTAATAAACATTACACAAACCTATTCTTCAAACATCTTAGAAAGCAAACACTGACAGTTACTGCAGCACTTACAGAATGATGGCAGAGCTGGGGGTCAGAGTTACGGATTCCTTTGTTCTTGAACAGGAGAGGATATCACTTCCTGAAAAATAAACATTATTGGATTAACACTTTTGCACTGTAAAATGCAGATTTGCATTAAAAGTTATTGCAAATGGTTGCCAGTGCTAGTCCTGTGTTGCAGTTGATTGACTTTTTTAAACTTCCTGGTTACATGAGGCTTCAGTGACGATGAAGGGGCTGGACTTTGTTTTTTCAAATAGGGCACAAGGCTGTTCCTTACCCCTGCCCCCTCCTATCTCACTGTGCTATTCACAACTCAGCAGGGCTTGTCACCAATGCTGTATTCATCAGCTTCTGTGCTCTCAGCTTTGTGCTAAGAATAATTCTGCCAGCATGCCACAATCACCACAATACTTCTTTATAAGATATAACCAAATATTGTCATTAAATTATATTTTATGAAATGTTTAAAAAGTTGGCTTTACTTTAAGAGTCATTATTGTTGTATTAAAATGTCCAATGGTGGAACAGGTTTTCTCATTGTTAAAAACATTTTTCTATTGAGACATGTTAGAAACTCGGATACAAGGAGAGGATTATATAACCCGACTTTTTCAACGATGGTACAAATTTCTGACTCACATTTTTGTGGATCCAGAAAAACCGAGAATTATAGAATGTTTTAAATATTCTTCATGGTATATTTTAAATGTATAGGGATGATAGATGGAGCATTAATTTGTGATGTCAGGCTACAGGAGTATCGGAGTAAATGGAGTCATATGTTCTGGCACCTTATATTTTGTTTTATTATGCTCTATATGTACAGATTTTATTAATACTGATGAGTGTTTTGCTACTGGTTATCGCTAAGAACAAATATTTTAATTGTTTATTGTTGTTGTATTGGTTGGTTGCTCACTCCCTGTGTCAAACCCCCCCACCCTTTTTTTTCCCTATATTTTTTTATGCTTATTAATTCTTGCTTTCCCCGCTCCCTTTTGGCTTTTTATATGCTAAGTTGTTTTTATTTGTAATGTATAGTATGTTTTATTTTCAAAAAACAATAAAAATATTTAAAACAATTTTTTTGCTTCTTGATGATTGAATTAGTGAGTTGTATGGTAAACAGGTTGAGACAAGTCCCTGTTGGCTGTAATCACGGCAGCAGATGTAACGCAGATCCCAGTGGGTCACAACCGCTTCTATAGCCATCATTACACAATTAAATAGTGAGTCTGAGAGTCTAAATATACACTCATAGCCTGATAATGATGCAACCAAAAACAAATCTAAAACTCCTATACCCTGTGCACAAGAAAACAGCAACCAAACAATATATACCTCTGTGATAGCGATTTTCACTCAATTCCCCAAAATGAATGCAGACAGCAAGTAAAACCTGATATCCCAACCCTTCCTCACTCTATCCAAAGAAAAATAGGTTTTGATTGGACTTATACTGTAAAATATTTGTAAAACCCATCCACTATAAACTCATATAAATGGTGACATATTAAACTAGTTTCAAAAGCAATACAGTGGTCCGCTGTTTATCACGGGGGTCACGTTCCAAAACCACCCACGATAAACAAAAATCTGCAATACACAGACACCACCGCCAAATGCTTTTTGTTTATTGTCAAGCCATAAATTACGCCCGTGTGATGCGAGATGAATTTTGTGTAAATTCGTAGAAAAAATGTATAGTCGCATATCCTGGGTATTTACAAAACCTAGTTATGTTCCAAATAAATATATACGGATACCGCAATATATGAGCCACGTTCATATATTAATATATAACCACGTTACTGTATAGAATTTTATCAGCGTTAGAATAAAGCCTGGTGATCGTGCTGTGAAGGTGCAGACACGTAATTAGTTAGAGTGACTCCAATAGTGTCCCTAGAGTGAAATTGTGCCCCTATTTCTTGTGTTTCTGTGCTTTTTATGTTCTTCCAGTGGAGCTCATTCACACTGCACAGGTATGTTTCACTCTTTAAGCAGAACTAAACTTTTAAATCAAAAAATTGCAAGCAGGCAGGTTCTTTTTTTTGCAGTGTGAACAGGCAATGTCTCTTTTGCAATACAACAAACGTACCTGTCTGTTAACCGTTTTCTGTTGAATGTACAGCGAGTTTGCACATATGTGTCACCATGTTATCTTCACCCGTGATGATGCTATAGCAGTGGTAAAACATATTGAAGTATTTGGTTTTATCTGCTTTGTTATAGTTTAGGTTTATAGGACATTTTTGTAATGATGGGCCCAGCTATATAATTATTGCTTTTTAGTGTTAGGGAAATTCACTATGAGAAATGCCATGCAGCCATTGCTGGAGAACATAGCGGGAAAGAGAGAACATTAAAAAGGAATAAAGGACATTAGTACCGGTAGTTCTGATCAGCAAATACCAATAAAAAAATATTTCAAACTGGCAATCGTTTTCTTACACAGTGTTTCAGCAAATTTACAGTCATTGTTAGGGTTGACCTCAAATTCTGTACCTGACAAAGGAACAGTGGGATCCTATTGCTACTTAACACTGGCGACCCCCAATGTTTTACCCCACTGGAAACAATATGGGACACCACTGATCACTAATGCCCCATCCCCACCTTTCACTCACACCTATGCCCCCTTGCCCCACCCCTCTTCTGCTCAATGCAGACCCAGAGCAATGACAATATGAATTCATTGCTTCTAACAGGCCCAGTTCACACGCATGCAATGTGTTTATATACACTAAATTAAAATATATATATATTAAAATACAGATTATTACTCTCCTCCTGTATCACTGTCTGTATTACTCTTTCATTTGCAACCCCGATTTAATGTACAGCGCTGCGTAATCTGTTGGCGCTATATAACTACTGTTTATTATTAACCACCTGAGCGTTACACTGAGGTCTAGATTTCTGTACCAAAAGTGATCCACTGTTTTTCATGAAATTTTTTTTTTAACCCGTGTGATGCGAGATGAATTTTGTGTAAATTCGTAGAAAAAATGTATAGTCGCATATCCTGGGTATTTACAAAACCTAGTTATGTTCCAAATAAATATATACGGATACCGCAATATATGAGCCACGTTCATATATTAATATATAACCACGTTACTGTATAGAATTTTATCAGCGTTAGAATAAAGCCTGGTGATCGTGCTGTGAAGGTGCAGACACGTAATTAGTTAGAGTGACTCCAATAGTGTCCCTAGAGTGAAATTGTGCCCCTATTTCTTGTGTTTCTGTGCTTTTTATGTTCTTCCAGTGGAGCTCATTCACACTGCACAGGTATGTTTCACTCTTTAAGCAGAACTAAACTTTTAAATCAAAAAATTGCAAGCAGGCAGGTTCTTTTTTTTGCAGGGTGAACAGGCAATGTCTCTTTTGCAATACAACAAACGTACCTGTCTGTTAACCGTTTTCTGTTGAATGTACAGCGAGTTTGCACATATGTGTCACCATGTTATCTTCACCCGTGATGATGCTATAGCAGTGGTAAAACATATTGAAGTATTTGGTTTTATCTGCTTTGTTATAGTTTAGGTTTATAGGACATTTTTGTAATGATGGGCCCAGTTATATAATTATTGCTTTTTAGTGTTAGGGAAATTCACTATGAGAAATGCCATGCAGCCATTGCTGGAGAACATAGCGGGAAAGAGAGAACATTAAAAAGGAATAAAGGACATTAGTACCGGTAGTTCTGATCAGCAAATACCACTAAAAAAATATTTCAAACTGGCAATCGTTTTCTTACACAGTGTTTCAGCAAATTTACAGTCATTGTTAGGGTTGACCTCAAATTCTGTACCTGAAAAAGGAACAGTGGGATCCTATTGCTACTTAACACTGGTGAGCAAATCAAAAAATGAATTGTTGTGTAGAACTTTTCTTATGATATTGAATAAACTTTATCAGCTTTTCTACCTGCAAATATTTTGTGTAAACCTATTTTAGCTTGTTTTACAAGGCCAGCTGCATGATGCCTCCACATAACTGTCCCATCAACTGCATTTTTACAGTATAAGCACTCCCACATGTGCAGGGTCCTGGGAGAAACAGAAAACATAAAAAGTATTCCAGCACCAAGCTCAGTGAACAACCTGTCCAGTGCAGCGGTCCCCAACCTTTTTGGTCCAGTGGACAACTTAAATTAACGGCTCCTGACTGCGCATGCGCGGGGAGCCGGTTGTCAATCAAAGAGGAGGAACCTCCCCATACTGATGTCATAATGTCATAACCCCGCCCACTCTGCCATTGCAGATCTGATCCTGAAATGGGGGAGGGGGCGGGTTGTGTCGTGAAAAACAGCCCGCCCACTTCCCTGAGCCAGGGATTTGCACGGGGCTCCTAACCCCACTCGGGGGTGCACCGGCCAGAGCCGCGCACCACCAAAATCTTTTCGCGGACCACCGGTTGGCGAACACTGGTCTACACTGCTGAAGGGGGAGTGATACCAATGCTTTACCCCAGTGACAACAAAATGGGACACCACAGACCACTAATGCCCCCAACCCCTACTGACACCAATGTTTTACCCCACTGGAAACAATATGGGACACCACTGATCACTAATGCCCCATCCCCACCTTTCACTTACACCTATGCCCCCTTGCCCCACCCCTCTACTAAAACCAATGTGTTTTTTTTCCCATGCCACCAACACCGCTGGGCTGTTCTGCTGAATGAAGACCCAGAGCAATGACAATATGAATTCATTGCTTCTAACAGGCCCAGTTTACACGCATGCATGTGTTTATATACACTAAATTAAAATATATATATATAATAAAATACAGATTATTACTCTCCTCCTGTATCAGTTTGTATTACTCTGTCATTTGCAACCCCTATTTAATGTATAGCGCTGCGTAATATGTTGGCGCTATATAAATCCTGTTTATTATTAATAATAATAATTAGTACAAAATATTAATGTGGAAAAAAAATCAGATCAGATTCAGCAGTGCTTGGACCAGAGGTAATCTCGCCTTTACAGTGCTAGGTCACAGATATAAATCTCAGCCAGGACACGATCTGCATGGAGTTTGTATGTCCTCCCTGTGTTTGTGTGGGTTTTCCTCCAGGTACTCTGGGTTCCTACATCCCAAAAACATGACATTAGATTAATTAGCTTTCCCTTCAAAAAATTATCCTTAGACTGTGGTAATGACTATAGTAGGGACATTAGATTGTGAGCTCCTTCGAGGGACAGCTAGTCACATGACTATGGAGTTTGTACTGCGCTGTTATATGCAAGTGCTATATAATGGATAGTAATTGGACTCTGGCACATTGGATGCATGATGTGCTGGGTGGATGCATAGGAATCCATGTGCATACATTTTATTATAAAAATGATAAATCAACATCTTCTCGCCACTAATTGCTTCTCTAAAACAGTTGTAATACTATAGAGAAAAAATGGAGGGTTTGTGTAGTATAACACTTTCAATAGGTAAAACCCTAAAGGTAAATATAAGGAGGGGGTAATTCTAAATAGAGGGCACAGATGGCTGAGCTTTGCCCCTTTAGCCCCAGTAACCCCTCACACATTCCCATTGGTGACACACCAATCAGTGAGGGCGGAGCGATATGGCGCCGTGTACCCACAATCCCGCGCGAGAGGCCGGGCGGATGTTCCTGTGTATAGTCCCTCCCCGCGCGGCCTCCTCCCTCTTTCCCCGGCCCTCCATAGAGGAAGCACGCGCTCTCCTGACTCTCTCCGCTCCGGAGCTGTACAAAGCCCTGTGTGAAGTAAGTTGGCGGAGGGTTACCGGGCGGAATGATACTCCGCGGCTGTGTGAGGGGCAGGAAAGAGCGGGAAGTGGTTGTAGTGGCGGCTGTGTGGAGGGAGAGCTCTGTGTACGGCCGGCATGTGCTGTGTGTGAGGGGCAGACAGACACCTCGCCGGCACATCCAGGGCAGGAGTGCACAATATGTTGTCCACTGTCACACATCACAATAAATTACAGGGCCGCCATTATTAGACTAATAAACATCACGTCGCCTATACATAGCTGAGGAGAATTTGTGTAAAGTAATAAACTTGATAAAATGCAAACTTTTAAATAAAGGCCTTTCATTTCTTACTATACTTCTGAGGCTTATATACCGAGCTCAGCACCTTGGTGCCATTACTGTGCTGTAACATTGGGGTCTATGGGGGGATGCTGGCTGCTGCTATGGGGGTGCACAGGGTGTAAATGGCCCTTTTCACAGGAAAACTCCTCCAGTAATGTCATCTATGAGAGACAGCTGGGGACGTTTCTGATTTACAGCTCTATTCTTAAAGAAGAACTAAACTGAAAAGTGGCTAAAAAAGTACACTTATTTTCATTCCCGCCGGGCGGTCGGATCCATATGGGGGGTGTCTTGCATCGGGTCCCAGAGCCGGTGCTCCGGGGGCCGCCATCTTCTCCTTTGTGATTCTTCTTCCTACATCACCCGACCCAGGTGCCAGATCGGGTGGTGTAGGATGGGAAAAAAAAACTTCCGCATGCATGAGATCGGCAAATGTTCTGTTTGCATGAAAAGCTCTGCTCATGGTCAAGCATCTCAGGCCTGCACAGAAGGAGCACCCAAGGGTCTCCCGGGATGCGTGACTTGTGTATCCCGGGAGGCTTTGCGCTCCCATTCATTATCTATTGCCTAGGTGATCAAGAATTAGGGGATAGGTTGTTTGACTTAAAACCTAAACAAACAGATTTTTTACTTTACATAAAAAGGGATGTCTACCCTTCAATGTAAAGTGACATTTCTGAGGTACCCTTTACCGTGCAGTGGTGCACCTTTATCCTTTTTTTTTTTTCTTTTTTTGAAAGGGGGGAGGGGATTGTTGCTCAAAAAAAAAACACACACAAACATTTTTTGGTTTAAATAAAAGGGTTGCTTACTCTTATGTAAAGTGGAAATTCTGAGTTTAGGTACACTTTAAAGCAGACGTAAACCAGTGATACCCACCTGTCCCTGCTCCCTCACAGGGCACCTCTATCTTCTTCATTTCTTCTAGTAAACAATCTTCAGTCATGTTGATACAGACAATACAGCAAAGTCAGCTGCATTCAGCATTGCAGGCAATCTGCATAGTTTGCAATGAAGTCTTACAAATATTCTTCTCTCACACAGAATGCGTTACATAGCTTCCTATCTTTTGGCCTCACTTGGCGGTAATGACAACCCCTCAATTAATGACCTGAAGAAGATCCTTGACAGTGTTGGCATTGAGCTGGACAAGGAGCGCGCAGAGAAGGTATTTACTTTCAGTGTCGTCTTGAATTTAAGGTGCTGCAAACTTAATAAATATATAGATATATGTTAGGAATGTTGTTTCCTGGCCCCAATACTTTAGTGACAGACCTGGAACAAGCATGGTTAAATTAGTGTCAGAATTCTCTATTATGGCATCTGATTGGCAGCCAGGGAACAAACATCTTCAGAGGAAGTCCCCAATTGGTGGAAGTCCCTATACTTTTATCATGACAGTCACACTAAGGGCTTCATCACACCCATGGTTTAGTTTATTTTTAATTATCACCTAATGACCCAAAGCACAATAAAAACATCCCAACACCACTTTTCGATCCATAACTTGAAAGAAGTTTTGGAATATTGGAGATTTCATTCACTTTAAAAAAAAAGTCTTCAAAAATAAAAAATATTTCTTGTGTATAAGTGAGAGAACTAATATACTGGTACTATCAAGAAGTTTTTTTAGTTTTTACTTTGTACAGTGGAACTCAACCTAACTTTGTTAGGTGGCAATCGTTTATATGGGAGTGGAAGGCCTAAAATTGCAGACAGGAACACATAGGAAGCGAGAGGAAACCTTCCCAATGTGAAAGAAGAATCCTCTCTGACATCTTTCACTGAAATCAGCATTTGTTTTTTATAGATTTCTCCTCACCTGTCCCGGTGAATGCTGAAACATGTTGGCTATTTATCTATTTTAAATAGCAGATCAGAAGAATCTCCCCAACAAAGGCACAGCTCCTTTTTATTCACCTTTTCTACTTAGCTAAACACAGATCACCATCTATTTTGTGATTGGTTAAAAAAAAGAAGAGTCCCAAAATGACAACATGATTTAGTAAATGGGAGTAATGACAGCACTAACTGTGTCCTATCAATGGATTCTAAACATGGTCAATTAATTCACTACTTTGTAGCTAAAGATTTAAAAAGAAGTGTGCAGATTAGAGAAAGTGAAGTCTGACTAGCCTTTCATTCTTTTTTAGTTTTTATTGATGCCAATGCGCCTTCTGAAAATGCTTGTTATTTGGCTGGCAATAGACATTAGTACAGGCTTCCTTGTTTGAGAATGGCTTTTTACATGTGAGCAACTGTTCCATTTTGCCTACCTGCATGTCTGTTAAATAAAATGAGATATATGAATAAACTGCCTTTTTTGCCCATAGGTGATCAGCGAGCTGAAAGGCAAGAAAATTGATGATGTGATTGCTCAAGGTGAGTACTGAAGAACAGTTCGGCTGTATCTGCTGATATCTGTGTATTATCCTAGCAGACCTCGTGTTGTTGCCCAAACCCTAAAGGGAAATGATCAGAAAACAGGATGCCTTTATGACAGTCTGCCTTTCCAAAAATTGGCATGGATGCACAAGTACTAGAGAGGGGCACAACTTGATTACAGGTTGATAAGATTTATCTTTAATGTGATTTAGAATTCAGCTTTGTTATCTAAGATTGCATCGAACATCTGAGATGTTTCAGAGAAGTAAATTTATTTTACAACAATTTACACATCTACAAATAGTAAGCACCATAAACTGCAGTTGATGAGCACAGAGTTCTGTGCTGTTGGACAACAAAATAGATCCCTGTTGTCTTCTCTGCTCATGATCCATAACTCTGGAGATGTATTGTTGCAATATTGACTGTTGTCTGCCCCTATCCAGTTTTTACTCACCAGGCCTTTGTACATGTACTTGAAATGCTTCAATCTGGGATACTTCAAGGGTCCATCCTAATACCTACTGGTTTTTGTACCTGCTGGGTTTCGCTTGTGGACCAGATTAAATGAGAGGCTCTTTATTTGGGTTTTGCTTACTTTGTAAAACCCAGACAGGGCCTCTGTAGACACATTTTTTAGAACAGTTTGACTACAGATCATAATTTTTTTTGTTAATTGTGTGAAGATTTGGGTGAATGTTAGCTTTTTCTGGTGTTTTGGGTAAACTACAGGGTGGTGTTCTTATATCTGTAATGGATCATTTAGCTGTCCTGAATATACAATGTGAAATCCAGTTTTGTCTTTATTACCCTTTAAAAGTCATAGATGTGGAAGGTGACCTTTAAGAAAGAAAGTGAAGGGAACTCTTCCTAGTGGGGTGCAGACAGGGAGAAAATAACCCAAAGGTTGCTAATGAGATACATTCATTTGAGGTAACGGCTAATGGTAGTCGAGTAACCTGTGTCATAAATCTAAGGGAAAGTCCAACTCCAGCCAAGAGAGTAACCACCTCCCAATGTCCTTATCACTGTGCAATGGTTCTGATGGACATTGCCACACTGCTGTCCTTTTGTTGCACTGACAATATGCCGTCTTTCATTCATTGCAGGACGACTGTATTTAGAGTGACCTTGGTCAATAACTGGCTTTTCCCAGTATACAAGAAGCTGTTGGAACAACTTTTAAAACAATTCTTAGTATTTATGTTTAGCTGGAGTTGAGCTGTAGTTTTTCCCTTTCTTGGACCTGATGAAGATTCACAGGTGCAGGCTGGGTGATGTAGATTTCTATGTGGATGGTTTACCCAAGAACATTTCTATTATCTTGCAACATGTTTACTAGTATGGTACAAGTCACCACATTTCCCCTGGGTGATGAACATAATCTTAGAAAACAAACGTCATTCTCCAAACAAAATAAAATATGCATGTACCATTTCATTCTGCAATAAAAGAAAAAAATGTAAAGGGTTTATCCCGGGACACTGCTGGAGGGGACTGGTGGAAGGGTTATGTCCTCAAGTTGTGATGTCAGGATTTCACAGAGATTTTCCTAACTGGACAGATTTGTGTTGTTTCAAATATGTTTAAATAAAATATTTTATTGCAAGAGCAGTATATGTGGGTGTTGCATTAAATTAGACTTTTATTATAAAGCAAATGCAAAAGTTTTCATTTGGCATTAGAAGCTTGGTGTATCCTATATGTTTAGTAATAGATTTGATGATCATTGCCATGACTTTTCCGCTGGAACACCAAACCCAGCATAGTCTATTTTGCAAATAAAAACTTAGCTTTAAAAATAATGCTTAGAAAGTCTAGATTGCCCCTTCTCGCTATTCCTTTATTTATTGGTGGCCTAGTGACTTGTAGTGAGAGATCCTTTATATTAGTATAGTAAATATCAAAGAAGTAAAATATTTTAATGAGTGGTTTCATTAGATGTAAGAACAAAGAATACAGCCAGATACATTGTAATTGTCCTTGTCCAGGTTTTAAATTAAAGATTGGTTGTAACTTATTTATTTCTGCCTTAAGTAAGGTGTGTGATGACACATATCTATACATAGACAGGCAATGTTTATTGTACTGGGGTAAATTCATTTATTGTCTGTGGGTACTGGTACAGTGTTTACTGCTTCCTGACTTTCAGCCTCCTTGGAAGTTTCAAGAACAAATACTGAACCTTTCAATTGACACTTTGATGGCTTTTAGTGAGAAATTTAGGTTACCATGAACTCTCTCTGGGGATTCCATGTTCTTGGAGCTTTAGATACTTATTGGTTTAACCTTTTACATTGTAGGCAGGCCGGCTCTGGTTGTGTATAAGCGTGTCCTTTCTTGGATGCATAAATGGATAGTGTTGAGTAAACTTTTTCTTTTCAATGTGGAGTTAAAGTGCCGCTAATAAAAAAAAAAAACACACACACACACATGCATAGTCTTTTTTACCAATAACATTTGCTTGATGCTCCTTGGAGTTATTTTCTTAATTTGCATTATGCTAAGAACAGAGATGGGATGATGTAACTTGCTATAGACATGCACAGGTTACGTGGTTAGTGGCTGTCCAGTGCCTGAACTAAGGCGTCACAACACCTGGGTGAAGCAGCAATTGAGCTTGTGAAAAATAAGGAAATGTGACAGGTCAGGTTAGTATATTCATAGGCAGAGCTAGCAGATGAATGTTCAGTGTCATCACACCTTTGTAGTTGGTTTGGGGAGCTTAAAGTGGAAGTAAACCCAAAACCAGCCCAAACCAAAAAAAAAAATTACACTTACCTTAAATCAGATCAGTTTGTCCGTCGGGAAGTTTCTTTAATCGGGTCCCGCTTCGGCCCAATGCAGTGGGAGCGCCAGGCGCCCCCATCTTCCTCTCTCTTCTTCTGTGGTCTTCCTACATCACTTGATCTCGTACTGCGCAGGCACTAGATCAGGTGATGATGATGATGGGGAGAAAACTTTAATACTGAATGCTGAAACATGCTATGCTGACATGGCAGGTGACTTCAGCATTTGGTAGTTTGTTAAAACAAGGTACTTTTCCTGTATTTTGCTGTACCTGACGGCTCATAGACTAGTAGTTACCAAAAGGGAAGTGGTCTTGAAGTTGGTACAGCCAGCCACCACTAACTATTGATGGAAACCTGGATAAATGTGGTGGGTGATCTTATTATAAAAGTGATACTTGCTTGTCCTTTTTACTATAATACAAAGTCACTGGGTAGGTGGGGCTGTCTTGTAACATAAAAATACAATATTTACCATACCAGTGGGTAACGACATCATGGGGCATGAGTAAGGTTTACAAATCAATATTGGCCACAATCCTAATTCTTTAATTTGGGGGTTAGTTGGTGGTAGGGAAGCAAACTTTATTTGTCTGAAAGGTCTGTCTCATTTCTGTGCAGTGCAGCATGTTGGTATGTGCTTTGAAAAGAATACTTTTTTTTTTTTTATTTATATATACAACACATACCAATGTATTGCTAAACCCAGATTTTTTTTTTGGCTGGGTGACAAGAAATTGTAGGCAGGTGGCAGCCCCTAAATTGTGACCCAATGTTTCAGTAACCCCCAAAAACATCTGGGGGGTTACTGAAATGTGCCGGGTGGTGCACCTGTCTGAAGGGGGCTGGGGAGAACACTGCAATGGAATAGTTATGGTGAATTGAACCCATGGGACATAAGGTAAATTGCCTTGTACTTGTGGGGACTGTATTTGGCAACACTTCTGGTGATAATGAGCCCCAAAGTGGCCTTGTGTCCTCATGTTCTGTCCTTTCTGACACCTGTGAATTGTGGATTTTAACCAGGTTCACTTAGTGAAAAGATTATTCAAAATAAAAAAAAACAATGGAGCAGTCCTTCAATGACCAGATGATTTTAGCCTATTCAAAAAGTTTGCACTTTTTAATGTAAATATAATTAAACTTTGGAAAAAGTTGACACTTTTAGCACATTTACTACCCTTTTCTAAGATGTGTTCAAATAGGTCTTTAATGGACTTTAATGGAGTTCATTTTCACTGCAGGTTTTGTATACTGATAGTAAAAAGCTTTTTGTCCCGACAGGTAACACCAAGCTGGCAAGCATGTGTACCGGAGGTGCTGTCGCCGTTGCTGCTTCTGCTGGATCTGCTGCTCCTGCAGCTGGAGGATCTGCTGCACCAGGTAATTTTATCTCCTTTACTACTTTAAATACAGACAAATTTGATTCTGACAGAAATTTTAAGCCTTGGACTGTTGATGTTGATGATGTTGATATGGGTCAAATGGCTGAGATTGCCATACTATGTTGAAAATTCTTTATGAAAGATAGAATGTGCAGTGAATGCATTTCTTTTTATGTTTGTCAGCTTTATCGGTGTAGGGGGATTTACTTTTGTGGTATACATATATTCCTGATAGCTCTATAACATATAAAGGCTTTTGTGGCTTGCTGCGTTTTCAAAGCTAATCTCAAAGAAATTGGGCCGCTTGATTTTGTAGTAGCCTACCACTAGGGGGTGACCTATCCCACATTTGCATACTGATACATAGCATGCGAGCATACGAGTATACACGCATTCTTTTACTTGTATAGTTCTGCATTGAAAATAGGCATGAATACTTTAAAATCCACACTTGTAGTTTTTGATAGAATGTAAATAAAAAATAAATTTTTCTGACTTGGTTGTTTTTCCTATTTCTTCCTCTACTGAAATCGCTGAATAAATTAGGCATTTCGAGGCAATATACATGTATCAATGTCCAAAGTTTCATAAAAAGTACAGGGTAAACATATAATTTGCATCCACCTTAACTTTGCTTCTCATTCAAATCGGGCAGCCTTAATAAAGTGGACCTGTCCCCAAATGTTAACAATCAGAAAAACCCATTATGTTCTTGGGGAGCGGTATTGGTCAGCTTTTGGCCAGCCTCCAACAAAAAGTTTTCTTCTGGAAATGTTTTAAAGACAACATTTAAATAAGTTCAAGTAACCTAAACTTGTTAAATAGTTAAAGGTATATTATTTACTGTAGTAAAACATTTTATCCTGATGTTTGTAAATGTAACTGCAGTATGCTCATTATAACTGAGTGCTATTCATTTTTCAGCCGCTGAAGAAAAGAAGGAAGAGAAGAAGGAAGAGTCTGAGGAGTCCGATGAAGATATGGGATTCGGCCTGTTCGATTAATTCTTGTAGCGTTTAAAATAAATCAAAAACTTTATTTAGATTTGGTGTTTGTTTTTTTATGCTTAATAGTTTTACGTTCCAGGTGCCTGCACTACTGATTTTAGGCATTTTCTTTTGGGTCTTTTTATCTTTTGTGGATGTAGTTGTAGCTGTTTACTGTTGAAATTTCTGGTCATGTAAACACACAAGCCACATTGCATTAACCTTCTGGGCGGTAACCCCGAGTGTGGCTTGGGGTAAAAAAAAAAAAAAAACATCTGATAGCGGTAACCCCAAGCCACACTCAGGCTAGCTAAAAACAATAAAGAAATACTTTACCTGGGTCCACCAGCGTCCTCCAGTGCCTGCCCATCCGATCCCATCCTCTGGCCTGTTCCTTCAATTGGTACCTCGGCGAGTGCGCTGATGTTCCCTGGCAGTTCACAGTGACGTCGGTGTATGCGAGGGAGTGTGGCAGGAATTTCAAATTATTTTATAATGGATTCAATACAAAGTAATATATATATAAACTCCACAGTTATATTACAGGTTTCAGTATTTTTAATTATGCACCCTTGTTTTAACAGATTTTTGTGTTTTTGTTTAAAGTTTATTATTAAATGTTTTAAATATTGGACATATTTCTGTGAGTTATGTCTATGAAAGACATTGTACTGCTTTTAGACATATAAATCCAGACAGAAATGAACCACCCAGATAGGTAAAGCATGGTGTGAGCCACATATCTCCTGAAAACCTCAAGAACCTGGATACATACAAACCATTGACATTTTTTGCACTGAGGAATGCCTACAGGACATACTGTATGATAACATGAAGATTCAATAGCCTGTTTAGATGAACTGCATTTTGTGAAGATTTTGGGGATGTTCCTGTTTATGAATAGAAAATGTGATATTAAGTATGTTGGATTTTAAGTATGTTGTGGCTATTACACCTAATGGGTCCAGTCTTTATATATCTTCCGGTTTCTGTCATCTATAGAGACAGATTTTGCATGCAGGCAATGGTATGAGATTTTCTTTCTGATAAATTAATTCAATTTTGAGTTTAAATCTCTTCTGGGAATATTTGTTTTCTGATACCATTTCCCACATGCTGGTAAATCATGCAGACTTAGCTGGCTTCAGATAAGTACTGTACCCCCCCCCCCCCCAAACATCACAAAACCCACAGAGGCTGCCATTCCTTCTGGGACTGTTTGGCTGCTGTGTGATTCTTTTCCTTGAGTACTTTGGGTCACTAACTTTTGACATTCTCTTATTTTCCTGAGTTTACTGTGAATGTGTTCCAAGTCAGTGAGTCATAATGTATTAAATCCATTAGAACAGCAAAAGTATCAAATATTGTTTTAAAAGGGGTCAGCTATAGCAGCTCTGTATTTCTCCCATGGTGAGGTTGCTTAAGCCATCTTTATTATCAAAGCGCCAACACATTACACAGTTCTGTACGATAAATAGGGGTTGCACATAAGTCATAATAGACAAGTACAAACAATCTCACAGAAGAAGAGGACCCTTCCCAATAAAGCTTGTAAACTTAAGAGGTGGGAGAGTAGTACACAATATAAGATGGTGGGCATTTCATGAAGGGATAGGTTGGTTTAAAATAGTGGGTAAGGCTTTTTTTTTTAATCTGTGGAATGTTGGGGGCAAGCCTAACTGGGTTCTAGAGAAGTCCTGGAGCTGGGCATGGGAAGAGGTTACACCTAACGAAGTCATCACTTTATCTGTTGGTCCATAGATGTGCTGAGACTTTTCAGCATACAATGAGTAAAGGAAATTCACTTGAGGAAAAGTAATGATGGTGTACAGTACACCATACAAAATTCCCCATCACCTCTTCCAGTAAATGGTTTGCCTGCATATTCCTATGCAGGCAAACCATTATAATATTTATATGGTGCTATGGTTCTATATAGAGTGCTAAACACCAGAGGTTTGAACCTTACCACACTAAAGGAATAACAAATATTACAATAAAACTAGGAAAACCCAATCCCAAATACAGAACACAAAAAACTAGATGTCAGATAATCTTATGGGTTGAAGCTACTAACTGGCAAGAGTATTTATTGTAACAGATTAGGTTTGTTGTAACAGGATTATTTTTATCCAACTCGTGGGATGTGGGTGTTTGTTTATTATGGACCACTTTTTTTCACTCTGGTGCTGATTATGTGCTACAAAACCCACATTGTGACCTACAGAAAGATACTGACCAGAGATATGTATAAATGTATACTGTGCCTCTGACACATCAACATATAACATGACAGCTAAGGATGAGGACCTCATGAGTCCAATGCTTTTCATACACCTACAAATCGCCTTCCTATTATTGTGTTATCTACTTCCTATTGCCTTAGGAAGTTCATTGATAATAGAATGAGGAAGAATTTTGAAAGTTTGTTTGGTTTTTCTGCTGGGCAGATCCCTTCCTGTCCCAGTGACAGCATAAACTCCGAGCAAAAGTCCTAAATTGTCTTTGCTGTATCCAAAACAACAAAACTGTCAGCGAGTGTTACTCCATAATAGAACAATCAACTGGAACATTTATTTTAGTTTTTAAAAAGAATATTTTCTTCTTTTAGATTCAATTGTTTCTAAAATTAAAACAACACTGTGTAATATGTTGGTGCTCTATGTAAAAGTTAAAAATATTTGATAAATTGTACTTTAACACAATACAGAAAAAAAATAGTTAATTGGATTAGTTGATGGAATTGATGTGCCCAGGCCTCATTGTGTTTACATTGCCTGTGTAAATGGTAACACCCAGTTGGTTTGCATAAGCTTTAGGTACATCACATGCAGACTGTATTCATATCTGGAATCTGTGATCCCTGAACTGTTTTCAATAGCACATTTTTCTCCCAAAGCCAGCTTACATTTTAATTTCCTCCATGTTTCCATTATCTCTTTGTCATTCCAAGAAAAAATAGATCAGCTGTAGAATCCCCCAACAACTTTAAATGTTGTCATCCTAAAACAAGCCCTTTTTATGGCAAACATGAAAGCTTCTGTTGCCTGTGCTGCCTTTAAAAATGCTTATTGCCTGGCATTCATACTATGCCACTGTCTTTAAGTCACAGATGCTGGAAGTATGCAGATTTGGCAGGTTAGAGGTTTTGATATTCATTCTTGGCCTGAGTAAGGACTAATTGGATTAGTTGATGGAATTGATGTAACTAGGCCTCATTGTGTTTACATTGCCTGTGTAAATGGTAACACCCAGTTGGTTTGCATAAGCTTTAGGTACATCACATGCAGACTGTTTTCATATCTGGAATCTGTGATCCCTGAACTGTTTTCAATAGCACATTTTTCTCCCAAAACCAGCTTACATTTTAATTTCCTCCATGTTTCCATTATCTCTTTGTCATTCCAAGAAAAAATAGATCAGCTGTAGAATCCCCCAATGACTTTAAATGTTGTCATCCTAAAACAAGCCCTTTTTGTGGCAAACATGAAAGCTTCTGTTGCCTGTGCTGCCTTTAAAAATACTTATTGCCTGGCATTCATACTATGCCACTGTCTTTAAGTCACAGATGCTGGAAGTATGCAGATTTGGCAAGTTAGAGGTTTTGATATTCATTCTTGGCCTGAGTAAGGACTATGAAAGCCAAAGGGTCAGCATAACCACTTACATTTATGAAATGAGTGGATGGTAACAACACCTCAGTGTCTAAAAGTGATAGGGAATTTCCTGATAGGAAACTAACTGGTGGCCAGAGTATAAAAACCTGTATTGATGGAATATTGAGGCAGATATTACTAATATCTCATTATAAATAACTTCTTTACCTTCTTGAGCATTAACCTGGAACATTGGTTTGTATATAGTCGCATGCATGAGATCGGCATCTCTTTCCTCCCGGGATGTGTGATGTACGTATTCCAGGAGGCTCTGAGCTCTCATTTAGTCTGGATCGTGGCAGCATAACATTTTGTATTACCCATTATGTTCTTGTATGCTAACAATGACTAGCAGTACA
This sequence comes from Pyxicephalus adspersus, assembly GCF_032062135.1. NCBI lineage: Eukaryota > Metazoa > Chordata > Amphibia > Anura > Pyxicephalidae > Pyxicephalus > Pyxicephalus adspersus. The sequence goes on along the minus strand of NC_092866.1, from coordinate 41,736,694 downwards.
ATGCAGAGGGTGAATCTCCTCATCACGTTCCTGATCTACCTAAACCTAATCAAAAAAACTTTGGGTTTTGATTTACTTTAGGACAGATATGTCTGTATTTATTAACTAAAGTTGGTCATTAGAAAAAGCCATTATTTGTGCCCAAGTGCTGAATGCAATAATAAAGGTTCTGTGACCGTAGCTTCAGCTGATATCTCTCCTACCTTATGTAGCACTTTACTAAGACTGTAGTCATGTTACCACCGGTCCTTCAAAGGGGCTGTTAATGTCCCTACCATAGTCTTCTGTCACAAACACAGTCAAATGTCAAGATTGGGGAGAAGGCTATTACCTAACCTGTGTATTTTTAGGATAAGACCAGAGTGCCTTGAGGAATCTCACACAAACTTAGGGGAACATGCAAACTCGCTGCGGATGGTGTCCTGTCTGAGAATTGGACCTGGGACACTAGAACTACAAAATGCAAGAGTGCTAGCCACTGAGCCACTTAGATACCCTCTAACCCCGATCTATTGGACCTCTATCTAAAACTACAAACCTAAGATAATTACATTATTATAACGTAAAGGATACATACTTAAGACCCCAAATTATGTCCCACTAACCCACAATGACCTTCCAGTGGGATCATGATAAACCTGAGATTACCAAGTTACCAATGCCAGTTTGTTGCTCCATGCGAAGTGGCCATTACATAAGCCATTTTTATTTCAAATAAGTACCAATAAATGATTGATATATATATATATATATATATATATATATATATATATCTTTTGAGATTTTATTACATAATAGTTGAGTCTGTTGTCTAATTAATGATTTTTCTACAAATATCCCATCAGATGTGATTCCTTATACCACAGGTGGCCGTAGCACAATCAGATCATAATGTGTGCTGATGTTTATGATTTTCTCTAATTTGTTAAATAAGCAATCTGTCATACAGCCACTGTGAAAATGAACATAACATCATGATTAGCTTTATAGATGCTAGATTTTAGGATGTCATTATTGCCATTTCAGCTCTGATTACATTGGCAAACACTATCTTCCATTCCGCAAATGTGTTTGTCAGTTATTAATGTAAACATCGGCCATATGGCGCATTTAGTGGCCTGCAGATGCATATGATGATCCTCTGTACACACCTGTCACATTAATAATTTGCTTGGTTACATAAACTGGGTCATAAAGCAGATACTAATGAGCTCTACCTACGGAAATAATCCATGTTAGAATTATACTAATTGTTCAGATTTTCTGTGTCATCACTAATTTGTATGGGAGTTCTCATGATTTGCTATCTGGTTATTTGGCACAGCTGCCTAAAATGATATCACTGAGCATAAAATCCACACAGAAGGCTTATTATAGGAACAAGCGCAAGGCTTGCTGATATGAGTTAATACCTAATTCTGTATGGGCATTATTAAAGCCGGTCTTCTGCCAATGCTTTTATGAGACTTTGTACGAAAGGTGTATGATAACAGCACCTAGGACTGCCTATGTGTAGTTCAGTGTATGATATTCAGGGTATCCCGGAATACCACCGGCTGCCAATAATTAACTACTGCATGCAGGAAGAATAATGTAAATCCCTTTCTTTTCTATCACTGTAACCCACCATTCCCTATTGTTGCCAAATCCTGGCTTTCCAAGTTACAATGGGGGCTGTGGTTAAAGCAGAACTAAAGTTCAAAAACTGTGACCAGGTAGGTTTTTGGTTGCAGAAAGAACAGGTGATGTTCCTTCTGTAATAAAGTAAACTTACCTACCTGCCTGCAATATACACTTTTCTGACCTTGCCTGTCTTGGGCACTGCCATCCTCTTTTGGGTTTTCCACCATCTTCATTACCCGGGCCAGAATGATGCAACCGCACATGGGACTGCACATTGGAGCTAATTCATTCCCAGGTACTGGGGTGTGCAGGGATACCCAGTATCATTTACATTTCAGAAAACATTGTGAACAGGCAGGCATTTTTTTATTGCAGAATGGACATCTGACCACAATAAACAATCCACCTGCTGGCAATTTTTCATTTTTAATGATTGGTACCACTTTTAAAGGCTTCATTTAGAAATAGGTTTATTGAGTATTATAGATACTTTGTCTGTGATTCAGGTAAAGCAACCTGGGCTGGACCTAGCACTCCCCGTGAATGGCACCTTGCCAGCCAATCAGCGACCAATCACACTGCAATCCTGGTTCCTAAAGAGCCAGTGTCTGAAGATTGAATAGCTGGCAACCTCATTCATTCTTCACACCAGTCTTACCTGAGCCAGTGGTATAAAAAACATTAGGAATTGCTTCTATTTAACCCCTTAAACACATAGTTGGCTCTAATCATCCCTAACTGACCTAAACTATTACCTCTCATTGGGCCCCATTATGCCCTAATCCATAGTAAACTGATATATTATAAATTATTTTATTATTATGAATATATTTTATAGTATACATGGGACATTATATTTTTTTTATAGTATACATGGGACATTACATTAATATATAGTATACCTGGGACATTATATTATTTTATAGTATACATGGACATTACATTATTATATAGTATACATGGGACATTATATTATTTTATAGTATACATAGACATTATATTATTTTATAGTATACATGGACATTACATTATTATATAGTATACATGGGACATTATCTTATTTTATAGTATACATGGACATTACATTATTATATAGTATATATGGGACATTATAATATTTTATAGTATACATGGGACATTATATTATTTTATAGTATATATGGGACATTATATTATTTAATGTATACATGGACATTATATTATTTTATAGTATACATGGACATTTTATTATTTTATAGTATATATGTGTGACATTATATTATTTTATAGTATATATGGGACATTATATTATTTTATAGTATACATGGGACATAAAATTTATTATATAGTATATATGGGACATTATATTATTTATTGTATACATGGACATTATATTAATATATAGTATACATGGGACATTATATTATTTTATAGTATACATGGACATTACATTATTTGTAGTATACATGGAACAATATATTATCATATAGTATATATGGGACATTATAATATGTTATAGTATACATGGAACATTATATTATTTTATAGTATACATGGGACATTATAATATTTTATAGTATACATGGACATTACATTATGTGTAGTATACATGGAACAATATATTATCATATAGTATATATGGGACATTATAATATTTTATAGTATACATGGGACATTATAATATTTTATAGTATATATGGGACATTATAATATTTTATAGTATATATGGGACATTATATTATATTATAGAATACATGGGACATTATATTATTTTATAGTATACATGGGACATTATATTATATTATAGTATACATGGGACATTATATTATAATATAGAAAACATAGGACAAAATATATTATTTTATAGTATATATGGGACATTATATTTTATTATAGTATATATGGGACATTATATTAGTTTGTAGTGTACATGGGCAGTATGATTGCTGCAGTTCATCAGACTGGGGGCTTGTTATTGTCACAGGAGGACACAGGACAGATCACAGCCTGTTTTGATGCTAATGGGAATTTGGATTTCTGTGAAGTCTGAAGACAGAATGTGACCCGGTCTCTTATGGGACAAAAGTTACAGCAGCAATGACACACACAGAACACAGCACCAGGCACCGCCCTCTGGAGACACACCAGGAAGCGCTATGCTGACAGACTCCTCCCACCGCTCCACCGCCCACATATGAGGGTGTTTCTCCTGTTAAACCTTCTATTGGTGGATGGGTTGTTTCTCGGTTATGACATCTCTGCCGATTGGAGGCCAGTGATTGGCTGCTGCAGGTAGTGACGGCGGAAAGCTGACAGTGCAGCCGCCCATAATAAAATAGCAAGAATTGGAAGGAAAAATAAGGTTATAGAGGGAGAGCGATCACTGAGAGAACATAGCAGGTAGCTATGGCACTAATACTGAGGCTGGGTGAATGTTCCTGCATGGTGTACATCGGGTGTATGGGGCAGGGAGGGTGAGGTGTATGTACCAGGGGTAAGTGACATGGTGTGTGCGATCTCCCATCTATGTTCTGCTCTTCTTACAGCAGATCCGGATTGTCTGACATGTTTCCTCTGGACACTCACTGGAACATTTCCTTCGCTGGATGCGGCTTCCTGGGAATCTATCACATCGGGGTGGCCAGCTGTCTGAAGGAACATGCACCATTCCTGGTGGAAAATGCCCGAAATATCTATGGAGCCTCTGCTGGGGCCCTCACTGCTACTGCCCTGGTCAGCGGAGCCTGTCTGGGTATGGACCATGTCTGTCTGTCTGTGTCCCCCCAGGGCCATCTGTATGTGTGTGTGTAATTACCCCTCTACACCTTTATCTGCCCCCATCTCCTTCTTTCCTGTCCTCTGACCCTCATCTCCTTCTTTCCTCTGCCCCCCATCTCCCTATTTCCTCTCTTCTGCCCCTTGTCTCCTTCTTTCCTCTCCTCTGCCCCCCATCTCCCTATTTCCTCTCCTCTGCCCCTTGTCTCCTTCTTTCCTCTCCTCTGCCCCTCGTCTCCTTCTTTCCTCTCCTCTGCCCCT
>NC_092866.1:41647996-41731925 GCF_032062135.1 Pyxicephalus adspersus | reverse complement strand
GTCTCCTTCTTTCCTCTCCTCTGCCCCTCGTCTCCTTCTTTCCTCTCCTCTGCCCCTCGTCTCCTTCTTTCCTCTCCTCTGCCCCTCATCTCCTTCTTTCCTCTCCTCTGCCCTTCGTCTCCTTCTTTCCTCTCCTCTGCCCCCCATCTCCTTCTTTCCTCTCCTCTGCCCCTCATCTCCTTCTTTCTTTTTTCTTTTTTTTTCTCTTTCTTCTCTTTTTTTCTCCTTTTTTCCCTTTCTTCTCTTTTTTTTCTCTTCTCTCTTGCTTGCAACTTCTCTCCATCTGCTTTGTCTTCCTCTCTGTCACTTTTTCTTTCCTTATTTCCCTTCTCTTTATCTTTCCCTCTACGTCTCTTCTTTCCATTTGCTCTATTTCTCATTTTTCCTCTCTCTCATGCTCTCTCTCTCTTTTTATCCTTTTTCTTCTTTCTTTTCTATTTCTCTCTCTTTCTATCCATTTCCGTCTCTTCTCTCCTCTTTATCTACTCTCTCTATCCGCTTTCTCTGATCTTCCTTTTTTTTTCAATGGATCAGCCAAAATAGACAATCTTAACGTGTTAGAAGTAATTTCTTTAAGAAGCTTGTTCTTTTCCTTTAACAGACACTTTTATATCAGTTTTATATTGCGTACGAGGAACCTTATAGCCTATTTTTTCTTTGTGTACATGACACGAGCGCGATTCTCTCTCATACATTTCTTACATTTTTACCTTACCTTTTCCATGTGTACATCTATTGCAGACAAAACACGAGCTATCAGGTGACTTCCCAGGCTGCTTGGCTAAGCAGATCTATATATACAGCTTGTGTAATGTTACAAACAAACATTTGTGTCTTCCCAGCATCTATTTGCTGGAGTCTTCTGTATTTTAAGTTACACGGTGTCATATACAAAATACTTTAGTACATTGACGTGGCCTTTGATGCTACTATTTGATGTGATTGGGTTTTGTGTGGTTTAGTGTCCTGGTTTCTGTTTTGTGTTTCTCTCTCGCAATAGTAAAGGTTTTAAGTTTCATGTGTGTTATTGTAAAACTAAAGTTCATTTCCAGTGTTGGCTGTAGAACCCGCAGTAAAGCTGTAAGTCTTTCATATTCGGTATCAAACCAACTTTACACATCTGGATCCTTATTAAAATTCGTGCCCATTCTTCTTCATTCTGGTAATACAATTACTTTAGTATTTTTAGGCTGAAGATGTTGCAGAAGCTCCATTAGATTGAAGTTTGGGCTCAGACAAGCAGGTTTTTGGTTTTTTACCAGTTCAGTGTAGCTTTGACTTTGCAATCAGGGTTCATTGCATTCTGGAAAGAAAACTTTCACTTTATGCTCAGACCTCCTGCAGACTAAACAGGCTTTCTTTATTATTACCTTTGTATTTATCTTCATCCATACAGTAGTACACAACCTCCCCTTAACATGAAGCTACCACCAAAGTGTTGCACCATAGGGATGCCGTTCTTGGGTTGTTGCTCTGAGCAACCTGGGTTTAATCCAGAAAGTTAACTGTTGGTCTGACCAGGGGAAAAACTTTTTTAGGTTTAGCTTTCATCTTGTCTTCTTTACATAATGTTCATCTTTGTATTGTTGTTCCATGGACCATTCCTTCAATATCAGTGGGGGATTTCTGCAGCTCCTTATGGGTTCCCATTGGCCTGTGATTTATACCATTTTTTTGGTGGTTTTGGTGATTGGATTTGTTTAAGCAGTTGCTGTTGAGATATATAACAGATTAAATGGTATAGTAGGAAATGCTTAAAGTTTGGGAGGACCCTAGGTAGGGGTTCTCCTGAACTTTATTTTTGATTGTTTTGATAGTTACAAGACATCAGAGGGCAGTTGGTTGCCAGAGATTAGGTATTTAATAGCAAAATGATGAATACTCATGGAATTTAGAGACTCTGACCCTTAAAGTAATTGTGAGCAGTATCTTTCTGAAATACAAGATATGGGAAATGCTGAAATCATAGCTGATTAAAAGCAATGTTAGGTTTGTAGCAGGACTTTGGAGCTCATTATTAAATCAAAGTTCATTTGGATTAGCAAATTCAAGATGAGTATAAATTAACTTTGTCAGTATGTCACAGTGGTTAAACTTTTCGTATTTGAGGTGTATATGTTCTTCAGGTGCTTGTCTGGAACTCATTTCATAAACTAAAGCTTAGGCTTTTAATGCACTTGTAATGCGCCATACATAAGTGAGTTGTGATGCTAATCATTTTAAATGCCCCACCACTGCATTGGGAATAATAATGCTTGTTCAGGTTTTTGTCCAATATGGTGCATTGGCAGCAAAGTTAAAAGTTCAACATAATAGGCCTGATTTATTAAATCTCTCCAAGACTGGAGAGGATACACTTTCATCTGGAAGCTGGGTGATTCAGCAAATCTGAAATAAATGGGGTCCAGGATGTAAAACATTTGCTATCAAAAAGCAAATGACATTAAAGAAATCCATTCCAGGTTTGCTGGATCACCCAGCTTCACCGATGAAACTGAATCCTCTCCAGCCTTGGAGAGCTTTAATAAATCAGGCCCTGTGGCTTTAAGGCAGTTGAGTGAATGTAACCAAAAATCTTATAGGCTGATAGCACATATTAGGGCTTTCCATTAGTGACTTTAAAATTAGAAATTAGTTATAGCCCGCTTTTTTGCCATTCATCTTCGGTGAGACCTGTAGACCCAACAGGAAATATGAGATAATTGGGAATATTCTAAATGAGCATGGCATTACTGGCAGTTGCCTGGCTGTAAGTCAAACAGTATTTGCCGCAACACCGTCCATTGGATCTTGGCTTGAGTGTCCCAATTAGATGATGGTAACTCAAATCTATGGTCACCAGGACATGCAGAAGCTAAATTACTAAGGTTGAGACTTTTTACACAATAAATTGCCAATGCTCACTCCCGTTAATAAATAAGGCAAAAAGCATCTGCTCTATATTTAATATTTAAAATGCACAGGAATTTGTTTTTCACATGATCGGATCTCTATGACTAAGCCCCTGGATGGAATAAAATGCATCAGAGGTGATGCTGCCTCACTTTGCTGGTTTAGTGGCGATGTGAGGATAGATTATCACTGTTTCATCTTAGTTGGTGGTATAAAAAACATTTAAAAAGTTTTTACAAAGTACAGCATGATTGTATAATCAAAGTGACAATTTATTGTGTGAAGGTTCTCAACCCCTTCAGTAAATCAATGGGGACACCACAATAGGATCAGGATAGAGGTTCTAACCCATTCCTGTTGTACCAAAAAATAGGTTTCGGTTTTAGATGCAATTTGAGACATCATTCTCCTTTATTGTTCAGGTGTTGTAGCCTTTATGTGTTTATCTGTATTTCTCGCTATGGCCCCTTTTATCTCTTGTGCCACTGTATATTGCTGAGTGACACAGCATGATACATGACAACGGACAGACTTTGTTCTGGGCTCCAGAAAGCTGCAGCGCTGAAGATTGGATATCAGTAGCATAGTAAAGTACTTGCCCTTTTCCCTGTGACTGAAGAACGAGAGCCTAGAATTAGAAGATGAACAGGTGGTAACTGAAAACAAAATTCTCGGTTGTCACCTGCCTGTAATCCAATACCTGACATTTCCTAGAAGGCAGGTGACACTCATAGCTATATTCTTTTTAAAAAAGAAGAAAATGTTGAGTTCCCCACTATCTACAATCAACAGGATTTAAAGTTTGATAAGTTCTTCGCCATACAGCCAGATGAAAAACATAGCCTTAACGTAGACAAAAAAATGTTATTTTTTGCTTTCAGAAATCTAAACTGTTACAATGTCTTATTTTTATAAATGGGAAAAGTTTTGTTCCCTGGCATTTGCCAAAGAGGAAGATTGGGGTTTCTGATGGTGGTGATAGGGAGGGGGAATAGATGGTGGCAACAAGGGACCATCCCTAATGTGATCACATGTAAACTTCATCCAATGTGACAGGGTCACACCGGACCACAGTTAGAAGGCAAGCACAGAACCTTGTGACCCTGCAACAAAAGTTACCTGAACAAGCATCCTCTCGGTAGGATCTCCAGGTATTACTTTAATGAAAGCTGCAGATTTTAAAACGCAGAAATTCAAATCCTATTGGCAGCACAGTGGCTCAGAAGTTAGCACACTGGAGTTTGCTGGTTCTCCCCATGTCTGTGTGGGTCTTCCGGGTACTCCGGTTTCCTCCCACATTCCAAAACAAGACCTTAGACTACATTAATGACATATGACTATGGTAGGGACATTAAATTGTGAGCTCCTTTGAGGGACAGTTAGTGTCACAACTATGGACTTTGTACAGTGCTGCATATTATGATGGCGCTAAATAAATACAGTGTAATAATAATAATAAATGGTACAGCTTGGAATAGAATATTGATGATCGGGCTCATATGTTCCTAACCTGGGTATTTCAGACTAAGCATATGATAGTAAAGGTTCTATCAAGTGATGTTGGCCTCACCGCCTGCTTCCTCCATAACCTCATTACTGCTTTTTTAGTTTGAATTTACACCATTGCATGTTTGCCCAAACCATTTATCATTGCCATAAATGAAATGCATCAAAATATGTGACACTGCACACCTTGATGCCAATCCAAGTGCAACATGCCTGACATGTCTATTGATGGTCTAATATAGGAGAGAAATATTTTATATTGTTTTGTTTTTTCACAAATAGAGGAAGGAAACAAACTGTAAACTTGAGAGAAGCAATGTGTTCTTTCTAACCACTTCCGCGTCCCATTGAACTTTGGCACACTTCGGCGCAACAGTGTTCTTTCTTATAAGTGCAGTGAAAGCCAATTCCTGGCACATACAGGCTTATTTAGTGGGCTAAGAGTCATGTATGAAATGCAGTCACCCTTAGCAACTAAACATTTCTGATTCTAGGAAACACAAGACTGATTGGTTCCATTGGGCTGCTGCACATTGCATTGACCAGGTAAATAATAAGTGTGGAAGCAAATTAGGGCTTTATGATTATCCTGCATCAGAGGTATAAAATCGGGGCACAAATGGATATGAAAGCAGTATTTTGAAGGTGAAAGTATAATTAATAATGATTTATTTGATATAGGGATTATAGTTCATCTTCTGGTCTCTGGAGCAATATATGAGTCAGAGCCCTTGAAATTCAATTCAATACCTTCTCCAGAGGACCCAAGGCTCCTTAAACTTGTTGTCCTCTTACTATTATCCTCCTTGTATACCTAGGACCCCAAATTTTTATCTTTTCTTAATCCTAGATGCCATTTTTACTCACCTAAAGTAATGTACTGCTCCAGTCTGGAGTCTTCTCCCCTTTTCTATTTACATGACACGGGGTTCTCCTTTAGATACTTTAGATTGTCAATGGCTGTATGACTTGGTCCTCGGCGGTAGAGGCACCAACTTATATTAGGTGGCTTTATGGTCAAATATTACCATTGGCAACAAGTCATTTTTTGCCAGGTGCCAACCCTAAGCTGCAGGGATCTAGCAGAGAATTGTGCAATGGTGAGGTCACTATGCGAGCAATGTCCAGGTAAATCTGCAGCCCTAGATTAGCAGCATCTTTCTGTGGCAAGGAAACAGAACAGCGGGCTTGGGTAATTGAGCTTCAAGAGGTAAGAAAAAGAAAATACATGCCATTGTGTGCTGCTTCCCTCACCTCGTTCCTACACAGGTCCAATGCTTCTCGTTTGATAATCGTCTCAGGGCTGATATCAGACGAGAATCTGGCGTGTGTACAGCGTCCATCATCCGAACAACCCTCCTGGCGGATCCACGGACGATGGACGGTTAACTATCGTAATGGGGGTGAAGGGGGAGAGCGCGCAGTGGGGTGCTGCTCTGTCATTCTCCCCCTACCCTCTCCATAGAGCTGAATGGTGCTGTATGTACAGAGCTCGTTCATGCACCGTGCAGTCCTTAGTCGTTGGAAAGGATCGTGAAAGATCCTTTCCAACGACAATTATTGCACGTGTTTACCCAGCTTTAGATTGTAAGCTCCCCTCCTCCTATGTCTCTATCTGACTGTCATTTGCAACCCAAATTTAATGTACAGCGCTGCATAATATGTTGGTGCTAAAAATGTTGCCTTTTTATTAATATAATAATAATAATGCAGGATGAGTTAAAAGGGGGTGGGAGGTGGAAGTACGAGCTAAGAACTGGGTAATATCTTCCTAGAGATACACTTATTTGTTACTTTGCATTATTTCAATATCTTGTAATAGCTCTAATACCTACATATCACTGTAATAATATGTAAGCTTTCATGCTTCAGTAACAAATGACTCAAACATCTTCACAAGATACTTGATTACATCAGTGGCCCTCAGTCTGGAATTGAATGTAATAGTACCTAAGCTGCATATGAGCCATTCTTGTATGCCTGGGGTAGGGGCCCCACTCTCTCTGCAAGGTAACTGACAGTCATTAAACTAAAGTAACCTCTGCATATCTCCTCCCCATTCTTCTGCTACAGCCTAAGGTGCTGCATAACAAGGCTTTGTACAATGGCATTGTAACTATCAGCAGCACCATGTAAACCTGGGAGCACACAGAAATGTGTTTATTGCTCAATTGCCTTCATTTGAGTATATAAAAGGCAAAGAAAGCACGCTTATGTATTCTTTCATTGGGGCAATTGTTTTTAGAACAGTACTACATGCATCATTCAGTTGTTTTGCACACATTAACTGCAGTTATTTTTTTAATGATTTGATTGTCAGGACGTGATTGATCAAAAGCCGTAGTATCAAGCAAAAACACTGCAATGCTTGTATTGTTTAGAACCTTACACATTGGAGACATTAGAAATATATTGAAGGTGTGCAGTGTCTTTTATCCTCACAAGTTGTAATAAATGAGAATATTATGTTAATATATATATATTGCATATATGAATAACAAGCATACAGTGTTTAAGTGACTTTAGTTGTATATTAAAGGGTATGTTAACAAAATGGAGAAAAGGGACAGAAATGAGAATAAAAATAAAAATGTTTAAAAAGTAGAATAAAAAAATGTTCCCCCAGGAACGTAAATATAAAAAAAAACTGCCATAGCTACTACTAATGCGTCATTCCATTTGTAAATTCTCTTGTTTATCATTTGGGCCTCTAGTTTAAAACAGGGAATCTGATATTCCCTCAAACATTCTCAGGTGGGAATCAGTTAGTGTCATGAGGGAATCTTTGAGGGAATGTTGGATCCCCTTTTTATAAATAGAGCCCTTAAGATGTTTTATTGATTAGTTAGGAAAGTTTAACTTTTGTGATGGCTAGGTCTATGGCAGTAGATTTTTTTATGTATTAAAGGGTGTCGGGAACATGTTTGTTTAAGCTGGCATGCCAGGTATTTTGTGGAACTAGATCATACAATGAACTATAGAAAAAGGTGGTCTTGTCTAATAAATTGTCTTTCTTTTAAATCATGTGGTTGTTCAGGTTTGTGTGTGGGTCATTTACTTGGGCAAGACATGGTGACAGGATACACTGTGGCAAGAAGGCAGACCAGCGGATTTAGTGTCACTTGCTGATCATATATTGTTGCCAGATACCACACAACACCTTCAGAGATCTTGTGGGTCCCATGCCTTTACAGGCCACAGGTGTTTTAGGAGCACAAATGGGGGCTAACACAGTATTAGGCAGGTTACTTTAATGGTTTGCCTTATCAGTGTGTATTACATGGAATACTCTGAGCAGGTATAGTGAACTAAAGCTATGGGCACCGTAGGGTATACTGGGCAAAGCTGGGTACAGTAGTCCACAGCCACCAATTGGAATATGAAAAAAATTGATGAATATTGTTATATATATATATATATATATATATATATATATATATATAAATATAAAAATGTCAAACCTCAGAGTTGAAACTTGCATCGAGCAAAGCAGTTGAAACTCTCTAGCTGCTTGGCCACGTGCACTGCTGTGCCGGTTCTTAAGGAACCAACGTTTGCACATTTTACAATGGACAATAAGGAACACTGCTGTCCCCAATCATTCTCTCTAGGCTACCACAGCTGAGATGATCCTTGTAGCAATTCAGGGGCATGAGGAAATAACTACAGTGCAACCTCACTGCCAACCCGAAAATACCCTTAAATTTTCCTGACTGGCCAAGCTACATTACGGATTACAGTACAAAACCGTATACAGAAAAAAATCAAAGCATGTCTCAGGACAGTGACTACAGCGCCCAAAAGCTTCTGCCCCATCCCGAAAATATAACATGAATATGGAGAAGTGAATCAATCTTTGAAGTTTAAGTGCTGCTACGAACTTCTGCCCTTTAAGGGGTCTCTTCTTGACATTTTTTGGCCTTGAGTCATAAACACTTCTCCGTGTAGTGTACTTGCCAAGTAAGTTCTTCGTCAACCAAATTTCTGCTGTCCGCCTGAGAGGGGCTCTTGAAACACAAGTTGCTCCCATGAACCCAGCCTGGAATTTATCATGACAGATCATGTGGATGTTCTGTATTTGTACCCAAGATACAAATGTATTTTGGTTGCGGTACAGTCCTTAGGACACTATGCAGATACGTAAATGGCTGCAAGGATGTTTCAATGAAACAAATGTTGCCAGAAAAGTTTGTCCATGGCTTTTTTTAGATATTAGCAATGCAATAACTCTTTTTGGAACAAGATCAATTTGTTACGGAGTACCTGTGGCTTTGCTGAGTCCTAATGTTCGAAGACATTCAGTAGACTCTATTATAAACTGCAGAAAATTGCATATGGCATTCTCTGTGATGATCTTTATTTCTATAGTTTCGACTCTTGTATGGCAATGCAACTCATATATAGAGGTTTATTATTGCCCATTGTCCTGTTAAAAAAAAGAGTGTGACAAGAAATGAGTCAAAAACTTAAGAGGAATCCTTTGGCACATGTACATATTGGGCACAAACTTAGTCCTGAAAATGTAAAGGACTCTAATGACAAGGATCTACCTATATCCCAATATGTTCCTTGTAAAATGTCTTAAAAATCACTGTTCATTCATCCTATGACTAATAATATTATTATTATTATTATTATTAAACAGGATTTATATAGCGCCAACATATTATGCAGCACTGTACATTAAATAGGGGATGCAAATGACAGACTAATACAGACAGTGATACAGGAGAAGAGGACCCTGCCCCGAAGAGCTTACAATCTAGTAGGTGGGGGAATTTACGCACAATAGGAGGGGGATATGTAGTGGTGGGAAGTAGTGATGGTTTCAAATGACAGAAGAAGATGGGTAGGCAAGTTTGAAAAAATGAGTTTTGAGTGCTCTTTTAAGCAGAAAGTAGGAGCAAGCCGGCGAGGACGAGGAAGACCATTCCAGAAAGTCGGGGCAGCTCTAGGGAAGTCTTGTAGCCGTGCGTGTGATGAGGTTATGAGTGAGGAAGTCATTAGTAGGTCATTGGAGGAGCGGAGAGAGCGGCAGGGGGAGTATTTTTTTACCAGGTCAGAAATGTAAGTGGGACAAGAACTGTGTAGGGATTTGAAGGCAAAGCACAGGAGCACAGGAGCTTGAATTTGATTCTAGGGTGAAATGGAAGCCAATGGAGAGATCTGCAAAGAGATGCAGAAGAAGAGGAGCGGTCAGAAGGATGGATGAGTCTGGCTGCAGCATTCATAATAGATTGTAGAGGAGAGAGTTGGGATGATGAGTTGGGGTAGTGGAATACCAGAGAGGAGGATGTTACAGTAGTCCAGACGACTACAACACATAGATTAAATTCTCTAGTTTGATTTCCAAGGGACTTTGCTCGAGTATTGAAATGTGGTTACATGATGGAAAAGAAATAATTTTTGCAAATGTATTTTTTTTTTTATACGGACCATTATTACATGACACAACTTAAGATGGGTTGGTTCTATGTCATCTGAACAGCATTGTTATGACAAGTAGGTGACACTAAAGAGATTTTAGCTGTATGTGTCACCCATTCCATGCTGCCTATATTCACAATAGTATCTGAGATATTTCCTGTTGATTTACAAGTGATTCTGTGGTGTTTTTGGCAGAGGGTAATACATGCATGTTGCAATACATCGAGACCCCTGTCACCCTGTGTTGGGAACACAAAGTCTAGTACATGCAATGTTTACACATTTGACAGCACAACAAACGGGAGGCAGTTTAACTCTTCTTATGAACTGGATATCTACCTAATATTTAAACAGTCACAAACTATGAAATCAATATGTTCACTTGCTTGGGTCTACCATGCATGCTTATGCCTGTATAGTAGATAGGTTGGACATGGCTTGAAGAACTGGCTTGACAAAGAGAAACAACATAGCAAACTTTTTGCCTTCAGATTGGTTATCTTTTGATTTTTTTGGCCAATACTAGGGTTTATGGGGGAAACATTGGACTACTTTGATCTCATATTTGTCTTTAATGGAACCTGTTATGGTGAAAATATGGGAGCTTCCATTGCTAATTTGCTTGAGAATGCATGTAATTGTGTACTTGGTGTATTTAACACACCTTATTCTCTATTATTTTCAGCAATAATTACTACATAAAACATTTTTAAAGGTCCATAAGAAGTTTCCTTTACATTTGGTCAATGAAGAAACTCATCTGCATGTTGGTGTTCAATAAAGAAGTCTCCCGTTACTTAGGTTGTTAGTGGGAGAAGTGCTATCTCATATGGTGGTCAGTAATGGAGATTTCCCCCATGTTGGTGGTCAGTGTGGAAAGTGTCCGTGTCAAAACTACATGTTGATAATTGGTATAAGTGGTCCCATCATGTGGTGGCCAATTGTGCCTTCTAACTTTGGTAGTGAGTGCCAGACGTTCCTCTTTATGTTGATCAGGAAAATGAATCTTCTTTATGCTGTTGGTCACTGAATCTGACTCTACAAGATCTGTTAGTCAAGATCAGTTTGCGCTTGCCTGTGATCAGCCTAAGATTTGCTGGACCTAGGACCCCAAGCATGAGATCCCGGATGTTCTTTGTACGAGTTTATGGTCTCGTGGTCTCCTGGTTTATGGAAGAGGTCTCTCTCCATCCTGCCTGCTCTAGTCTACTGGACCAATATAAACATCTTCACTTTATTCTGTGTTATTAAATAATGCAAAAATATCTTTTCTCTCATAGTACATTATGTTTTCAACAGTTGTGTATTTCGTTCTTGTGCTCATATGAGCTCTGTTTACATCACTCTTCTAAATTCCTGAGGTAGGCAGTAGGGGAGAAGGTTAATAACAGACATACCTCTACAGTGAGACATTCTTTCAATGAGAAGCAACAGTGATGTTTGTTATATCCATGTAAACAGTATAGAGGTTGATGCCAAATATCTAGTTAATGAATAATTTTGTATTTATGTAAAGCTCTGCAACTACGGTACATATTTCATGTATCATATAGTGATGTGATCTCTGTGGCATCTTATTTTAAGATTAGCCACAGCATTTATCTGCAGCAAATATCAATGGTATTTAAATTGTTACATGAGCTATTATGCAAAACTGGGGTTACATAATGGGATGGATAACTTAGCTCTGTTTAAGTGGCTTTACCTTGGTATCTGCTAAGTGGGACACAAATCTGGATTATGCCATTCAGCTGAGAATAATAATGCATTATGCAAAAGAATTACGCTGATCTCCTAAATTACCATTGTCTAATGTTTTCTAATTTGCTAGGTAAGCAGTTGTGTTAATTTTTAGAAAATGAAAAAAAAAAACACCTGGTCTTTTATGCAATGGGCTCATTGTGTGCCTTGGCAGCAGGTCAGCATTCCAGAACATCATGGTGACTAACTACAGATTTACCATGATGGATCTGCCAATGCAATCTACATGCAAAAACAGCAGCCATCTTCCTCTGCCTTTCTTTGTAACCTATCACATTCTTTAAAATGGCAGGGACACATAAATATGTTATTTTTAGCACTAGGAAAAATATGCGGAGCAATGTGCCTGTAACTGTGTTGCGTAAGGGTATATTATGTTTTCTATGACCTTCCATGTAGATCAAGCACTGTGCACCAATTACTGCTAACAGGTTACACACCAAACTTTATCATTAGAACAGGTCCCATGATCAGGCAATAGTAAACCATTAAATGTCAGCCATCTTATTAGCTATTGACTAAGAATATGACAAGATCTGACTGATCAGACTAATAGAATAAAATGCATTGATTGTTTGATGTGATCTCATTTATTTGTACTTCTATACTTCCATAATAATGTGTAGGCATGACACTATATTTGGGTTTGTGTGTGTGTGTGTGTGTGTGTGTGTGTATATATATATATATATATATAATATAAAATCTCCTGCATTAATCAAATTCATTAGATCCTGCATTTGATCTAATGATAAAAGTGTAATCTATAGTATTTCAGTATTTGAACATTTTGTAAGCGATATGACAATATCTGAAGTCATGCTAAAGGTATGTACTAAAGTACTACTAAGTTTTTATCAGAATTTCACTATAGTTTGGTAAATATTGTTTTGAGAAATTTCATTCAGATCAATAGAAGTACATTGTATCAATACATAGGTTGGTAATAGCTAGAATACTTTCCTTCCTTCTGTTTATATACAGTACATTGAGTCTTGGCTTGCAGCCAGCACAAGCAGCGACTTTCCAAGAACTCTGTTTCCTAGAAATGTTTATGTAGCCCGTTCTATCTCACAGAACGGGAACCTTTACACTACAAATAGCTTACGTTTACTACGTTATCTCTCTTTTGTGTTATTTTATGGCCGTGTTTATGTTCAGAAAGAAAGTCCTGAATTGTTTTGAGCGCATTTTCACGTATTTGTACATGTTGAATGTAGCCTTTCAAACTTTGTAAATGCAAGGGCTACAACATCTGTACCATTAAAACACTGTAAATTATATTAGGTTGAGTATCTCTTTGCAACATTTGATGCTCTGTGGCTGTGTTCCTAGCTGACCGTCATGTTCATGGGGTGAATCCAATGTCTTTATATTCTCAATTGAGCGAACTGCTTGCAGTCTTTCGGTGAACTTAGAATAATGTATACCTGTGGAGCTCTGTATGATTAAGAATTGTATCTGGTCTGATGATGATTGGCATGCACACATCATCATTGTTTTTCTTGATGGTACAATTTTAAATTTTTTTGCTCTCGCCTAAATCTTTTACTTTTATTTTGTATCTTAAATGTGATAAGTATATTGGTTGGTTACATTACTACTGTGCAAGCACTGATTGCCATTTACCTAATTGTTACAGAATATAATTAAACCCCTGACTGATAATAAACCAAGTGTACATTCTGTACTCATAATCAGTTATTTTCAGCATGACTTCTTATACGAACGTTTGGCCAGAATGCAAGGTCACTTGCTTGTTTGTGCAGAACAAACGATTAGTATAAAACCAGACTTCTTTGCCACCCCATTTTTTTCCACACTGAGTATAATTAAGGGTCCATGTGCATGACATGGCAAATCTATCATACATGTCAAACACAAAAATACGTACAGATTGGCCAATTTATGCCACTATAGAAAATTTTAAAATAGAGAAGGCCTGTAGGTGACATGCTTTTTATCTGCCGCCCATCCTGGCTGTGCGATTATGTAGATACCATAAATACTTGAGTATAAAGCGATTTTTTTTTTTTTTTACCTGAAATGACAAACAAACAAAATTGTTTTCTACTTGAGTCACACCAGTGGATGGTGCTGTGTCCTCATGTAAAGTGTGTAGCAAACTTGCTCAGCAGTTTAATAATAAAGAGTCTGTTACACACTTTACATGAGAACACAGCACCATCTACTGGTAGCCAATTATAACGCACAAAAGATCATTTAGGTGCAAACGCCCATTATAACCAACTATACATTGCAAAGTAGTTTTCTTTTTTTTTTTTTTTTATTTTTTTCTTTTTAGGTAAATGTAGATACCGTGGTTTGTTTATACAGTATATTTATAGCTGGGTCCCAAGCTCTAATCCTCCTAGCTGATTAATCAAATAGGTGTGTTTTCATCTTAAAAAGCTAGCTCCAGCTCCTTTAATTCTCAGTTGGACCTGAAGCTAAAAAGTAAAGCAGGCACATAGGGTGCCAATGGATTGTTAACATAGGAGAACTGAAGGTGGGCTGTGGTAAATATATGTATGACACTGCACATGACAAAATTAGTGCTTGGTGATTGGTGTTACATTGTCAAATCAATGGTTACATTCTACACTGTTGGCAGCCAAACAAAGTGCCAAAAAGTTATGTATGCGCTGCTTGATGAAGGTGGTGAAGCTGGGCATTCAAGTAAACATATTGGATGAAACTGAAGGCAATGGAACATGCAAAGGTGGATGGGATCAAAACCTACCCCCTAATAAACAGGCAGCAATTGCAATTTATGGCACACAGAGTTCCCACTGTTGGAGTATCCACATCACATAAAAAGTCATAGTCCGATATTAATAGTCTTTAAAGTTATTCTTTATAAACCAAATATTGTGCAAAACTGCATAATAATTTAATGTTGATGATAATAGTAATGAAAGCTGTCATTGCTGATTTATTCTAAAAAATCATAATTACATGGATGGTAAAGCTCATCATTTGGTTGCAGTATTTCAGCTCACCATCTGAAACAAGCATGGAGGTCATTGTGACAGCTGAACACTTGAGCTGCATACTCATGATGGGTCAGTGATTCGTGCAAAGGATCAGAACATTAACCAGCCGAGCTGTAATTTTGTAAAACCAGGCCAACAATGGTGGCTTATATAATCTCCAAAAAATATTGCATTTCAGTGGATTGACCTTCAAACAATTGAGCGGTTTTGTTTATTGTATTCATTGCTCTCCAGATCAAAGTTATTGTCAGAAGGTCATAAACTGCTTACACAAAGGATAAAAATATTTGTTCATGCAGCATTATTGGGATTCTCAGACAATAAAGACGTAACTGCCTATTTTACTGGTATGTGTGCCCCATGCCCATCTTCTGGTGTAAACATTATGCAGGCTGGCATAGTTTTGTGAACATTAATACACGCTGACCTCTTAGAGAAGGAGGCGTACTGTACAAAATCGCTGCTGTTCTGAGCGAAGGTACAAAGTGTGCATTATGTACATCTGACATTAAAAGGTTTTTCCAAGAGATCATAATCCTTAATCCCCAGATCTCCTTCCTAACCTTCGTACTGTGATAAGCCGTCACAGGGGCTAGTCCTGGATCACTGCCTGCCCTCTATACACACATGGAGCTCTGCCAGTACCCTGGTACAAACTCAGATGACTGAGCATGCCAAAGCCCAATTAAAATCCTGACAGTTTACAAATGTCAAATCTTGCTTTTGTCTTTTGATTTGTATTTAAAATACACTATTGTATTCTGATATAAGTGAATAATGGGGAAGATAGTTCTCTATATGGACCATTTATATATTTATACAGGGTGATCATATCCCTCTTATACATCTCTTCTCAAGGGAGAATAGATTCAGTTCAGCTAATCTCTCCTCATAGCTGAGCTCCTTCATTCCTTTTATTAGTTTAATTAACAAGGCACTTTACTCCTCATCAAGTTATTGCTAGTTTATTACATGCATTAGCACCTCCAAATAATAAATGCAAAGTTCATTATTGTACAATGCTTGGGGTGCATATTTGTGCTTTGCAGTAACTCAAAGATCACTGTACCCAAAGTTACATCAGTATAAATTTATGTGTATATGTTACAAAAACTGAGATATTTGACTTTCACACTTTGTTGTTCAAAATACACTATCCTATGTTAACTGATTTTTTAAGCAAACGTGGTGATTTGCATATCTTTAATATGTGTTTATTGAATCACAAACCCCATTGTCCTCATAGGTTCCATAGCAATAAGCTTGCACAAGTCAGTTTGTTTGTAGACTATTCTCACGTATGATCGGAAAAAAATCATGTGCAGGGATACATGACAAAAATATGTAAAAGAACTAGTACTAGGACTAAGACGCATTGCTGGCCTTTAGCTTAGACTCCTATAAACAAGCCGAGGCATGTTGTATAATGTCACAAGGCTTTCCTGGGACAAGTGTCTGTCTCGGCTATTCTCACATCAGTCTCCACAACACAGATTGTTTTTTTTTTTGCACACATACAGCACACCATGTGTTGCAGTCTCCGTTTTTTTTACCTGCATCAAGGAGTTACTAAAAAAACACCATACCCTGATACAGATTCAAAATTTATAATTAGATGGAGTTTTTGGAATTATTTAGAACAGAGTATAAGGCAGCTCCTGTGCAGATTTTTACTTGCAGTGCAGTAGATTATAGACATGGCTTCTCTTGATTCAATATTGATTCTTACAGTAGTATAAATATGACTTTATGTGAGTGAGCATGTGAGAGCAGAGTAATGCATAATAGTGTCATAGTGTATGATGATCTCTAATGCTTACTCTTGACCAGATCAGAACCCGACATTTTTCCCCTAGGGCAGGGGTGTCAAACTGTGGCCCAGGGGCCAAATCTGGCCCTCAAAGTCCTTTTTTTTTGCCCCCCCCCCAAATTAACTACATCTGGCCTGCCCACCCGCGTTACAACCTCACATCATCATTTTCAATACATGAAATACATGGACATTACTCCTGTATCCCCATCATGTGACACAAAGCCTAGGCAATGATCACATGGTGCCTGACTACCAGGGGCATTGTGTTTGTTTCAATCCATTAGAGACTGCATAGTGTAATATTTAGTGTCAGACAAACTTGTGATGTGGGAGGATGAACAACACACAGCCTGTAACTACATCTGGTCTGCCCACCCGCGTTACAACCTCACATCATCATTTTCAATACATGAAATGCATAGACATTACTCCTGTTTCCCCATCATGTGACACAAAGCCTAGGCAATTATCACATGGTGCCTGACTACCAGGGGCATTGTGTTTGTTTCAATCCATTAGAGACTGCATAGTGTAATATTTAGTGTCAGACAAACTTATGATGTGAGAGGTCAAACAACACACAGCCTGCATAGATAGATATAAATTAGTCTTTTCAACCCTAAAGTGTGTGTAGAGGGGTTTGTTTTTGTTAGTTATGGATGAAGTAGTAAACATCCTCAATTTTCAATAAATTGCAAGCTTGGTCCCCATGTATTTGAGTTTGACACCCCTGCCCTGGGGTATTATAAAATATCCACCTTTGTTCTGTATTCCCTCCTAACTTGAGTTTTTTTTTTTTTAGGGGAAGCTGGTGCAAACATTATTGAGGTTTCTAAAGAAGCTAGAAAAAGGTTCCTAGGACCACTACATCCATCATTTAACTTGGTGAAGATAATTCGGAACTGCTTGTACAAGACGCTGCCAGACAATGCTCATGAAAGTGCGACTGGGAGGTTGGGAATCTCTCTGACACGGGTGTCTGATGGAGAAAATGTGCTGCTTACACAGTTCAACACCAAGGAAGAGCTTATACAGGTAACACTGGGTGAACCCTGGTTAAGGGGAACTTGGGGAAATTAGGAGTAAAGTGTACCTGTTTCCTATGAAGTATTGATCAGTGTTCCTCAACCACAGTTCAGTGGAACCCCAGGGTTTGCTAGGAGTGCCTTTGGACCTCTTAGGTCAATTACCACTGACAACAGTAATGTTTTTTTGATATCTGTAAGGGTGACATTCTTATATAGCCAGCTATGAAAGAGGCATTCTTCCTACTGACTACCACAACAAGGAACTGTAAGCTGTAAATAAATGCAGAAGCGGTTCCCTGAAAGTTATCTTAAGGGGTTCCCCCATGTTAAAAAGTTTGAGAAAACCTGGCATAGGCTCCGTTTGGTCTTTACATTGTTAATATGGTTGACAGTATTCTGGTTGTGTGCAGGCTTCAGCTATATCAAGACATTGGAAAATGGCAAAATATCCGGTGCATGAGACAGAACTATAAATTTGATTCCTAGATGGTATATATTGCCAACACAGTGGTTATGCCATAGCTAGCGGGTTCATCATAATTGTGTACATGGGTCAGGGGTAAAACAAACATTCCTTAGAATTTAGACAATTTCCAAGTAAACTACTGCCTTTGGTTTGATTTAGATAAAATATGCAAAGTAGTGACATAGCCGCTACACTTGATAGATGCTGAGCCCATCATGTTGTAGCAATGTTTGGCATGAGTTCTGTAACACCATACTTTTATCTTTCAGGCCTGTGTATGCAGTACATTTATACCTGTGTACTGTGGACTCATCCCTCCATGCCTCCAAGGAGTGGTAAGTAAAATAAACCATCTTTCTATTATAAATACCACCTATAAATATCATTGTTAAATGCCATAAAATCACTGACATTTCTGCCTGACTGCAGGGTATGATTGCAGTGATTGTGACATGCACTTATCCTACCTACATTTTTTACGGCTGCTTGCAACAATGATGAAATGGCATTTGACAATTGAATTCAGCATTGTTGAGGCTCATTTGTCAACACTGTCAGTCTCAATTATTTTCATATGAAAGGACCCAGCTTTTTGAATCGCTCAGCAGCTGCTGTACAGAATCTGAGTAGTTATTGGCATATTTAGAAACAAGCCAGCTGAGCTTCCAAACAGGTCACATGATACTGAATCTGGAACAGTCTTTCTGTATTACGCAGTTGCACGTTTCTTAAGTTTTGCAATTTTTGCAACTCGTTGTTTAAGTTGTGTTTTATTTTCCTTTTAATTTTCACTTTGCAAGTAAATCTTGACAGTTGGTCACATTGTAAGGTCTCTTGCCATCCCAAGCTAGCAGAGCTCATTTTCTAGTGTACAAGAACAGCAGTTTAAAATGTTATCTGCAGTGCTGCAAATGAAGTCAGTCTATTCAGAGTTTAGTGACAGATATTACTATATTACTAAATGAACAGATTTAACCCAATAAAGGCTGCATTGAAAGGAAGGGTTAGAACCTATACAAAGGTAACCAAACCAGGGAATCACTTTTACTGTAAAGTGGAAACTTTCAAACTATATATAAGGTTTACTGGTAGCTATACATTAATTGTGTTTATACATTTTCCTTTGCTGTATATTTCTGTTGTTTCCCTGTTCTAATTGCAAATTACATTTTTTCCTTATACAGAGGTATGTGGATGGAGGAATTTCCGACAATCTGCCTCAGTATGAACTGAAAAACACGATCACCGTTTCCCCGTTCTCAGGTGAAAGTGACATTTGTCCCCGTGATGGCTGCACCAACATTCATGAACTCAGAGTCACCAACACCAGCATACAGTTCAATCTCAGTAACTTGTACCGACTGTCAAAAGCCCTTTTTCCTCCAGAACCCCAGGTAAGTGTTATTTTATACATTTATATAGTGCTTCTAAAAAGCCCCAATGTCATTCTAATGTTGACGTGATTGGAGGATATTTAGAAATAGTTAGAAATAATTGAGATAAATGTGCCTCGTATATGCATAGCTCTATTGCAGCCTATGAGGTTTGGTTTTAGGAGCTTTGGAGTGAGATTTGGTAATTTCACTACTGTACTGCTGGCTGTACCCAGGGATTTGCTGGAAAATTATCTCCTTGCTCCAGCTTCATTCATCTTATGATTACTTCCCCACCAGACATGAGTGTCTCCTATATTTATTGAAACGGCTTGATCTGAGAAAGCATAGAACTGCTCTCTGACACATCCATGAAAAGTCATAGTTCACATGTAGTGGTGCTGATTTGTTAAAGAATGCAGAAGATAGACTATCATGAGAGAACCTGGGTGACCAAGAAACTTGGAACAGATTTCCTAAAAATCATTTTAGTTTAGTTAGGAAATGTTTCAATTCCAGACCAGATCCATTTTGAGTTTGATGAATCACCCATGTTTATCCATGAAAGTCTATCTTCTCCAGTCTTGGGTGGCTTTAATAAACCAGGCTCATTGAGTGATGGGTGAAGAACAAGCAATACTAAAGACTGGTCCTTTACCTTCTGTTTCCATTTTAGGGACAACTTTACAATACAGGTGAATTGTAAACTTCATATTTTGTCAATGAAAAATATTTGTATCACTGGTACAATAAGTGGTAGGAAGAAAGATTCACCTGTAGTGAATGCTTGCTGAGTCAGGTTTAGTTTTTTATAAAGTAAATCAAACTAAAGTCTTGTGTCCTAAAAGAACATGAAAAAACTTTTCTGTGTTTGTGCTCCCTACAGCGCTCTTAAAATTTGCCACATTTCATATTCCTCTTGCATGATCTATTATAAAAGATCAGGAATAAAAACTAAATTATAAAACGAAAAAATGGATAGACAGCACAGAAAGTAAGATATTAAAGACTTAAAGCAAACTAGTAGAATCCCCTGTACAGAAAAGTTTTCTATTGCTGACTTCAGTAAGCAGCCTCGAGGGCCACAGAGGGCTGCACAGTTAGGAGTCACATTCAGATCCTCAGACCACAAGCTGCTCCCCAGGGATTTAAACAGTTAAAACCCTGATTGTTCTCAAAATCCTTGCTTGTTCTTTATCCTTATCTAGTAATATACAAACTACAGTATGTAAGCACTATCCATACTCCATCCAGAAATAGAATAACTGCGTGAATCAATGGATAACTTACATTGCTCTGCTATTATGATAACTAAAGGTTCAATAAACCAATGTGACATGAAAATTGTACAGTTCACAAACAACTTCTTTATCTTCTGACAAAGTCTATAAAATACTACACTATATAAACACAACATACAAATAACCTTGTTTACTCCTTATGTAAACATAAATTTTATTTGTTTTATTATTATATTATTCATGCATATTATAATATTGGAGATGCTCATGGTTTATGAAATAGAAATACATACCACTCAACAACTTAACAAAGCCTTGGTAAAACAGCACTTCAAGTATGTTTCTGCATGACAACCAAGTCTGTCCCATTTATTACTAGTTATATTTGAAGTTTGCTCATATTGTAAAAGTGTCAGTAATGATGATTGAGCAGCTGCCCCAGTTTGTCCAGTGAGCTGGTTTATCCGGCTCGCAGGTAAAGAGCTGTTTAGTTTGCAGGATTATTAAGGGTCTTGTTTATGGGTATATATAACCAAATAATGTTAAACATTGTACTGGTAACAAACAAGGCTGCATTCTAATTGCAATAATGTCATGTAATATATATCAGTAATATCCAGTGTTTTAACTAAACTGGGAATATGACATGTGTTTCTGATACATATTGGAGAGCTTTACCCAAATAGTAATATGGGTCTGTTCGAATTGTAAATATATATATATATATATATATATATATATAGTGATTGAAACTCCCATAGCTCATTCCTTTCATAGTATATAAATATTGTATATATTGTCACAGCCAATAAATACTTGCATTTTATATATATCCTGTCCCAGACACTCATTGTAAAATACAGTATATGCACAGTCATTAACATTTTTACCTATTGCACATAAATATGAAGATTGTGCACATTTTATGCACTCACGATTTGTTCCAACAAGTTATCACACTGTAAGCCTGATATATTAAAGCTCTCCAAGACTGGAGAAGATGGGACTATCATGAGAGAACCTGGGTGATTCAGCAAACCTAAAATTGATTTCTTAAAAAGTTTAGTTGAATAGTTGTCAAATGTTTTTAACCTCCATCCAGGTTTGCGGAATCGCCCAGGTTCTTTTATTAGAATCTATCTATTTAGCTAGTTTCAGAGAGCTTTAATAAATTAGACTCTGTGTGTCTATTAGCCACAGAAACCACTGCAGGGGATAATGAAGGGCAAGAGGTTGACCTAGTACCCATGTATATCAAGCATGAGTCTTGGAGGAGTCTTTGGAAAACCTGTCATCATGGGTTATGTTTTTAATCGTTAATCAGGTACATTCCTTTATATTGTATATAATATTTCCCTTTCTATTGCCCTTTGCAGGTGCTTAAAGACATGTGTAAGCAGGGATACAGGGATGCATTACATTTCCTAAAGCGGAATGGTAAGTAAAGTCGTATTATTAACGTTCAGCTATGTATGTGTATTATGCAAAGCCTACTTTCTGATTATGGCAATTAATTTTTTGTCATCACACCATGAAGAGGAGGTGTCCTGAAACATGTCACTGCCGCACCCTCATCTTCAGTCAGTTTCATATTCTAACTAATCCTCAAGTACGTCAGTAATGCTTTGTAGCATTTTACTCTAGACTTTTTTATGCCCTATTCCCTCATTACCATGGCATGGCAGATCTAGTTTTCATTTTTGTGTTATCAGGTCTAAACTCTGATGGCTTTGGGTTGTTAAATTTGTCATTGTAATATAGAAGGTCAAATTGAATGTTTCAAAAGGTCAAAATAGGTATAAAACTGTAAGAGTTGAAGACCAATATTGGAGTTAATTGTTTATCCTTCTTTTTATTATCTATATTTTTGTTCTACTAATATTTCAAGAAATTCCTGTTAAAACCATAACTTTTATTTACTTTGGTGACAGTGGCCATGTGTTTTTATGTTTTGGTATTCTGAAATGCTTTCAAACCAAAGAAATCTTACTTTGTATGAGGCTTTAGACACTTAGACATCACATTCAAATGCTAATAAAATAACCAAGAATAAGTTTCTTTATTGTTTGGTATACAAATACTGCCCCGTGGGTTATTACTTGCTCTGGAAGTTCCCAAAACACACATAAAATCTTATTTTCATCTAAAAGAAACGTAACAATGTGTGTGCAACTTGGTGCTAGTTGATGATATACCAGTAATTAGTCCATGGATGCAGTTTAGAATTAGTCCTGAAAAGAAAGGAGTGGAATAGTTAGGTTGCCACACCAAGGGTTAGATTCCATTTATTGAAGATCATCAATATTTGAAGGGAAGGGACCCTGTGGTGCCTTCAAGTACCCACTTTAGTCTTCGCATTGATTTCTTTGTCTGTTTTAAGCCCACTGCTTCCTAGGATCTGTGTGTATGACTTCTGCCTACATAGCCTTAGAAAAGTTTTTAAGCAATATTATTGCAACTTTTAAAACTACACATTATATCCAGGGCAAATTTTGTTTTATAATCAATTAAAAAATCAAAAACAAAATTGCAGCTGTGCCTATCTCTGGCCTGTTACCAGCACTTTCTATTTATTTAGTAATAATAAGTGATAAATACTAGTTACACATTAAATTGCACACAAATCTAAACATCAGTTTTATAATAGTCATCCTTCTGGTGTTTTACCCTGTTGCCTAAAGTCAACTGGCTCTACCCTGCAGTGGGGGTTCTCATAGTTGTTTTTTTTAATGTAATATCTACATAAATGTACATATTAGAATATGTGTTTTTGACAGTCACTTGTTACATTTATAATGAAATAGGTTTTATTTTTGTTATCAAGGTAAGCAGAGAGTAGCATTAAACCTGTGCCTTTTTTTGACAGGACTACTTAACCGACCACAGCCTATGAGATACCTTGCTCTTCCTCCTGCCCCCAGTCCACCCAATGAGAATAAAGAGAACAATGAGGAGCAGGAACAATCTGCAGAAAACGCTGTAGTGGAGGAGGCCGAGGAACATGTGTTTGAACATCTTCCCCAAAGACTCAATCAAGGTATAAATTACATTACCTTTTTTCCAAAACACTTATCTTATCTTTATGTAACATCTAGGGTGACAGGTCGTACATTTTTTTTAATACTTTTTTTTAAATCACACCAGTGTCAATCAAGTCATTAAATGCGTTACTGATTCTTGCATCATTGGCTGTATATTGTCCTTCCCACATGAGACTGGACGTGATGATGGCCATCCAAGGATAGCACCGGGCCAATACTCTTATGCAGATACTGATTCTTTATAGAGAATAACACCTTCTCTCCTTCTTTTCAGCTCTACTAGAGGCCTGTACCGATAAGCGCAGTGTATACCTTTCCTTTTCCAACCTGCTACCTGTAAGATTAGCATCTGCATTAATGCTGCCATACACTTTACCTCTGGAATCTGCTGTGTCTTTCACAGTCAGGTAATTATTAGTTTATTTCAAGATATCAATCAGATTTATGCAACACACCGTAATGGTTTAGTTAGAATAGGTTTGTACCTTCTTGGACAACCAGTACCCCACACTACCTATTTAGTACCACTAGCCATAATCTTCACCATATGGATTGCATGCCTGTGGTTTTTCCTGTGGTTGGCTGACCCCTGCAGGAAGGTAGGGGGACTGCAGCAAAGGTTGTCAGTATTATAAGGAAGGCAGAAATAAAATAAACCTTCAGAAATGTTTAGAAGAATATATATATTAACTTAGGTATAGTTTAGTGTGTATATTTTATTTTTGAAATTTAAACTGACTAACGCAAAGAAGATTTTGCATTAGGTTTTATATCTGAGTGATGTTATGTGGTTGTTTGGAGTCCTGCACTGTAGAACTGTGAGCTGAAAGCTGAAGGAACTATGTTAGGAAAATTTAAGGTGCATTTCATTAGGCAATTAGCTGTAATTTATCAATATTGTTTTATGCTTTTAGACTTTTTGAATGGCTTCCTGATGTCCCTGAAGATATTCGGTGGATAAAGGATCAGACACGCAAAGTATGTCGCTACATTCTAAGAAACGCCAAGAAGAAGCTGGGCAATCACATATCAGCCAGGTATGTAAACGTACTGCTTAATCAGTTCATAATCTTTAATATTGGTGTTTTTGCTTTATTATTTAAACTTTTGTTGCCAGCATATGTTCAACAGAGTGAGACAGACAAGGATGGCCATGACTTGGCAAACTGCTCCTTAAGTAAAGGATCACAATTATTTTACGATCTTGTTTGTTTAATATATTTATAGACTTTTCAAACATTCCCAACACATCTACAAGACTTGTGCAGCTGTATGCCCAAGGTCACGTGTCTGTGTTCTTCAGTTAGCTTTGCTCCCCTATCAAGTCAATATAGTCTTATAACAATGTCTCATTTTCAAAAATGCAGGGTTCATGTATACAGGGATTGTGATCTTCTATAAGTATGGTTTGTCTTTATTGCTGAGGATCCTTGTATAGATGAATCCATATAGTGTGAGGGTTATAATGTAGGGTGGGTTCATTGTGGTAGTTAGAGGTATGGTTGCATAAAAGATTTGTGTATGGTAAATTATTTAAATCCTTTTGATCCATTGCAGTGCATTAATAAACATGTAATAACATACATTGCCCTAAGGCATCCCAATAAATTATTTGGGCTACTACTCAACCACAATTGATCCAAAATCAGACAGCCATCATTGTTTCTACAGCAGCGTATTACAAAACATGACATTGCTTTACCATACACTGCAGCGATATGTTGATCAAAATGAATGGCACGATCATACACTAAAATCTGCATGGTGCGTAGCAGTAACAGGTTACCACAACTCATAGGTGCAAATAGACCCTAAGCTGTGTGATGTTTATATCCACACATAGATACAGCACAAAAATAAACTGCAAAGGTGTTACTTTAGTCTGCGTATTAGGGTTACATTAAGGGTAATTGTAAGGACATAGAGAGAAGTGTAGGGGGACACTGAAGGGTACTGATATTCATGAACAATTTGATAAAATGATATAATATAAGATCAAATGTTGTTTGTGCAGATGCCAGTACCAGGAAGGCTAGAGACAAACCCTACATGTGCTACAACTGAGTATAAAAGGTTTCAGCACCTAATGAAAGAGCATTCTCAATATTTAACATAGTTTACCACAAATGCTCCCTCCAAAATTCAGCTTGAAATTGTAAATAATCCCTACTGTACTACAACATTTGATTATGCAAGATTTTGCCATTAGCTGTCTGCATTAATAAAAAAAGGTAATTATAGTGAATTGCCAAATATGTCATTGTGTGGGTAGAAGCCCCTTCTTTATTTATTTTAAAAACGTAACTTCATCTGTCCTAAGACTATGTACAAACGTGCAATAATTGTTGTTGGAAAGGATCGTTTGGACAATGAGCACTGTACACACGTAAAATTCTCTTCTGAAAGCCCTGAGGCGATTATCGGACGAGAACCATTACACGTGTGTACCTAGCCTAAGGCCGATCACATGAAGCCACAGGGTCCTTATCCTTTTCTCCGACCCTGGATGGCCTTAAATGATGCATATCTGATTTTAACAAACTAATTACATTATTATAATAAATCTGCAAAGACACATGAGACTATTTCATGGAGTATTTACTAGGATAAAAAACAAACAAACTTTAGCTTTGCACAAAGTGCAAAAAAAAAAACAGAAGTCGGGGTTTCAAAATGTTCTCCTGACAAAATTAGTCACACGTAGTTGTTATTTTTAGTATGATTGCTTATAAAAGGCAGAAAGACTGAATATAATTACAGTTCGGATGTCAACTGATTTTGGAGGATTTTATGTGGATTTTTAGGACCTGTTGTTGACAATGTTGCAGTGCCCAGCCAATCTGATCTAAAGCCAGCACACATTTAATATTAGTTTTTTGTAACCCAGACTGAAGTCCATGCAGGTTTTGATATCAAAACAGGACAAATGAACAATCTTGAACAATTATTAACAAGGATGAAAAGTTTATTAACCATGGCACTGGCAGGATATAGGCAGTAAACTTGTCTCTCGGTTTTTCATTTGTCTCTTTATTGTTGTGTAAAATGTTATTGGTTTGAAGCTCTGCACAGAATGTCCTTACCCAGGGAACAGAGCAATGATGTTCAGGAAGCCATCACAGATAATTAAAATGATTTTTCATTAGCTTAAAGCGAGCAAACTAATGAACACTAAGTTATGGTTGGCTTTGTGGTTTTATATGCACTGCTTTTGTTTGGGATTTAATTTAGTATAACCACAGTTCAGGCTTGTGTTGAAGGACTTTGGGATTGTGCAGATGGACAGATGCAGCAATTAGCATCTGTGTTTATTCACATTTCACTGGCTGGTGCATATGACATGGAGCTGCATTTGATCCACTGTCAATTTTTTTATGATGCCTGTGTCTCTGGAGAGTTACCTTCACTTCTGTCTTGTAGGCTCAGCAGCAACTGAAATCGCTTCCTAGACTCCCCTGTATTCCTGGTCCTAACTCCAGACTTTATATTTATTCTCCACTTTTATTTCTGCTCAAAGCAGTTGGTGAAAGTGCAGATAGACAAAAACAGAAAGTTTTTATATACCCTAACCATGCTATCCAAAAATGTTCTGCCTTTAGTTATACTTGATGTTCACATAGGGATTGTGGAATGTAAACCTTTATTAATCGCCACAGATATCCTATTTTAAAATTTCATTTTTATCAAAGGAAATAACATAATTGCATTCTTAAGAATATTATTACACAGGGAAAAAAGAAAAAATCAGGGGTTCGCAAGACCACAGGCTGTATACACGGGTTTCTTTTGATATTTTAACTAGTTAATAAAATGTTCTTCTGAAAGGGGGAAGTAAAAACAACATCATGCTTGAACTAGCATTCCTTTTTAAATATTCAAACCTATTGAAATGTCTTGCTATCTCCTTTTTTGTTTTAGGCTTTACTACCATTTGGAGCTCAGGAGATCCCAGAGCCTTCCTGTTCCTTTGGTCCTTGGAGGCAGCGAGTCTTTGCCCAGGTGGATTAGGAGCAACACCTCCCTAATGGACATGGTACAGAAATGGGAGGAATATCAGAGGCATCTTATGCCTGGACTTTTCTGTATCAATGTGGATATGCAAGCTACACTTTACCACCACCAACAGCCACAACATCCTGAGCTTTCCATGGATCCTAACAGTCTGCTAATGGTAGATGTGACCAAACCAAACAGCTTGGAGGCACCATGAAGGCCTTGGCCAGTATGGATACCAAAACCCTGGTTTTGGTTAAGGACCTTATTTGTCAGTTATTTTTCCAAATGATGTTTGACCAAGGTCGCCTATAGATTCTAAATGTTTCTGTGGTGAAATGGTATTCAAAACACAGCTTGAACAGTTATCATTGAGGCTGTATTGCCCATCACTGGAAAATGCTAGTTTAAAAAAGATGGTTCCATTGGAGAATGGGTTTTATGGTCTTGGGGGACCAGATTGTGCTCACCACAAGAAATATTCTGAAATACCAGTGTTATCAAAAGGAAGAGATGTTGTGGATGGTAAATGGGTCATCTTAAAAGTGTTATAATTCAGCAAAGCAATGCAAATGATGTTAATCAGTAAGGAGTATCAAGAAACAAGGTATTCAATAACATTTTTATCAAGTCAGAATCAGGTTGATTCACATGTCTACATTCACACAGAACGTTTTCAACATTCATAGGTATATGTTTACTGTTGCTGTAATCTATGAGTTTTCCTCTCATGCGTGCCTAATATTGGGCATAACATTATTCAAGGAAGCCTGATCTTTTCCATCTCTTAAAAAGTACAACATTCACCCACCACGACCAAAAAGAGAGCATTTTGGTTTGTCTCATTGTTGAGGTTTTTCGTTTCAGAATAAATGGACATCTCTGAGAAATCTCTATCTGGCCATATAAAATCTGGGCTCTGTAGGATCAGTCAGTGGAAATGAAATTATTTTATTATATTCTAATTTTTTGGTTACAGTTGGGTGCTAAATCTAGTTGCGTTTCTGCAAGTTTCAGCTGAGCTTTAGATTATTAATATTCTGTAGTGTAATATTTCCCTTTCCTTAAATGGCTTAGATGGTAATGGCAACAATTGAGTGATTTTAGTAAAACAGAGGAATACTTCACATTCTAGTATGTTATCAGAATCACAGGACACTTTTACATATCTATTATATGTATTTATATAATACATTACACTGGGAGATCTTTTGCAGAAGGGTTTCCTTGGCATACAGCTCCCTATGGCATGCCCCAACAATGGTTTCATTATTATGTATGCAACTGCCTATTACATACACATTTATTACCCTAAATCAAATGCTGCTCCAGCCTAAAACCTCACTTTATAATCTTAGTAACTATTTCTATAATAGATACACATAGCTTGAAGACATGTTAGTTTATATTGTATATATACTTTGTCTGCACCTGCCTATCTATACTTTACCTTAAAAGAAAAGTCCTTTATATATGGCTTAGGTTAAGCCTATCTTTGAAGAAGGTATAGCATGTTTATTGGCTTAAGAATGATAACAGGGCAGTGACTGTGTGGAAAACACAGCCATTTAGTAGATTCTTGTGCAGAACTACGGCAAATAAAATATCATTCCTTATAGTGTTCCTGGGGCTTCATATAGTAAGGTGCATTGTACCGATGGGGATGTAATTCGGTGGACCTGTAATGGTCAATCAGGATAGTCATGACTTCCTGAATTCAGTGAATTGGATACATTTATGTGTCTTGTGGTGACTACTATAACATAGCTTTATCTCTGCACAGTGATATACTACTTTATGTGCAAACACCCTAATGGCAGGTCAGCATATGTCATTGGTAAAGATGGCTAAGTATGTAGCTTTTTCTGGCATGGAATACTTTGAATGTGGTATTGAAGTTGCCAATAGCATTGCTTAAATGCAATCTATAGGTTGTATAAAAAGCCTAACTCCCGATTAAACCCCCTTATTTTACCATTTGCCATTGTCGTGTCCACATGTTGGATAAAATCTGAAGAGATATGTCTCCAAATGGGGCACAGACAGTTTAAACCTAGGAGTTTCTGAGTTGGACTTAGGGTAAATCTCCTATTTTAAATATGGAAACAAAAATAGTCAATGAAATGTCTTATTTCTTTATTATTTCATATATGGGCATACATATTTATATGCCCTCTTTTTAAAATAGAAGCAAATTTTGATTTATTGATTACTAGCTCTGATGTTTAGCATTTGGAAAAAAAGAAATGGTTGGTTTTTATCTGTAGCAAACTAAAAGTTCCATTTTTTGGGGGATACACGATGTATGGTTGCTATGGGGAATCTCTTCCTTCTTTTAAATATAGGCTTTTGCTTCACTGAGAGCTCTATATGGAGGGATAACACTCAGAAGAATCTGATTAGATGCTATGAGTACCAAAGACTAAAAATAGTTTTCCATCAGTCCCTGAAATAAATTTGGCACTTGTGATTTTTTTTATTTTGTCTTATAGAAAATGCTTAATGCCATGTTTTGTATTTAGCACTGGAATTATAAAACCTTTTGTGCAAAATCAGCATCTTAGAATGCAAAATTCTGTTTTCTCTATTTATTACTTTTTGTTTGTACAGCATTATTATTTTATGTTGTTTATTATTGTATGTTTTAACTGTAGCCATAGTAGTTTCTAACATGCCATATAAATATAATTCATTTTTCTCATGTATCAGATTGGTTGATACATGGAATATGATCCAAAAATATCCCTTACCCCAAGGACCTTTTGGTTCAAGACATTATCTTTCTACCTCAAATTTACACTTAGCTGCTGTGGTTTGCCAATAAAATTGCTGTCATATTAATAAAACCAGTATATGTTCAATATAGTGTGGTCTTTCCTGTGTTGTTGTATTTTACCATCTCGGGGTGAGGAACAAAGCATGAATTTGTCCCACACGAATGCCTCTGTCCCATCTTCCCAATTCACTCATCTGTCTGTTACAAATGTCAGAACATAAAGTGGTAGAAATTCTTAGCAGCTCTGCTTGTGAGATATCCAACGGAAGATTGTCTGAGCAGAAATCCCCCCCCAATGGAAACACAGCAGGAGTTACAAAAACCTTTTCAGGTGAAAAAGAAAGGTTTAGAACTTCTTCTAGGATTTTATTGCCACTTCTGTCCCTATGAGGGTAATTTCCCTCCACAGGCTTCAGGTAATAGACAGAACAGAAAAATCACCTCTAAGGGATCCCAGGCACAAATTTTCTAGGGATGATCCAGAAAAGATGGAATAGATCCGCTCCAGGATTAAAAACATTTGCCAACTAATAGCAAATTCATTTTAAGAAATCCAGTCCACGTTTGCCGGAACACCCAGGTTCTTCCATGATAGTCTATTTTATCTAGTCTTGGAAAGCTTTAAAAAATTAGGCACAAGATGTAACTGCCATCCCATTTCCATGATAATAAATGCCTTCACCTGGTGCTTATCAAGACACTTGATTTTTTTTCTGGGTGTGTTCAGAAGGCTTTTTGTGTGAGCTTTTCTCTGCCAGTTCACAAATCATCTTTTTCCCTTGATAACGGATTATATTCACCCAAAGTCCCAGCAGCTCATTGCTATAAACGTCCCTCTCCCTAACCAAAACCTAAAATGATTATTTTTATATTTTATGGCTTATTATTTTATTATTTGGTTGGATATTTTTTTAATATTCCTGATAGGACTATGTAATAGTCATTTGCGTTACCCATATAGTTACATAGTCAAGTTAAAAATTCCAATCACCTTCAACCAATGGATTATAATCTACTTGATATCTTGTTGTCACACCCCTGTCAGATTCAGATTAAGTGACATTAATGTTAGTCGTGGGTGTGATCATTCACTGCATAGACAGCCACAGGGTAATATTAGCTTATAAGGTACCCTGTCCCCAGTTTTCAATTTCAAATTGGAAAAAGTGATTGTTTTTCTCATTCTCCTTTGTCCAGGTATTCTTGGCTTTGTAAAAGTTTTAAGGTAACCTTGTATATTTCAAAAACAGCAGGGAGTGAAAGTGGTAGTTGTTGCCCAAACTAACGCTAGCTATATACTAGACCAGGGGTCAGCAAACCCCGGCCTTTAGGCCAGATAAGGCCTAGCCGGTAGTTCGTTCCAGCCTACGCCCCCTGGCCGATCCGGCCTAATGAAGGCGGATCAGCCAGGGGGCATTAGGAACTGCCGGAGCCACTGCAGCTCCGGAGCCACCCCCTTGCAGTTGCTGCCGGCGTTGATACTTCCACCGCCGCGGTAAATAGGAAAAGCTCCCTGAAGGTAAATTTCACTTCAGAGGCATTCCCTGGTGGTAGGCGGAGCCATTAGGGTGGGTCTGGCCTAGTGTGCTCCCGCCCACCCCAAAAATGGCCTAGTGGTCAAAAAAAATTTGCCCACCCCTGTACTATGCAATAATCTTGATTGATTTGAAGTTGATACATTTTATATATTTCCATTTTTCTTTTCAGGGGAGAATGCAATACTCATGAAACACAGTGTGCAATGCGGACCTCTGACTTTTTAATGGCTGCCCAATGTCAGCTTGCTATATACTTTGTGTGTATGTATATGTGTGAGATAGATATCATCGGGATATGCAATTCAAAGGATCATATATAATAGTTCTCAGGCACAGTATTACATGAGGAGATACTAGAATCATAATTTGCTTCCATACTGTGAATAAACCTGTAAATATGTCTGAGAAGTGCTCAGGGAGAGCTTTGATTTTCAGTATTTCCTAACAAATAGCATAACCACTTTGATGCAGACTACATGCAGGAGTAGTGAGAGGTCAATGGCTGATTTACATGTTCACAATACCATATGGTAAATGTTCCAGTACAAGATAGCCAGATGTGTCTAAATGTTTTTTCCCATACCCTTGCAGGATGACAGATTGTATTTAGGCCTGTGCGATTAAGGCTATATTTCTGTTTTTTTGCAAAATTATTCACTGGCTTGATAGCATTTTGTATATTCTGACTCTCATATGTACTACCAACATGGATTATTTTAACCCTGGGTTCAGCACTTAGCTACTAAAAAGAAAATATCAGCACAATGCTGCATTAAAATTTGAAGCCGGGCTAATTAACTGATAAACTAAGAGGGTTAAATCAAACATTAGAGTGATGGATATTATTATTTACCATTCAGGTTTTAATATTTTAGTAAAAACTCTGAACTGCTACTGCTATAACATAAACCTTCCCAGTCTCACAATAGAAATTTATATACATAACCATTTCATAGTTCTAAAAGTGACGAGGAAGCCCTACACAATTCAGTCAAACATGTCAAGTACAATTACACTTGGTTAATTGGTGGTATTTAGTATAGAAAATGATAGAATCGCCCAGAGGAAATTACAAATGTCATTGCTGTCTTGCAAGAATGAAAACTTTTTCCTATTCTTTTATGTATACCGGTAGAACTCGCCTATAAATATTTCTCAGTATTGTTCTGTAGCATGTCAGACATTTGGCTATTATATAATGGTTTACATTTCCCAAAACATTACATACTGAAAGAACATCAGGCCCAAAATTATAAATTACAACATTACAAAACATGGTAATCCAGATTTAGGTGTTCTGCGGTATGAATAGGCAATGCCAAATTTCCAGTACCAATGCCAGAGCAATGTGAATTGTAAGGTATTATTTCCATTAGGGTTCTGTTACATAGACATATCTATAAACCTGCTGCAAAGATTTGCGGTAATGTCCCAGGAGTAAACACAACAATGTTTGGACTATGTCAGCCATTTTTGTGTTCTGAAAGTTTGTAGTTTATGGAATACCATAGTTATCATAGGTCCTACTAGTCTTGTAGCCGTTCACATTTAGGTATAGCACACAACAGAAGAGTAATCAGTTCTATATTTTTGCAAACCACATTTAATAAGTTGAAAGTTATTTTTATGTTTCAGAAAAAACAATTTTTTTTCATTGTTTGTTTATTATACATCTCAGATTGTTGCATTGGTGTCTTTTTTACATATAGATTGTGTTTTTTGTGTTAATTATATATTTATTTTACAGGCAAATATGTGTGTAAAGTGTACCAACTTACATTTCTTTTTGATTGCCTGCTGTGGTACTGAACTTTGCACATCACCATTTTTATTTGCAGAGGCTTATTAAATAAGTCTGGCACAATATATGTAAACTTAGCCAATGCAATTTTTATAGGGATAAGGTATTTATGCATAGGTGAGTGTGATCCACATGCAAATGATCCTGTGTTGTACTATATGTACATAGATTTTACTGTTGCTGCACTTTCACCTTCCTGTCAGCTGTTAAAATGTAACTAACAATTGCTTTAATGTATGTATGTACATAAACATTAAAAGTATTAAAAGTCTTTTATTGCACAATTTCTTAGTCCTGTCATTTGTGGGTAGGGAATGTCACCCGTGACAGGCCCTCTGTGTTACAGAAGCAGTAAATTTAATATATTTTGTTGCTTTATGACCAACATAAATTTGTACCTACAACATAAAAATGGAGTCTGTTAAAGGTAACATTCACTGATTAAAGGTTTTATGGGATACAATTGCTGATTTCTTTCTAAATACACCACATACATATTAATATTATTATTACACAGTATTTATATAGCGCCATCATTTTAGGCAGCGCTGTACAAAGTCCATAGTCATGTCAATAACTGTCCCTCAAAGGGGCTCACAATCTAATGTCCCTACCATAGTCATATGTCATTAATGTAATCTAAGGTCAATTTTGAGAAGAAGCCAATTACCTTACTGCATGTTTTTAGAATATTCTTTCTAGAAATTGTTTCTTCAAAAATGGCGATCAGTGTGTGGTATGTCTTTTATTTCTTTGGATATTTTATTAGTTGTATGTACAGTACATCTCATATTGTTTTCAATAAAGATTATTTGTAATTACAATTTAGTATTATATGAAAAATGTAGGCACTGCCGTCACTGGTTTGTTTTAAAGAAGCAAAAACCAATGTTGTCATTCTTGTCCTTGCTTCTCCAAAAGATAAGCAACCTGGATTGTTAGTGCTCATTGCCTTTTTCTGGATCAGTGGCTTACTTAGTATTGAAATAATAATGAATAGTATATTTTTGAAACTCACATTTCAAATCGAGTTAGCAGTGGTAGCTCCATCTATCCATAAGTCCTTTCTTTAAAGTCTTTGGTGCAGAAATTCAGTCTGTAGTATTGGATGGGTAGAATTATGGTAGTGAACGAGCTTGAAGGTATAAGTGAGATTTTTATTTTTTGTACTTCTTGGCCATGAGCATCAAATAGCAGAGCTTGTGGGAAGATGTAGTTATGACTTTTTTGTGATCCTTGGAAGCGAGTTGTTATAAGCCACATAACTGGAACTATAGCCACACGGAGGTGCAATGCTGCCTCCGCCCCTTCCTGCATAGTTCCAAGAGTCCATACTTTGATGTTTTGCTGTTTTTTTTACTTACTATAACCTCTAGCATTGAGGAATGATGAAAGCAAGGTGCTTTCCAGGTGAAGCTGTACTGTACTGGGCAAAGTCCTGAATCAACAGACAAATCATACATCTAATCCAATAAGTATATTATTTGCCTAATGCTTATTGATAATGGTTTGTTTAAAACTGCAATGCATTCTAGAGCACTACACAAAGAGAGGTAAACATACAGTTAGTACATACCTTAAAACAAATGGTAAAAAGTGTCTGGCTTGGAACAACTACAGTCTATTCTGTCATCCTCTCAACAGGTAATGTTTTATCATTGCCCTTATGGGATTTTCAATATCAGAAGTCAATATCAAGCCTGTGCTGATAATAAAAAAATGGAACTCCAGCAATACTACTTTTTGGATAGATAGGAAATGGTGACAAACCTCTCAGGATTTTATTGTTGTCTATGTCCCTACTGGGAAATGTCCCTTAAAGTGTAACTAAAGCTTAAAAGTAAAAACAAAAAAATTATTGTGACTAGGCAGGTCATTTATTGCAGAAGGGACAGGCAATGTCCTATTAGCAATAAAAAAAATGTACCTACCCATTTGCAATAATTTATTTACACTCACTCTGTCCTATCTAGTTCTCTTCCGTGTGTTCGGTCTTCGGTCGACAAAAAAAAGATTGTGAACAGGTAGGTAAATATGTCTTATTGCAAAAGGGACAACACTCCTCCCAAAGAGTTAATTGCTGAAAGAATGATCAATATAAAGATAAACATATCCTAATACTCCCTCTGTCTGTATGTGGCCCCTAGGGACTGGAGCTGGACAGCACTGTCCCAGACAAAACCTTTTGAATGGGGAGCAACTCACTTCTAAGATAATATTTGTTTTCCCCAGGGTTTAACTTTAAGTCTTGATTTATACATTGATGAATATTATAAAAATCTATATTTATGTCACATTTCTCTATATATGAAAGACAAGACACTAGATTATTTCTAAGAAAGTCTTATCTGTAGGAGAGTTTACCATTTGCCAACAAGACAGATGTTCACTGTGAAGCAGTTAAAAAGCCTGACGTGTCCTAGGGATCAATCCTTCCTCCTCCTACACTTACCTCATCTGCCTGCCATTACACTTATTTGAAGTCAATGACATCATTCACCTGGCCAGGTGGCCCCTTAGTTAGGCTCAGTGATGTTTATTCCATAAGCATGTCTGAGAGCCAAAATTTCCCATGACTGTTTAGCGAAACAAGGAGGATGGAAAACTCAACGCCCGTAGCAAAGATTATGTAAAACACAAACTCTCTGCAGCCACACCTAGTAGCATTTGCCTGATTTTCATATGTAAATATATTGTCATGGACACCTACTAGGTAGAATTTCTCTGATAGCAAATGGATCTGCCAAGAAAGTATGTTTACAAATGGAATCTCTGCATTTCATCATAGATACTGATCTTCATTCTGTTATTATTTATTTTGAGATGTAAAATAAATTTGTACATTGCTTGTATTACTTTACTTTGTTCTTCATATTCCAACATTGTGTCTATGTCAACATTGTTGTTTGTTGACATGAGGCTTTTTAGATTGTGTGCCACTATTGTATTCAAAAGAGAAATCTAGAACAGCCTTTTCCAATGTTTGTAACATGCAGGAACCCTATACCCGTGTTTAACGGCGTTTTTAACATAGGGGAACCCTTGAAATAACTTTCAGGCAAGCCGCTGCTATAATTACTATATTCACAGAATGCCTCTGACATTGCTGGCCATTGGGAAGAATGTCTCTTACATTGCTGGCCATTGGGAAGAATGTCACACATACAGATAGACAAAAACGATCATTGGTGTCACTTAATGTCACCTAGATATCCAAATCGCTCATTGATCAAAGAACTCCTAGCGACCCCAGGAAGAACCCACTTTGGGAAACACTGATGTAAACAAATGTAGAACGGTAATAGATTACTTTTACAGTCAAGAAAGCCAGTGGAAGTACATTCCAATGTAGGACCTAGAAAAACACTCCTATGCGTTGATCTACAGGTTGATCCACTTCTATGAGGTTCTTACTTTGAGTTGTTACCTTTGGCATGTTTTCAGTCATCTCCGTTGTTCTCAGTTCTCTTGGGCTTTCTACCATCTGAGGGGTTGGGCCTTCAATCCTCCAAATTCCTCCCTATATCCAATTGTGTTTACTGGTGGTCTCTTTAAACAGAGTGCAGATATCGTGTG
This sequence comes from Pyxicephalus adspersus, assembly GCF_032062135.1. NCBI lineage: Eukaryota > Metazoa > Chordata > Amphibia > Anura > Pyxicephalidae > Pyxicephalus > Pyxicephalus adspersus. The sequence goes on along the minus strand of NC_092866.1, from coordinate 41,694,697 downwards.
TGACACCTCTCCCACCTAAGCGAATTCACCTTTCTCTTCACAGATACATAATATACATCTCGGGTAGTTGGTGGTTGCTCTGTCCGTTCACATTCAGTGCCACAGTAGTCGCACATTAGACTCCCCTAGACTTTTATGAAGTTGTGTCTTGTGACGAGTGAACTTAGTCCCATAGAAGTCTAGGAAGCTGTAATCCACCGGGGCCTCCATTGAATATAAACAAACTTTAGAATTGTTACCACTTCTATTTAGGTAGTTATGTATTTGTGGAGGGGTACAGTGCATTATTTTAGATCAGGGACACCCATATATGTGCAAGCGCAGCATAGGAAGCCAGGATACCTGGCGCATTGCAGCTTCTTCCGCAAGACTAAATGAATGGATTACATCAACCTGGCTCACCCAATCAAGATGGCTAAAGATCCAAACAAGAGGATGGAAGAGAAGAAGTTGGCAACATCCGCAACAGAACAGGGAATAAATAATTGTAAAAAAGCAGGTAAGGGGTGATGTCCCTTCTGTAACAAGGGCCTGATCATGGTGGAATTTACCCTAAAATCTGGCCATGGAAAACCACTTTTTCTAGAAAGGTGGTGTTTTCTTGAAAGATAGAAAGCAAAAAAATGAATTCAATTATGCCAAGAGTGTTGTTAGGCTGGTATTGTTTACTTACTCTCCTGCCAAAAGTCTTGCCTTGGACCAGTCCCTGGAGACAATTGTTTAGTTAGCATCTTCCACACAAAGCACTCAAGAGTTTTCCTGTACATAATGACTCATAACGTAATATGGACTTACCCCACCTAGTTATTGCAGTCAGATGTGCTCCTGCAAGAACTTTCATGTGATATAAGCGCTTGCATAGTTATAGATAGTGATGCTTGAAAGTTTGTGAATCTTTTAAAATTTTCTTTTTATATAAATGCGATTGGCTGGAGTTTACGCATGACCATGTTATCACGTGATCTAGCATTGGAGTTGGCGTTCTCTAGAAGTATTGCATTCGCATTTGTGGATATCTGATATTGATATTGTTTTAAGAGCTGGATACATTTTACCTGTTTTTATTACTTGGAGCCCCTAACATAATGGAAGAATAAAGAAAAGTTTATAGTTGAAGCTGGATTTGTGATTAATTTGGCGATTTATTTGGAGATAAACAAGCTTGATTGAGAACGTGGAACCTTCATCTGGCGTATTTTGTTGTGAAGATATAAACTGGATTCACTTAGTGACCATGCTGTAAAATTAATTTCTACATCTTTATTTACTAAATAGCTATTAGTGTGGTTAAATAACATCAGAGGGACTGGATTGTATCATCATATGGGTAAGCGCATCATTCATTAATTTATTTTGGGCGCACAATTAACCATCTAAAGTGGATTGGACTTTATTAACATGTGGTGAGTGTATTATTCACTTTTATTTACCCACTTTCAACACTTAATTTGGACTATTTATAGTGAAGTGGAACATTTTAGATCTTATTCCTTCATCTTGCATTACTTCTGGCTACATCACCTGCTTTCACATTGCACAGGCGCGACATCAGGTGAAGCTTCCTTCTGCAAATGTAAAAAAAAAAAAGTTTGGATATCCTTGCCCATGCATGAGATTTCCCCTTCTGTGCATTCCCAAGGATCAATGCCCAGGATTGGTGAAAAGCCTGTTCTGCACATGCCCAAAAACTCCTGATATACTCGACGTATGCATCCCAGGAGGTACTGGGTTTCCCTTTCAGTCCTTACTGACATGGTGGTAAACACAAGTGGAGGGACCTATCCTTTTTTTTCTCTCTACTTTCTGCTTTATATAAAAGGGTCTCTATAAATATTTGACACTTTTATGAAAGTAATTACCCTTATCCTATTGAGTTACCTTTGTAAACCAAGCCTTAAGCTAAGCTGGTTAGCATCACTGGGTGCTCAATTTCAACTGCTGTGTACCCAGGAGGGTTGAGGAGAAGGCACTAACATGTATTTAAGAGCATTGACTCCAGTAGGTTTTTGCAATGCAGTTCTCTTGCCACACTTTGCAAAGGATCTTGGGTCATTTTCAGTCCTTCAGAACACTTTTTAACCATTTTGCAACCTCTTGCAATTGCAATTAAACTATGTTCATAGAAAAGAGGTCTGGGACCCTCGTTCAGTGGCAGGATTTGCACCTCCTTATGTCCGCCCCTGTTTACACTTTGCATTAACATACATGGTTCCATGAGAACGCACAGCACATGCATTGGTGCACTTGGTTGCTACTCATTATCAACGGCACTGAACATTCACCCTATTAGCACACTGCTGCACATTCATTGCTGTGCAGTGCCCTTTGAAAAAAGCAGCGTGCTCTGTACTTATGTGCAAACAGTTGCATCACTTAAATGGGCCATGAAACTCAGCAAATTGTAATGCAAACAGCAATGCATGTGCTTTTTTTTAAACTGTATTGCTATAGTTGTATCTCTAACTAGGGTTCCTCCAGAGGCTGTTAGGTGGTTCCTTGAGCAATGAGCAATTTGTGCCCCTCAGGTCAGTTAAATAGACACCAATGATCTTTTTGACTCTCTGTAAAAGTTGCATTATTCCCAGTGGCCAGCAATGTAAAAGGCATTCTTCACACTGGCTACCATGCTAATATACTGTGAGCTATGTATATATCAACAGGGGTTCCTTGAAGACCTAAAAGTTATTTCAGGGGTTCCCCCATGTTGTAAAAGTCCAGAAAACTGCCTTGGACTGCCGATACCATTCATTTGTCTAAATAGGGTTGGTAACAACATATGTCCGCTGTACTTTTTGTACTTTATGATTTCAGAGGTTAATCACCTAAGGTACATTTGTTACAAGAATGTTCTGGATCCACCCAGGGACCAAATTATCCCCCACGTCTGTACACACATGTTGACTGTAAATAGGCAGCTAAATACACTGTTCTGCTATCAGTATAATTACATGCTTTCCTGCACATCATATGAAGGGAATGAGAATATCCTGGTGTGATTTGTGTAAATCCGCCTGTCTCTTCAATTGTATAATGCCATGGAGCATGGACATGTCACTGTGTCTACTGAATAAATACAATAGTGGGAAATTTCTATAGTGGGGGCACAGTCTCCACAGTTTCTGGCATGTTTCAGATACTACCATGCTGCACTGAAATTAAAATAGGCCTTTTTGTTACCTATTTTTTTAGCTGATAAGCATTCAGCAAATGTATTTACCCCATACAATGAATCCTGTGCAGTCCTCATCACGATGCTTTCCATAAATGTAAATAACCAGTCATTCTTGTTTTGTGCATGGGTGAGATCAGGTGCTGGCTTGTTTACATTTGTGGAAGGCCCCCTGATGGTGCCTGATCTTACACATGTGGAGAAGGAGATCAGGCCATGCCACCAGGGCCACAAGTAGTATCCTGCAGCCCCCTTACAAATGTGACATAGGTATCTCAGGAGTTTGCAGGATTATAAATCAAATTTTATAACTAGAACCTGGAACTAGTGGGGGGCACGAGAGAAAATAATACAAATAAATTAAAAAAATAAAATCATGATTTTTACAAATTTATTGTAGAAATCTTTACCCTAAAACCCAGATTTTAAGCTATCATCTGTCTATAGAGAATTCATTGTGTGCTTGTGCTAACAAATCCTTCTTAAGCATTCTAATGGGTGCCACAATTTTCTGATTGCTGTTGCCTAAAGCCGGTACTGACAAGGCCTTATACTTTAAAAATCAGACTAAAAATCATAAACTATATTCTACTTACTAAGAAATCATGGTCCCATAGCCAATAAAGTTGGGTAAACAGCTCTATACATGTTTAATGGGATCTCTCCTGTGCCCACAATGGGCATACTTTTTCCAATGATATATGGTATTAATAAACATTGCCATTATAATGTGTTTTTCTAATTCCACATTTATTGTACTGGTTACTTGTATCAGTGGTACAGTTTTTGTATCAATCTCTTGGCAATCATGATTTTATCAATGCAAGTTTTGTTATTTCTTCCTAATCATATTTATTATGACAATTGTTCATAAGTGTGCAAATAAGTAAATCTCTGATCAAGCTGAACTTACACAGAGTGGCTAGATGGCAGCCGCCTGCTACATTAACCCTCTCTACCCCAATAGCAATCCTTAGTTGAGAGTGCTAGGGACGAATAAATTAAAGCAGAGTGTACAGCTCTTCCCAATATGTTGGTGCTTTATATATAGGTTATTAATAATGATAATAACATTCAAAGTCCTTATGACATTGATGTAATGTAAGTAATATAACTGTGATAATATATTATCACAGTAGTATGAATTAAATAAAAAATAAATAAAGAGAAGGTGCAGCAATAACCAAAGATTACAGTGCTCACTTTTGGATGTTCTTGTTTTATTTTCTGCACTATTGTTATTATTATTAATAATATTATTATTATTATTATTATTAATAATAACAATAATAAAAAAATATTATAGGGCCAACATATTACGCAGTGCAGAAATGACAGCAAGAAGCTTATAGATTGCAATGGAAAACATGAACACTTGTCATCCCATGTAGGTTTTCTCTATTCTGATCCAATAAAGTACTCAAACACTGTCTAGGAAAATGATCTGGTTGCTCGTTATTTATATCAAGTTCAAGAAACCACAGTATCTTCATGTCCAGAAAAAAATGAGCTTTTCCTAATTTTGTAAAATAAATATAACAATCGTCATGAGGTTTTAGCCATTTTTAAACTTGCAGTACGCCACAGCTCTGTGCCACATTCTCAACTGTGCTCCCAGCGCAACCGCACTCACATTCAACTGTATGGACGCAGTTGGGAACCATGCATGGGTCGCATTGCAGCACGATTCTTGGAAGTAACATGTCGGTTCTGGTTGTGTGGTTGTTTTTCCTCCTCTGAACAAACACCTGCTCCAAAAAAAACAAAGAACAGGAGCAATACTTGAAAATGCGTTGACCTGCGGTGCCATTTGTTGTTCCTAGAAGGACAGCTTTTTAGGTCTGAAAGGACCCTATATACAAAAATTGTCATAAAATTATAAAAAAATAGTTTGTAGTCCGATTCAATCATTAAACACTTTTTTTAACATGACAGATATGACCGCAAAAATGTGATTAGTTGTTTAATTGGGGCAAGTTTTTAATTTCCATGCCAAGAAATGAACAAGAAGAATAGTCCAAAGTTATGCTGCATAAACAAATTCCAACACAAAAGCCAGTACAGTGGAGCCAGGTAGCTTCACAGCACAGGACAGGTTAACAAGGCAATGCTTACAGGTAGGAGGGGTTGTGTCACCACCCCCTGGATTAGGGCCACCCCTCCTGTGCTCTTGCAGGATCCTGGTGAAGATCTTGCAATAACAGCAGGTGCACCTGGCAGAGGCAGGTAAGATAACTTCTGTCTTTTTCCTATTTCCCTGGTATGCTATCACTGCATTGGGATCTGAGCTCATAGGGACCAAGACACAAGGCAGCTGTTATACTTCCAATACGCATGATTAAGGAAAGGGTTAATTCATTTCTCTTCTCTCACCTGACATCCTTGTGTTGTTTTAGGTGTCTGAAAGAAAGACTGCAGTGTTTAGTTGTCTGTTTGCAAAAGGTGTCTGCTATGAAAATAAAGTAAAAGCCAAAACTTTTACTTAAAACCTTGATTTGGTTTTTTTCAGCTCATTGGGGAGACATTCTTTCAGTTCCTATACTGGAGACAAACTATGATATCAGAGGAAATCTCTCCGAAGTGTGGTTAAGCCTCTGTTTGATAAGCAACAGGTGTCTCGTTGGAAGATTTCCCCTCTTTTCATGTTGCAGGGACAACTGTATTATGTCTTTCTAAAGACCGCAATATAAAACCTGACATATGTTCTAACCATTCCCCACTCCATGCAATCCAATTTAATTTTTGGCTGTTGGCAACATGTCCTCACACATGTGAATTTGTGACAGTGATTGGATTGCATTATATCTTTGCTGATGGCTTTGTATCACATAAGGCAGCGACTTTTTGTTACTTTTTAACTAGTTTTTAAATTTTTAAACTGTAGTTTATAAAGCGCCAAAATATTAAATAACACTGTACATTAAATAGGAGTAGAAAATGACTGACAGATACAAACAATGACACAGGAGGAGGAGAGGACCCTGCATTAATGGCAGCTTTATGTTCAAGAAAGAGAAACATTTTTTGAAGTGAAATGATCAGTTTTTTCATATAATCTTCATTTTTCCTATTGCATACCATGCATTCTGACAAGCACCTCAAGGAATGCTGTACTATCCTATGGAGGAAGAACAGCAGGGTGCCGATCACTCATCATCCACCTCCATTGTCCATACAACAGAATGGCACTGAGTGTGCGAAATCTAATGTCTGTATAGGGATTTAGTAAGTGAAACATTGTGCAGCAACAGCTTCAGTGTCCGTGTTTCAGCACAACACAACACTTGGAGACAAACAATATCTGTTTTTAGGATGTTTGTGCATTGCAATCCCATTCATTGGAAAAGGCTTCCTTAGTTCAATGCACATTACCTAGATAAAGAATGCCTAATAAAGCATGTGCCTTAAGGTCTAAACGGGTCCTAAGTAATTAAGATTTTCCTCGGATTATTCTGTGGTTGTGGTTTATACTCGTTAGAAAATTACCATAATGCTGTGAGTAAATATGCCCTAGTGTTAGCCGTACATTGTTGTTCTGGACCATCTTGCAAATATGAATTGCTTGTAGCCTCCATTAACTGAGCATGTGACAGTGCAGAAACACAAATAGAAGTTGCCATTCCATTAAAAGAAATTAACAATCAAGGGTCATCATGGCAAGAACACCAAAATTTAAAATTCTGACTAGGACTGAGATTATATTAATAATGTATGTTCAAAATGTATATGAAATATTGGAGATTGGATTCAAATCCCATCTTCAAGATTGTCTTTTTAGAGAAACATTAAAAAAAACGTATTTCTTTTTTATTTTCCCACTAACACTCCTTGGAGAATCCAGGGGTGAGATCCTACTGATGGACTTTCAAACTGTTGTCATAAGTCTCACACCTTATTACATTCATCCACAAGTCACTCAAATGAATAAATGGACTGATAAATAGGAATAGAGTAAAGTGTCATTCAGAATGCACATATGCAGTCAGTAAAAATGCAGCATAATGCAGGTTCTTCATTGCGTCCAAGCTGCCTAATTTTTCATGCACATTTCTTTTCTGCACTGTATTGACAGCCTATTCATTAATTGATACACACACAAACAATACAAACCTAAAAAATTGCAAGTAGTCAATTTTTTTTTTATTTTAATGCAGAAGAGACAGGCAATGTGGAGAATATATACCTGTCACTTGCAGATAACTAAACCTACTTCCCCTCATTTCTTAGAAATCACCCCAGCAAAATATGGTAAAGCTGGGGTCCCGAACCCCAGGTGACAGCTGGGCCACGAGAGCATGGAGACCAGTGGTGGCCCACCGTTCTGGCTGATGCACCCCCCAACGGGGTCAAGAGAAGGACTCCGCTTTGGGGGGTGCATCAGTCATAGTGGAGGACCACGTCTCCTATGTGCATCGCAGGCTCAGGGCGGTGGGCGGGTTGTGTCTCTGGACACAACCTGCCCACTCTTCCTTTGCAGGCGTAGATCTGCAATGGAAGAGTGAGTGGGTTATGACATCAGGACTTCACTCTGAGGGAATTTTCCTCACCCTTAAACGACACACGACTCCCCGTGCATGTACGGTACAGGATTTGTGGATTTAGTTGTCCGCGAGCTCCAAAAGGTGGGGGCCCCTGTGGTAAAGGACCAATAAGATTATATTAAATGACAAACTTTATTGAATTCAGTAATGAAAAGAAATTAATAATACAAATATAGAAATAAAATATATAGCCTCCATTCATATAGTATTACTACTGAAGAGGGTCAAGACAAACAGTGGCAACCAAGTCATATGATGATATTTTTAAGTCACTCAATTGTATTAGCAATGATAAAAATGGCTGAGCAGAACTCTGTTGTTCTGAATTGTTTCATGGGTCATCTGCTTCCTCAGGCTAGAGTTCAGTTACAAGTCTTCTATGTATTGCACTATAATAATAACTTTATTGATATATCCTAAGTTATTGTAGATCCTGTATTGCAACCTAAAAATACATGAAAGAGAGAAGAGAAACAAACTTACAAATTGTGCCTTTAAAAGCTGCCCATAACAAGCTTTGGGAGACTTTTAATAATAATAGCTGCACAGAGGAATACTGTCCAATACACCTATAAATGGTGTACATGCATATGTATATGATTAGGTAATTATAATATATTTATATATACTTATTGCTCCTTCCCCACCACTGACCTATTACCTGGTCCTGTTCAGGGTTTGAGATCTTTGCATCTTGGTTGACAAGGTTGGAATGACATAACGTGCACAAATCACAGGGATTTAATTTATTCCTGACCGCCAGTTATTCTGGCATCATAAACTATATAAGTGTACATTATAGAATACATAGAGAAGAATCTGAACAGAAAGATTAGTTTGTTTTATTGCATAAGAGTCATTACGTGTCCCTTCTACAATAAGGAACCTGTCTGCTTTAATTTTTAGGTATTGTTCTACTTTAAGTCTAAATTGCCCGTCCATTATTTGTAAACCCTGTGTGACTGCTAAATATGAATTTCGGTATCTCTAATTCATACAAAAAGGCTGATTCTTTGCTTATAAATTTTTCAGCACCTAATAGTCAGCTATATTAGACCGTGTGATTCGTTTAGAAACTTGTTAAATAAAGGTATTGTCCCTTTGAAAATGCAGGAAGCTATGTTAGACAAAGGACAGCCAGCTACTTGGTCATCCTTGTACAGCTATTTCCAGATGTTCAATAATTGCCACTGTAAATACTCATTTTTTCAGCAATAGTAGAATGATCGAGCACTGTACAGAGAACGCTGTGCTATTCTATCGAGCAAGGATGGAGACAGACAAGTTAGGGCACCATACTGCATTCTCCCCATAAACAACAACGTTCTCTAGCCATCTGTCAATTAGTGTTCCAAAATGGCAAAGCACAAACAATTATTTTGGCAGAGAAATTCTAGCATCTATACCAGGCTTTACAGTATGTCTAATGTGTCTTGGAAAACTGAGTCAGGTTTATACTGCTACCCAACAGTAGTTCCAACACCTAGTAGAGTGTTCCTTTAGTTTTTATTCATTTTGGATAACTAAGTATCCCAAGTATATGGCTTTTCATATACAGTACCATTGCTCATTACAAATGCGCAGCAATATCTAAAATAGAACTTCAGTAAAGCATCTTTTTTCAAGAAGCAATAATTATTCTTTGTAATGTATTCAGAATAGCTGGTTAGATTATCAATTGGTATAGGCTGTGATACATGGTGCGACTCCAGAAAGCAATTTTAGCACTGACAATAGCAAATAGACTATAAAGGTTAACTAATCCTGTGATTTTATTATAAAGCCTAACGCTGGGAAATTTTGTAAAAACAGTTTAAATAAAAAAAAAAAATCAGGCTTCACTATATACCTCCTCTATATGGCTGTTCTCTATAAATATTCCTTCTTGCTGCTTGATGTTCTTAGTCTTCCAGCCTAAATGATGCACAGCACCATTCAATACAGTAAACTGAGGTCATCTTATGAGGATGTCATGGCCCCGCATGGTGCCCACGTGGCTTGATACGGAGAGCAACTGAGTGTCCATGACATCAGTTATACATAAAATACATTTGGAGGGGCCTTAGCTGTACAGAGTACAGTATAGACCAGGGGTTGGCAAACTTTTTTGGCTACTAGGCCATTTCAGAAGGTTAAGAAGGCACACTAGGTTCCCTCTCGAGTCCCACGCTGATGGCTCTGCCCCCACCAGGAACGCCCCTGAAGGGAAATCCCTCTCCTCCGGGAGAGAAGGAATGTCCCCTTACCCCAGGGGCGGAAGTGTTAACGCCGGCTGCGGTAATCAGGGAAGGGAGGCATAACAAGGAGGCTCAAGAGCCGTGGATTTCTGACCTCTGCCAGCCGGGGTTAGGCTCATCGACAAGGGAGTCGTTAAGCTAGGTACACACTTGCAATATTTATTGTTAGAAAACGATTGACTGACGATTATGAATGTTTATTTTGAAGGATCGTATTGTGCACAATTCTGTACATGTTGTAACAATACGATCGTATTCGTGAAAGTGTACTGCAGAAACATCCACAATCACTGAACGACCGTACACACAATAGATAGTGAACGATCGCCGCCCAATCAGATCTGATGGGACAGTGGTTCGTTTCCAACGACAATCCTCGTTCATTGGCGTTGTTGTGCCCGTTTTTTGTTAATGATTATCGGATGATTGGAACTGTGTTCGCAGCTTTAGGCCGGAACGGACTACTGTCTAAGCTGTATCTGGTCGACCTCTGGTGTAGACAATAGTATTTACCAATACATTACCAGCCACCAGGAGCCAAAGTTTTTTTTGGCAAATGTTTCTTTGCATGTATTCTCTGTCAAAAGTCTCAACCTTCTGGTGACTTTTTTTTTTCTACAGAGCCTGGCTCTTTATGGTGACTACCAAGCATAGAGCCAAAATGCCAGAGCTATACAAATGTTAGAATTTAAAGAATTTTCTAGTAAAGCCATGTTTCCATCATCTTTGTCATATATGTGATCATATTTGCCACTTCACAGTAGGCATGTGTGGCTGAGAGGTGCCAATGGTTGCAAAGCGTGTGTATGTATGTGTAATATACTATTTTTTTTTAGTTTGGAAACGTAATGATTCCCAACATTTTTGGTTGAATGATTTGCATTGGTAATAAGACTATAATGCTTACCTTTACATTTGATTTATTTTACAGCTCTTAGGTGTTTGTAATATTATATTTTGCTGTATACCTTTTGCTCTGAAATGTCAACAGCATGTAGCTAACAGACTTTAGTTGTTCTTGAAAGACAAAAAAACATTGGTTGCTGGGATGTTATAAAGCTTTCTGACACATAAGCTGATTAATGACCCCGGTGTTTAATCTTTGTTGAACTCCATCACAGTTATTGTTGGTTGGAGAAGGAATTAGGATCATATGACACCCCCTACAATCATTCCGAGTCATAGGAGGGACGTGAGTGTTGATTTTGGTAACTTTGTTTTTTATTTACCATGGGATATTTACACAGTGATTGACAGGCTATGAATTTGTACATATTGTAGAATTCCTGGATATTAGCATGATAATACTTTTCAATTATTCTTGTTTACAGTGTGATCACAGATTCAGCACACAGGGCTCATATCACATTTCCCTTGTAAAGGATCTCCAAGGCAGTTCAGTGTTTTTTACTACTGCCTTTCTTGTATACCTGATTACTCAAAGTAATCATAATATTTCACAAGTTTCACTACTCAAGAATATCAACAAAACAAGTCAATGCTTTTTTTATGGATCTGATTTGCATGTGCTATTAAATAGTTCAACGTCAATTTAAAAGGCCAACATCGGTCAAACATTTAAAAGAGTGAAAACGTAAACTGCCAAAGCAGTTTTAATTCTATCCAGGCATTTTTGGGGTGATTAGAAAGTCCTCTTTAAAAATATTTTATCAGTTTTGGACCCAGATTTGTACTGAAGTACAATCTGAAGTATACATGTATTTCTTTTTACTTCTACATGGTCCTAATTGGGGAAAAAAAAATGCAATATATGGTGTATGGTAAAGAAATAGATTTTGGGTGCCCAACAAAGGGGGTACAAAAAGAATGGAGAAAGAGTTGCCCTACCACAGACGTATACGGTTGCAGTAACCAGTTCAGCTCTCGCACCTCTACACCATCTAAAGACCAGAGCAATTTTAACATTTCTGTTATGGGTAACTCGTTTTATTTATCAAAACCTCATCATTACTTAGAATAACTAAGAATTCATATATTGATTTTTTTTAGGACAAACAATACTTTATTTTGATGATATCGTCTTGAAAAGAAATTATTTCTGTAGACAAAAAAGTTAGGAAACAAAATGCCCAAAGATCATTGTTAGTTTTAGAAAGATGTGTACTGTACATGAAAAGTATACATCTGGTTCTACAATTTGACTTTTTAACACTGCATGCAGATCATATGTGTCCCTTTGCTCTATAAATGGGTAAAGTGGAGTAGATTAAAACAATGTTACTTTGTATCTGCTACTGATGTCCCATTTGTTTTTCCGTGGGTCTCCTTCACCTTGCCTACACAAACAGGTTCATTTCAAGGCAACACAATGGGCCTAATTTTTTAAAGCTCTCCAAGACTGGAGAGAGAACACTTTGATCAGGGAAACTGGGTGATCCAGCAAACCTGGAATGGATCTGATCCAGGATTGAAAACATTTGCTAACAAACATCAAATTACTTTTAAGAAATCCATTCCAGGTTTGCTGGATCACCCAGTTTCACTGATGAAAGTGTTCTCTTCCCAGTCTTGGAGAGCTTTAATAAATAAGGTCCATTGTGTTGCCTTGAATAATTTATTAAAGCTCTCCAAGACTGGTGAGAATAGACTTTTATCAGTGAAGTTGGGTAATCCACCAAATCTGGAATAGATTTCCTAAAGACATTTGCTGTTTGTTAGCAAATGTTTTCAATCCTGGATCAGATCCATTCCTTGTTTGCTGGATCACTCGATTTCACTGATGAAAGTGTATCCTCCTCAGCCTTGGCGATCTTTATTAAATCAGGCCCAATAGCTTTTTGTGGTACTCTGGTGCTGGGTGAATTTGTTTTGCATTTGCATACTTTTTGGGTTATCTATAACATGACATATTAAAAGCTGCCAATGCTGAACTCGAGATGATTGTCTAGATATAAAGCTGATCTTTCGGCTTTAGTAGTTTTAAGTATTTGAAACCAGCTTTTGCTGTATATACAAAGCACCTCCCAACCCATTTTGACAGTTGGGAATAGCTGGCACGTGTAGGAGGGGGATGAGGCAGTGGGGTAGGATGGGTTGTACTACAGATACCTAGGGTACACTGATGATCTTTTTTGAACATTTGTAATGTTTAATGTCATTTTCTGGATAAAGGGGACCTATAACAAGAGGGCACTCTTTGTGTCTGGAGGAAAAGAAGTTTAAGCTCCGGATAAGGAAGGGATTCTTTACTGTAACGTCTGTGAAAATGTGAAATCGGATCCCTCAGGAAGTAGTTTCAGCAACTACTAGAGATTTATTTAAGAAAAAGCTGGATGCTTTTCTAGAAGCACAGAATATAACTGGGTATTAAGGCTTTAAAGTAAAAATAACAGAGACTGTTGATCCAGGGAACATCCGATTGCCTCATAGAATCAGGAAGGAATTTTTTCTCCTGTTGAAGCAAATTGTACCAGGGTTTTTTTGTTCCTTCCTCTAGACCAACTATGTCTTATAGAGTTTTATATCTGGGATATGTTTATTTCCTGAGTGGTTGAACTAGTTGGACTTATGTCTTTTTTCATCCTAACCTACTATGTATACTAAGGAAATACAGAAGCTACCATTGTTGACCTGGTTTCAAAAAATACTTATCTGGTTAGTGTTCTGACCCTCTGTCTTTTACTCCTTCTCGATTACTAACACAGAATGACTCAGATGTATGGCTTACTCTTCTGAAGCCAAAGGATCAACTTTTTATCCAGTGTATTAACATTCTTTTTACTGAAGGTTTTGGACCTGTAATGATAAAGATCCATTGCTTTTATAATTTTTCCCACTGACTGACACGGTGTTTTATTGCATTCACGCACTTTTCAAAAGCTGTACTGTTGTTACTGTATCAGTTACAGGGAATGTTTGATCTAAGTTCATGGTCTTAGGGAAGAGGTGAAATCTATAAACATACAGTAGCTGTTGCAGGCCTGAACTTTTCTTTTAAATAACTTGTCATCATCTACATTGGTTATACTCGGTGTATTTCATTACTGACTTTACTGCTGTAAACTTTTTTTGTCCTCAAATTCAAATTTATGAAAAGAAGCTTAAAATGAAATCAAATCTCTTCCTCCCAGTATGTAAATTAGAATCTGGACTTTGTAAATCCAATGCAAACATTGGAATCCAGTCCAGAGAGTCATATGACGATGACGGGTATTAGGCTAAAGCTTCTGCTGAAGTACTGCTGATATGTGCCGTGGAAAAAGTCATTTGCGAAGGCTTAAAATCCTGTAGTGCATGAATCCTTTGTTCCTGTTTGCTAGTGTACACAATTTTGATCTGTGGGAAGAACTGAAAAATACTTACCATATGGATGATTAAAGCCACACTGTTGCTATACTAAAATGGCAAAAAAGTGCTTCCTGCAAAACGATAGAAAGCAGAAAAAAATGTCTAATTATTAACTATCCATGCTATATTGTAGACAAACCTCCTAAAACATCATTAGATTCTAACAAGATGATGCTCGGTCCCGTTGTGCTTTTTTGACTTTCTTGTCAGCTCCTTCTCTATGGGGTGATGGGGGATCAAACCAATGAGCCCTGGGGAGGTCCATGAATCTGTCACTCCTGGAACGACTATCCTAGGCTGCGTCTACATGGACTGTTTTCCCAGTGTTTTACCTGAGGCTTTAAAAACCAATGTTTGCCTTTAAACTGCTAGAAAAGGTCCATGCCGCGTTGTGCTGCTTTTTAACGCAATTATGTTTTTAAGCATTTATAAACACGGGAAACGCGTGTTTACCCTCGTTAACTCTGCATTTTAGTTTTTAAAATGTTGCAAGGAGCTTCATCTATAACGCTTAAAAAGTGCATTAAGAAAACTCTGGTGTAGATTAGCCCATTGGAGCGCATTGGAATTTCAAAGATGGGCCTTTTAAAGCTTTAGGTTAAACGCTGGGGAAATGGTCCGTCTAGACCCAGCCTTAGCTAGACATTCCAATCTATGAGTCATTGGAAGTTTTCTTTTGACCATGGGAAACATTTACTTTATAGAGAACACTCCAAATTTGGGGTGCTTTATGTAATAGATTTTTTTTTCTATACCTGCTATCCCTTGTACCAGCCAGCAAATACTTGCAAATAAGTTCATAAATTAATTGAAATGTATAAAGGATACCAATGACTACAGCACACAGAAATTAAAATTTAACTTTTAATTAGGTTATTATATATAAAACATTTTGACAAATGAACTGCTACAAAAGGAAAATACCTGACTATCAACAGCGGTAGTTCTAATTTGAAAGATTGTTTTATCAGACTTGCTTCTGACACCACTGTACACTAAACTAAAAAGTATTTGGGGGGCACAATAAAAACCAAGGTAGGAAATGCTTTTGGTTACCTCTGATAAACCTGGTAGAGAAAATACCTTTGTAAAACTGCATTATCAGGTTAATCATTATTTAGTTTTGTAGGTATTTTAGGTTATAGACAGGGCTTTAATGTTCCAATATTTTTTTTTGCATGTTGCTGTATGGTAAAACTGCTAAAATGATAGCTTTCAATAGACCCGCCTTTGGAAACCGATCCCTATGTCCCTCTTTCGTCCTAAGCTGTCCCTCATTGATTTGATACATGCACAACTAACAATGCATTATTTTTCACTTAACTTTTCATCCAATCTCTTTAATTTTGCATTTTTGATATAAAAAGTAGAGAGTTTAACCATTATAATTATATTGCTGTGTGTTCATTGGCTGCATGCTTTGTTCTAAAAAGTTTCTTTACTACGTATCCATGGATGATCCTTGAAAGTTAGTTTGATTATATAGAGAGTGTATCACATTATCCAATCTAACAGGTATTTATAGTCACCTTTTTATGACGGCCATCCCATTGTTTAAATAATAGTTGTACATACAGGATGAAGGGATTACGTAACAGCTTAACTATTTATTCTTGGCCTTGTGACTATGTGACAGTAAGCATAGTTTTATATCTAGAAAAGGAACTCTGTGTGTGGGCAAAAATACATTAGCAATTAGGCCGATACCATATGCTATTATAAAATTTAACTCAAAACTAGTTAAAACTTATCTTAATTTAAAGTGAATATTACCTTTGTTATGGATAACATTTAGAAATAGTAAATCTGCTTAAGGAATATGTGGAAATGTTTATTAAGTTTTGAATTTCAGCTGTAAAATAGCAGTGTGTTTGAGTGAGGTCCAGTAGTGCCACTGCTGCGTAAATCTCTGTTCTTCTTGTTAGAGACACTAACACGAGGAAGTGATGTCCTAATACTACCAAGATTGATGCCTTCCTAAAGATACACAGTGACAAGGCATGATAGGCAAATGTTCAGTAGCAGGGCAACCATTGGCAATCCCTTGTTCCCCTTTTTTTAGACACAACTGTCATAGGTAAGTTCTCCTTTAACAACTACACAGAAATTGGTCAAGATTAATGTATAAGGCCGATGTATTGAAGATATTCATGGTAAATCTTGAGTTCCTTGATTCTTTTTTTAATATATCAATATAGGTACTAAGTAGATAATTGTTGGGTAAGTTTATTTTAGATGCATTCTTATTGGATAATATTGTCTGAATAGTATTCAATAAATCTGAAGGACATTCACTCCGATTGCTGTTTTTGTTTTGAATGAACTGTCATTTGTATGAGTTTATACATAAAAGTAAATAAGAGGGTGTAAAGGTATGTGGAAAAAAAAAAATTTTTTCTTCACGTTTTTTAGTAGGTTGACGCTCATGCACAGATATATATAAGGCCATTAGAGGCCCTTCTTTTCCCCCCCCCCCCCCTTTTTTTTTAAATGTTAGTAGGTTGATATTCAAGCACAGATATATAAGGCCATTAGAGGCCCTTTTTTCACTCCCCCCCCCCTTTTTTTTTTTCTAGAGAGTATTCGTTGTAACACTTTTCATGATGATTATAAACTGTTACATTTCTGGTAATATGTTTTTTTTAATACTTTGTATTATAAGTGTACTGCTGTTATATTTTTTCAAAATAACTAGTATATTATATGTATAATGTTTTTGTTTAAATAAAAATAAATAAATAAATGAATTGTTAAAAAAATACACAGAAATAATCAGACCTCTCCAGGATTGACCCAGCTACTCTAGCTTTTTGGCCAGATTGCTGTACCACCAGGTCAGATTTCTAGCTTCCCCCTCACTCCACAGGACTTTAGAATAAAGCTCCAAGAGTCATTCTGGCAATTGCGTCGACTTCATATTTGTTGCAGAATTAGAAAACTGAAGGTGTAAGGGAAGATGTGGTTAGCCTACCCTTTAATGAATTGGAAAGAAGGATCAGGGGCTTTTGAATGTTGTGCGGTATGTTCCCCTGTTGCCCAGTGCTGAACCATCCACATGATCCACCAAGGACACAAGCCAGATGGGGCTCCAAAGAGTTTGTCACCAAGGAATAAGTAACTGAAAATGAACTGCCTGTCAATGGAATCTGCATGTTGACCGCAAACATCCCTGTTACAGTGGGATCTGTTACAGCCTGTGGCTGGAATATCTACATATTATTACAATCTGCTTGTTCTTATTAATTTGTTCATATCTCTGAGATTTTATCTGTTTAGTAAAATCTGTTCCTGCCATTATCTGCTTGAAATTGTGATGACATGGTATTTTACTGGTTATTTTTTTGGCCACTCCTCCATTTTGTTTTGGCCATGATCCAAATTTTGCACACATGCTGCAGTTATACCAAACTCAAAACAGATTTCTCTGGTTATCCCCTAGCTACAAAATATGATTGTTTTTAAATTGAGTCATTCTTTGTCATGTTACATAATTAGATCTCTTTGTAAGTAATTAGGTAATACAGTATTTCAGTCCAAATTAGGAATAATTCAAGGACAGATTAAAACAAGAAAGTCTCGTCCACAAAAGTCTGCTGAGATCATGTCTAACAGTACACTGATCATTAACAGGATCAAGGTGACCAGTGCTGAACTGGACAGTCAAGTTTTTAAGTATTCAGTCTAGTAAAATAAGTGTGAAATACTAGTGACCTGACTGCATCATGTAATTATCTCATCCAAAATTCTATAATTAGTCTTATCTAAGATGTAATTACCTTTCAAAACTGGATATCAAATGGAAGGCTATGAACAACATAGCACAGGATAACTGCAAAACTATTATTGTCTGTTCCTGTAACCTTGATAGAAACTATATTTAGGTAATGCCCAATATTGTGCACAGTACAATCTATTGTGCACAGTTAATCTATTTTTTAGATTAAAAAATTGTGAAGTGTTGGCTGTTCACCTTGTATATAGAAAGGGTGATCCATTTGCCTTTTTTTTTCTTTTCACAACTTTTATGTTGGAGAAAAAAATTTTTGTTATATATGTGGTGTTCAGATGAGAAACAACATTGTTTCCAGGTTGTGTGTGCAACTGTATTTTAACCAAGATGATCTCCTTTCATTTGGTTTGTATCATGTAATTCGCTGGCTATATTTATTAGGTGTTTGCAATTAGATTTTGTTTTGATGTCTCAAGTTTTAAACTTTTTTTTTTCTTCTGTCATGGACTAGAAAACTCACTTGCACCATTTTTCCAGCCACACTCAACCAATGCACACTTTCTTTACAGTATTCTGCAGTATAAGGGCATCTAAGGTATATTCCTTCAGTGTTTTGGGGTTCCAAACAAAATATTCACATGCATGGGGCATTGGTTTGTTTTGTGGGAACATGTAAGTGTAAAGGTAGCTTATTTTACCATATTACCCAACACTTATTTACTGATCTGAAGTAGGAATTACATCCATGTCTTCCATATACTTAATAGACATGAAATGAAACACTAGCACACAATATATTTTTGAAAGCCTGGAAAAGAAATTCCTATGTTACATGTGTTGTTAATATTTGCGTTTCTCATTTACTGTCTGCATTGCTGGAAAAAAAATTGGCAAATTTATTAGTTCAGGTATTGATAGAATATCAGAAATAGAAGGAAGGTGGCAAGGTTAGGCTTGTGTTGCTTTATAGAAGGGGATGACTGGAAACATTTTGGCCTGGGAGGGCTGGACACAACCAACATGGTAAAGACAGATTTCTGTGGCCTAAAATATGTTCACCATTGATTGGTGGATATAGTAAAAGGTGAATGTTGGTAAAGAACGTAGTTTTTGTGTCACAAATTTTTACATCTATCAGTTTCTGCTTCCTATGTGGCTCTCACCATTTGGGCACATTCTCTTCTGGTGGATTCTTTGTTTTTAGGTTTGTATTGAGAACATGTAACTTTATAATGCCCAGTGTGTGTCACTGCCAGTGTGCTTTGGTGTGTTTGATGGCAATATCTCCAGAAGTACTGGCCCAGCTGTTAAATACCTCCTTGCCCCCCAGACCAATGGAGCCATTGTGGATTTCGGAAGAAGGGGAAGCAAGGGGCGTTGGCAGCAAAATCCCTTTACCTACATGTGTCACTGTTTGGGATGAGACATGAGATTCAGCAGTAAAATTGGAGAGGTAGGTATGTTCTGCTGGGGTGGTGGCCATTAAAGAACATAGGCTCCTTTTCCCTGCATGGTAAATAGTAAAAAGTATTACACAGTAAACAGCATTATTCTCATAGTCAAGTCCTCTAATGTAATAATTGGTGAATCTTTATAAGTTGTAAATGAGTGGTAACAAAGCAATATTGTCTTTGCAATAAAAATACCCAAACATGCAGGACTTTTGCTAGCACTCGATCAGATGATTTAAACTTAAACTCATTCACTAAGCTATGTTAAAGTTCACTTTGCAAACAGAAAATTAATTTTTGGAATGAGTTCTGGTAACCCCGGTGTTTTAGAGATTTTATTTGTCTGGACTTAGATACATGTACCATAGATTTGTGGAAATTCAGAATAAGGTGAAGAAGATTTAGCAGTCATGAAACGAGGGAAATTCCAATGCAGTAATACATAGAAAAGTTAAAAATTAAAAGGGGCAGGAAAAGAGCAGCAGAATATTTCCTTCCACCTTTAAAAAAAAAAAAAGTTGGTAATTATAAGAACCAATATAATTCCATTTTTTAAAAGTTAATTCATAAAACCCGATTGGCCACTTTGGCTAATTGAAATTGCAATTACATCCAGGACTGTGTATTTTCTATTAGAGTTAATTATTAGATACATAACAGTAGTTGCTATTGTGTTGACTCATAATTGGAAAAATGGCATTGAATTTGGCACTGCAGCTGGTTGCTTTTTGATTTGGTGTGCAGTAAAGCAGCCCGTTTATTTGAACTTACTACTCAATGCACCACTTTGCATGTGGGACATTTTTGGAGCAAGGGACATTTGGGGTGTCATGTAACTTTCAGACAGAAACACATGCATTAATGCAACACAATATTTGAAAGTGACCATTCCTGCTCAGCCATCCTATGGTGTTTACCACCAAACAAAAACATTCACATATAGACCAGGCTGCAACATTTTCTTGTTTTCTCATGGCTGCATGTCTAATGGTCAATGACTTTCGTTTGCACTCTAGCTCCAAAAGTCCCATTCAGTGAGGGCCATGTCATACTGACAATGAATTTGCTTGATTCCTCTCCCTTTTAAAAGGGATTTTTCATTTTTTATATCCTACTAGTGAGACATGCTAAAATTTTATGTTTATTTTAGGCACTTTTTAGCTGAATGAATAGGTGTTAGCAGATTTTTTCACCAGCGACAGTTACCCTGGCTACTTTGCCTGCACAGACATTTTTAACTGATCCTTTTTCAGGTTTACTGATTGGCCAATCCAGAATGGAAGGTATGCATGGGAGTTCATTCATTCCTGGCAACCAGGCATGCCGGGATCATACACTGAGCTGCACATGCAAATACAAAGGGCTGTGTTAAAGGCAGGTAATATTGTTTTATTGCAGAAAAGAAATAACCTGTCTCTTCTGCAATAAAAAAGTGTGTCTGCTTTCAATTTTATCATATTCACATTAATTTACCTCCATGATCTTTGGAGCTGGAAATTGCATCCATTAGTAATTTGTTGCAGCAATTAATCTAAGCAACAAACTCACACTTGATATCAGCCTAACTTCAACTGGAGATAAAAGCATAATCTGCACAACAGAATGTGTCATTTAGTCAGTTTACAATTATTTTACCTGCATGTGTAGGAGGTTTGCTAGGAATTCCACTAAAATGAGATGTGGGGTGTGTGCTAATATCACTAAGCTTGGTGACCAGCTTTCACCGGATCTTTCTTTTAAATGGACATTTTTGCCTGAAGTCTTCTTCTTATGCTATCTTTATTGGGCTGAACCTTGAAAGCAGAAGAAAACTTTAAGAAATCCTCTGACACATAAGCAAAGAATAAAAGCAGAGGAAATATTTCCTATATTGCTTGTACTGCATAAATATGGGGATATATTTCAGATAACCCATTTGCATTGTTGATTTATGATTTTGTCAGTTTTTATATCCAGACCCAGCTGTGCACATTGGTTTATATCAGCTTTATGTAATTGGATAGGGAGTGGAAAGGAAATAATTTTCAGTTTTATGTTCGGACTCCCAAAAATTGTACATGTTTTGGTCTTCTGTTGATGGGAAACACTAATGGAATGAATGATAGAAATTCACCCATTTACAATTGCGTATCTATAGCTGCAACATTTTGTAAGAGAAGTCACAGAATGTTTGGCCCATGTGCTTACCAGCAAGGTTGGAAAATCCTATCGGAACTAGGGATGAGCGAGCATGCCTCTGACATTCTCGCGAAAATTTCCTTGAACTTCTGATGGGTCTGCGAAATTTCGTCAAACCGATTTTGCAGACCCATCGGAAGATCAAGGAATCATTAAAGGATGATTCCCACGGCTGCATTCATGAATGCAGTTATGGGAATCCTCCTGTGTGCGATCCATGGGCAAGCCCTCATTTAACCTCAAGTGCCCGGGTTTTGCATGCGATCAGTGACAGGAAGAGTACCGCGGCTGCATTCATGAATGCAGCTGTGGGAATCCTCCTGTGTGCGATCCTGGGGAACTAGAGGTTAAATGAGGGCTTCCCTTATTTAACCTTGAGTGCCCGGGGATCGCACCCAGGATGATTCCTACGGCTTCATTCATGATGACCACAGCCGAGGTACTCCTGTGTTCTTGGATAGAGAATCTCTATCCAAGAACACATACTACAGGGCTGCAAAAGCAATCAGGGGAGCGGACCTGTCAGTTTACAATTTACCTCTTGCAGGTCCCAAAAAATTTGATCTCGATGGCCGAATTTACACAGGCCGTTCTTGCTTACATTTTCAATAAGCGAGAATGGCCTGATTTGCAGCGAGATCGAATTTTAAAATCTCGCTCGCTCATCCCTAATCTGAACCTCCACAAAAGCTTTCCATATTTTGCTCTTTTACCTAATCTGTCCTTCAGTTTAAGGTAGGGGATTATATACGCATCAAAACATTTTTTTTTAGGGCTTCTGGCCTCCATATTGGCTAATTTCCTATTTAATTTTTTTTTATTTCAATAGATGTTTATGCAAAATTTTTTGAATAAAAAGGTAAAAAATAAAAACAAATCAGAGTAGCAGGTATACATAAAGAATGGGCTTAAATAAACATAATCATTAATATGAGCATAAAAAAAAAGCAACTATTCAAGAACATAACATAGGCAAAGAAAATTAGACTCTGTAACAAGGCATTTACCTGCAAAGCAAATTAAGTATTCAAGGGGTGGGGGTTATCAAAGGGGAAGGGCAGGGAGTGGGGGGGTGATTGTTTGCAGCAGTGCACTTTTTCTTACCAACCTAAGATCACATATGCCTTAGTTTCCACCTACTTCATATGGATAAGTCCTCATATAGAAACTTAACTTTTACAGTAATGCAGGGATGCTGGGAAAAGTAGTCTAGCATTTCTTGTATTTTGATGCCTTATGGTCACATCTGATTGATCCTCCCAACAGTCGAATTAGGAGATGAGTGGAAATGAACTGTAGTGCAGTGTGCAAGTCTCATAAATCAGTTATTCCACCCACCATGTTGCTCCCATCTCCTGTTTGTATTCACTTATCTAACGGGTTATTTTTAGAATTTGCCTTGTTCACTTTTGGCTTCCGTTGGGCTTTAAGCATTTTATAAATATGCTTCGTCTCTGATGATGGATGCAAAGTCATAGTTGTAGTCAAAGTCATGTTGTATGAAAAATTTGTATATGTAATAGTTCTAATTTTGCTTTGTACATACTTTTTGTAAAAATAAATATTTACAAAGTCTGTTGTGTATATTAGACCTAGATCTATGTCTGTGTGTGCACCTTAACATAAATTAGATCAGTTGGACAGCATTGTTTTCTGTTACAACATGGCAACAATAATGAAAGTCTTTCTGATTGAGAACATTTGTACATAGCCTACAGGAAAAGAAATTTTAAAGAAAGTGTGGACATTTTATGAAAAAAAGAGAACATTGTACTTGCTTAGGGCCCGTTACACCTTTGCATTTTACTTTACTACTAAACACAATCAAAGAAGGCAAAAGAGCGTGAGAAATCATTTCCATTACAATCTTAAAAATTCTTCACATACTTTAATGTTTCGTAGGTCAGTGCGTTGCATTTTTGAAAAATATTTATTTTTGTAACTTTGGTGCATTGTGGTAATAAAACATGTCCGATTATAGTCAAGGGCAGCACATAAAAACACAGTATGTATAATTAGTGCATCATGTAAATCAAATGTCTGTTTAATGACAAAGGTGATAAGGAAGAAAGTGCATGTAAAAATATGAAAAATGAGTTGTGTTAATACAATGCAATAAAAATGCACTAAAACCATTTTATGATCTTTTCAGCTAAAGGCATGTGAACGTTTTTTTCTTTTTTTTACAGCAATGTGGTAATGGGTCCTCCTGTCCTCCTTCTGTCACAGAAATAAGCTTTCACACATTTGTGTTTTGTATTGGGTTGCTTCATGTTATGTAATCACTCCAATATAATTCTGCTTTGTTTTTCAAAGTGGTGAAATTGTTTCCTTGATATCTAACACTTGTGATAATGAGCCAAATATATATGCCAGGTTGACACTGGCACTGCAGATGGCTTTAACAATGTGCAACACAAATCATGTCCAAATATAACAGAACAATATAAAGGGAGATTTGTGGATGCAAACTGGGCATGGGTACACTGCATGACAATGTTCATAAAAGAACAAGAACTGAATGATCATTTGTAAAACAAAATTCAATGCCCATTGCATAAAATAATGTGATTGAAAATGTATGTAAACCCCTACAATGCTCTTGTGTTTGCCCCATTTTATTCTGCTTAATATACCACCGAAAGTGTTTCACTGTATTTGATAAGTTAAATAAAAGCCTTGTTGGTCATGTCAGCAATTCAGAGTTCTCCTGATTCTTTTTCACAATTGTTCTGTTACCTTATGGAACCTTATTCATCTTTCCTTGGGATTGCAGATCATTTCGTTTATAAGGTATGTAGAACAGTGAGCTAGGAGGGCTGACAACACTTCATTACACAATTATGCTGTGTTGTCATCCCGCACACAAAGTATAACGAACTTGATGTATTTTTGGCACATTGACTTACAGGGTATTTTTAAAGGATGTATTTATGTGATCGAGGTGTGCTATACTTGTTTTATTGTAATTTTGTTTGAAAATAATCTTTAAAGCTGGTACGTAGAATAGAAAGACTGTTGCAACAGAATACTGATCACTATTTCTTTACCTACTTAAGTGAAATTATCTTGCTGAGACTGTAAATTGTACTTAGACAAATTAGCTGCAATTCTTAGGAGGGGTAAAAAAGTAAAAAATAAGTATCCAATTTGGCCTTTAAAAAACAATTCCCAATGGAAAGCAGTCAGCTAAGTATCAAGTAACTAGACAAGAGATGGGTTTGCAAAGTAAATAGCGGGCAGTAATATGTTCTTTTTTTGCATATGGAAATGGTTGTATGTTTGCATAATTTTTTTGAATGTAGTAAAGAGGCATTTACACCAATGCCTCCATAATTTTTAGAAATATTTCGGTTGCAGGGGTCTTATTTTTTAGTGAACTCCTTATTCCAATAAATGTTCTTGTTTGAATACAGTTGTATAGTTGTCCTTTAATCTTCCCACATAAGCAACATAAAAAAAGCAAGAATGAAGACTGCGCCAGTTTTCCTACTATGTTTTTATCTGGACATTTAGGTGTTGAATGTTCCTAATCTGACCCTTTTGGACTTTTTTGTGTGTCTGCAATATGGAGTGTATGCACTCCATATTTTTTACCCAAGGTCCCATGTTGTTTTTAATCAAGATTTACCCAACCTTTTCAACTTTTCTCCAAAACTCACACATTTTTCAGATGTATGAATCCTGGGTAAAAGTTCACACTTTCTAAAAGTTGAATAACTCTTGGCTGAAAACATTTACCATTAAACCAACCCCTTGGTAATAAAACATACCAATGATAGATGGTTGAAAGCTAAAGGGTATTTTCAAACAGTTTTTTGTCCTTAAGTCCAGCTAGTATAAATGTGTGCCAATTTACAAAAGTGCAATTTTGTACACACCCTTGTTAATCCTTTGTAAAAGTTTAAAGGAAACACACCTGTTTGCTCCACCTCTAGACATATTACATTCACTTGCCCATTTGGATAGGGCCCAGTCTTATCTCTCGTTAAAGTTCAGATATTGTTTTCTGAGGCTAATTCAATGCAGATCAGAGCCAATAGTTATGTCTTTCATCAAACAGGTATATTTGCATTGCAGATGTTAAACAAGCATATCAGGGGACACAACATTCATACACAGTAGTCGTTTCTGCAGAGTTGGCCTAATACATGGGGATTGTTATTCTTTAAGATCCCCATCACGTTTGTTGTATAAGCCTCAGTAATACGTACTAAACCTTCCATCCAACCTCTACATATTTCTAGTTGTTATTTGCAATGCTAGTTTTAAGAAAAAGGGGAGCTGAAAAACACATCTTGTGGATTTAATTACCGGTAATCATTAATTGTGTGTTATTTTATCATGGTCTATGCAATTAGGGGTATCGGTGGCATGTCCTTTGCCTACAGACGTGCTATATTGTGTCACCCTTACCCATTCCAGAAACTTGAACGGTATTAACAAACTGTTTACACCCCTTGCATTCCATAGCTATTTAACAAATACATTGCAATACACTTCAATACATGTGCAATGCTTTGCCTTTGTATTTAATAAAGGTGGTCTACATATGTCCTCTGCATTAGTTTGTGTTTGCCAAAAAACAGTTTTAATTGCATTAGTACTGGTTGTACACCCTACTGATGTCAATGGCAACCCAAGAAAGTATGTATCTTGCATTGTAATGTAAACAGCCCAATGCATAACAATGACCCTTCCATATCGGCCTCAACGTTTCCTAAAAATTATGTTGTATGATAGAACCCTCCAAAGTAGCACAGAACCCATGAAAACCCCCACCAAATACATATAATACTTCATAACACAGGCAGTGTGAACGCGGCCTCAAGGAACTGCAACGTCCATATTGACAATTCAGATTGGATCAAAGATTAGTACAACACAAGGATCTTTCTTTGTACTGACAGTGTTTAATCTTGACACAGAGCCATATAGAGCCCTCACAGTCATAAACTGACTTCCAAACACTTGTATTTAGAGAATAAAATATATTTATCAAATAGTCTCCAATTTTGCACCAAACACAATTTTAATCTCATTTAAATAGGACAAATTGTAAAGTAAAATGTACACTTTTTTATTTACTGTAAAATGCGTTTTTTTTTACAACCTATATGAAATCATGAAAACATTTTTAGTTTTGAGTGAGAGAAAGAGAGGGGGAATGAGTGCTATTTTAATAAGAGATAGTATAACGGTTACGGTCAGGTAGGTCATACATGGTAAGGGTTACATTCACAGGTTAGATGCTCATGAGAGTAGCAATTCTAAAATAGTACGAGTCCTAGATGAGATAATTGAGAGATGGGCTAAAGGTTTTTTCAATACATTTGATTTGGTATTCTGATTCATGTAGTGCATTTAGATAGGCATTGCAAGATAATATTACTTTAAAAAGCAATCATGTATTATCTATTTTTTTTCCTGGATTCTAGCTTATTCTTTAATGTATTATGTATTAACACTGCACTTTGGAATTGTATGCTACTTCTATGTTTGTCTCATTTCCTAGTCGTGGTATAATATTCATTACATTGCATTTTTTCATCCAATTTGGGGTGTTTTTGTTTTAGTATACATAAAAGTTCTATTGCAACCCAGTCTGGATTTCTGCATTTAAATGTATGTAAACTTTACTTGAAATACAGTATATAAGGTTTTCAGTTTCTTTTGTGTAAACCGAAGAGGTTCATGACCATCAGCAGAGAAATTTTCCAAAACTGTTTGCTTTGCTTGACCAAATACACACAGTGACCCTGCAGGGTGACAGCAGTGCTGGAGACTTGATGGTATGGGTACTTCAGAAAGTGTTAGCTCATTTACATCCAGGGCTGGTATAAATATTTTTAACTAAGTTTTTCATCTATATTAAAAAGTTTGCTATAAACAACTGGATCCCCTCTAATGACCCTGCCACTGGATCCATGTGTTTTCACATTCTTAAACAGTGTGACAACACGGTTCATTGTGCATTAAAATCACACAGTAGCATTGTCATGCTGTGAATTAGGAATTCTTAATACAATTGAAAGTCATTGGGCTCTCCACCAAAACCTCTGGCGTATATCATACCACAAAATTTAAGAACAAGGCTGCAATCTGCCAAAAACAGCAGCCTGGAGAAAAAACAGAGGGATCATTAAAAAGCAACATACATTATCCTGGCTCGGACAAATCTTCTATGTCCTCCTATCCTCCCAGCACAACTGACCTAGCATCTCCTTTTCTTTACCCAAGTCTTCTGTGGCTCAGTGCTTCATGCCCCCCATGTCTTTTTTTGCCACTACCCATAACCCAGTGCCCCATGCCTTCTTTTGTGATTCAGTTTTTACCTTTAACTGTAACCCAGCGCCTCATAACTTCTTAAGTTCCCATATTTTCCTGGCCTTTTTATGAAAATGTGTGCCTTGTGCCCCCTTATATTCGCTCATGTTGCCCTTGCCTTAACCTGTTACATAGTACCTCACTCCTATTTTCTCTGTCCACCCATTGTATGGTCCTTGAACCTGTCTATGTTTTGTAATGTCTTCAGATCTGTATACACTTCTCGGTAGCGGTTCATCATTTATCTGTGTTACTCCTATTAAGTTATGCTCTGCTCTGCATTAGTATGCTATTTAGAGAAAAGATGCCAACATAAAAGATGCTAAAAACTCAAAGAATCTCTCATTGTGTTCTCAAGACTGTTTCTAAACAGAAGATGGATAGAGTGATAATTCTTTGCAAAATAAATCACAATAAACATCACTTTAGCATTATATTTATTTATTTTTGCTGATCTCTAGGAAAATACCTAAAGGAATATTCAGTGTTCACTAAGCAAAGTGAACTGGGCTTTGGAAATACATATATGTAAACTATTTTATTTTCCAAAGGATTTGCGTGTGTTGACACCTGCCAGACTGCACCATGTCTGCATTTTACAGCGCAGTACAGCAATGCAGCTTGGTCTAAGACCCAGATCGTATACAATAAAGGAGCAGCACCACACTGGGCTCTGCAGGGGCTAAACACAAAACATGGTTAAAAAATGAAGGAAGGAACACAATAAGACCAACATTGTTTTACTTGGCTTTTTCGAGACCTAGTTTTGGCATAGATGTTATGAATTGTTCATTTCTGCACAGAAACCCGTGATCCCTGTAACTGAACAGCTTGTCCTGTGCTTAGCTGTTCACCATGTTTAAGCAAAACAACATATTTCTCCTTTGAAAAGGAAATAGTTATAAATCATGACAGATTATATTTGCTGTCCATGCTATATGCTATGGTGGAGGTTTCCATTTACTTCTCATTTTGGGGTCACATTAGGTTAATGGAAATGTTGGTAAACTTGTAGTCATTAGATTTCAGGATATAAATTCATGAAAATGACTATTATTGCATGTATCTTTGACCTTTTACGTGGCAGAGTGCTTGTCTCCACATCATCTTGTATGTTGATCACTCAATATCCGAACAATGCTTTTTGTTTTTTGTTCCATGCTAATGTATAGAAAGTGACGGTAAATGTTGTTTTACCTGGTCATGTCACTGTTTAAACAAGTGACGGTTCTGTGTTTGTTGCTTAAGAATAAAAGAATGTTTTTCCACTGTACAGGTGGATTTGCTAAGAAACATATTACAGGTACTTGAGAACAAACTTATCTGACATGGTCATTTTAAAATATTTTATCAAACTTGGCTAGATCAGTTATCGTAGATGATTTTTTTTTTTTGTTGAAAAAGGTTCCAGTGAAATGAAGTTGAACATAGGCCAGTTGGTGCTAGGAGAACTTCATTCACCACTGCAAATGTATTGATGCAGATATTACACTTCACTTTTTTTGTGTCCCTAGTCTCAACATGCTTTTTGTGGAAAACATGTCTCATATCCTTTTATCAGTGTTATACTAAGGCAAATTAATTGAGCTCTGGATGGTTTTTAGCCATTTATTGTGTGTGTGTGTGTGTGTGTATGTGTGTATATATATATATATATATATATATATATATATATATATATATATATATTTATTTTGCATGGATAGATTTGAGAAATGTTTTAGTCTCAGGGCAGTGGTCCATGCACCAAGGCAAAAATGTTTATTCAGATTTACCAAGCTCAGAAATTTTTCTCAACAAAGTGCATGGAGGTAAGATCTGCATACTTGCCAGCTCCTGCTCCTTCCTCTGTCCACTTCATGTGGGGTTAGTAGGAGTGAGTAAACAAATTTATGTGTTCACTGCTCTGTGAGTGGCAGAATGAGAATAAGTTTCTTGACAGTTTGATGGTTGCATTACCTTGCATATATGGGTATCTTTTAGAATGATGTCTTTTTCTTTTTGGTCTGCCCATATGGCCCAGCACAAGCAAACATGCAGTTTTAGAATACTACTGTCATTTATTTGGGATTTAAGGAGAATGGGAAAGCATGTGATACTCACTGGTTAAGGTTTCTGTGGCTATCAATTTATGAGGCTCTAATAGTACATAAACACTTTATTAGCTACTTATGTAACTTTGTATTACTGACCATTAGTTGCTAAAGATTATTGTCCTTGTAATATAAGCTATTCTTGTAACTTGGACAACCAGCTATGCTAACCAAAATGCTTTATATAGTATAGGCTTTAAAAATGTCCTTAAAAAAAGCCATTGCTGAAAAGAGTTGCTAAGGGGTATGGCTTTAGACCATAAATAAATGGAAAGGAATATTTTCTGATTATCACCTTTTGTGCTCAAATTTACAATCCAATAGAGTTCTTACATATAAAAACATTAATTCTTTTATCTTCATTTACATCAATGCAGATTTGATGGTACATCAGAAGGTTTATTATTTTATTTTATTTTTGCTGCTAGTGTTGGCTAATGTTTTCTACCCTAGAAATGATTATGCACTTTATTATGTATTTATTTTCTTTGCAGGAATCCACCAACCCCCCAACCCTGCAGACATGGAGCATCGGGGAACCCCACTGAGGTGCTCCCCTTGTCTTAGGGGTAGGAAGGGGTATAAAGTGCCAGTGATATCATCAGCCTCTTCATTGGTCACAGAACCTGAAGAAATGATGGGAAAAGCTGAGGAACTATTCCAGCTTTGCGATAAAGATGAGAAGGGGTTAATAACCAAGCGAGATCTACAGGTAAAATAAGTGGAACTCGGTGAAGAAAAATAAAAAAACACATTTTTCCCTCCTTTTTATAAAATGGCTGTCCACCCTTTAATTTAAAATAATTTTTTATTTGAAAAATTTGATGATGAGTTTGCTTTAATCAATTTTAAGTTTGTGCTAAGCCCCCAAAATGGATGTGGTAAATGTGTTCCTTTATCAGTGGACTATTGGCCATAAAACGTGCCTACAGAAACCAGGGAAGACAATATTACAATTGTTTTCTTTTTAAACACATTGATATGATCTGGTGGAGAATAAGGTTAGGCATCAACGGTCAATAAAAGTTTGTTCATCATTAAATGTCATTTTCTTTTTACTGTGTATTTATTATTGCCTGTTTAAGGTGGCTTGGACTTTGGACCTGATTTTCTTTAAAGCTCCTAGCGTCTGAGGAAGATAGACTGGGAGAACCTGGGTGATTCAGCAAACCTGGAATGGATTTGGTCAAGGATTGAAAGCATTTGCCAACAATTTGCAAATGATTTCAAGAAATCCATGCCAGGTTTGCTGGAATACAAAGGTTGTCCCATGATAGTCTATCTTCTCCAGTCTTTGAGAGCTTTAAGGAATCAAGCCCAATATACTCACTATTTTTGCTTTGGGCTAAAAATGATAGTTTACTTTGTGATGTTAACCTTTTTTTGAACTTTGAGTTACCATATTTTGGCTAAAACAAAATGATCATATCTAACATATCTTCACGCTATCTCCATAGACCTTTACATATATTGTTTTGTTTTTTTTAATTTATCCTAAGAGTGTCCTGAAGAGATTTCAGTTACATCTTTTGTTTTTCACAGCGGCTGCAAAATGAACTTCCGCTCACCCCAGAACAATTGGAAGCTGTATTTGACAGCTTGGACCAGAGTAATAATGGTTATCTCACTCCTGTGGAGTTCAGCATGGGTCTTGGTAATGTCACCATTCAACCTTACAGTACTTTGTTTTGTATGAAATATGTTCTGTGTTGGGTCTGTTGTATTATCCAAACTTTGGATGGCCATAGATGAGAATTTATCTTTCCAAGACATGGGCTTTCACAACTCTAAAGGATAAACCAATATGCCTCATGATATATTGATTCGTTGCTCTGTTCTAATATAGGATAAAAGTTTAGGCCAATTAGCCAAATGGGCACTTCCAATTGCAAGAGAACACCATTATTTCTTGTGAGAAACTGATGAACACCCCATTTATTGTGGGAATATCTAAAGATCGGCGTAATATATTGGGGCATCTGTGGCCATTCTGTTGCTGCTGTTGTACAAGGAAAATGCATCCTTCATTGGGAGAATTACCAAATTGGTCACAAAGCACTGTTATTTTTTTGTGTTTTTTTTTTTTCATTAGGCTCATTTACACCTGTCAGTTGCTGTAGGTTGCAACAACACCTGTTAACCCACCTACTTTGCGGTGTCTAAAACACTTTGGTTCATTCTGGTGCATGGGCATAAATGTGTTTACTATAAATGTGTTTGCCTATAAATCGGCATACTCTTTACGAAGCAATTTAACATCTTTGTACCAAGACTGAGGGTAGATCTTATCTAATAAAAAGGGGTCTGCAAGGGTAAGCATGTGAGTGCTGCCCTGGCTTAGTTGAGCTTTAAGAAAAAAAAAACTAATTTTGTAAAAATCTTCTCTTCTCCTCCTATAATAAACAATTACAGTGATAAAACATTTGTATAAACGCTTATAAAAATAAAGCTGAAGAGAAAAAAAACAATGTAGTTCAATAATTGTTTCTGTACCTTGGTTCTGGGTCACATTAAGGTAGAACATTTTGTACTGATAAATGATATATTCTTTCAAATTGCCTAAAAGGACAGTACTTACTTTTTTTGTCACTGAGACAGAAAATTAGGGAAAACACTAAATTTTACAGTAGCCACCAAAACAAGAGGTAAAAGCTTTTGTTTGCATCAGATCTGCTTGCAGTAGGTCAAATGCAGGTTCAAAATAGGTAAACTGCAGATCAAATGCAGCCATGGAATATCTAAGGAGAAATGAGGAGACAGAAAAAAGAGGGGTTTGTGGTTAAAGAGGCTTCTTTGGCTTATACATTTGGTATACAAAATTACAGACAGTACATAAGGCATATCCATGGCCCATTAAACAGCCATGGGGTTTGGATGTTGGTATTATACATCAGATTCCTAAACACAATACTTGCAACCATGTTTGTTCTTGGAAGTATTATACCCAACGTGTTTCACCTAGGTGGGCTTCTTCAAGAGTGATGCATGGTCTACATAGATGGATAGGTGATACATCAAAATCATATATATGTACATTCCTCAAAATATAATATACATAAAAAACTTTAGACTGTTTACCGATACCTATACATTGTATGTATATGTAAAGTGACAAAAAAGTTGGTTGTCATAAGATGACATGAAATCTCACAATGATGAATTACCACAAGACCCAATTCTGTTGACCTAGACCCTGAAATTGGTTTTCAAGAAGTCATTCAGCACATTTGTGTATCTACACCTAGCATCTTCTTTTTCTCTGTAATATATTTACCAAGTGTTGTGGCTGCTTAACTGTTGATTAGTAAAAAACTTGAAAGGCACTTAAAGTAGCAGATATTGTTTAACCTGAAATTCCTGACATATCTGACTAAATAATGGTTTCAAAGAAAAAACAAAACTACATCTGTATTGCTAAAGATTTGTCAATATTTCATCCAGGAGATGGAATTCAAACCAGCTGTAGTCACTGTGCCTATGCAGGAGCCTGAAACTTGTTTCAGGAAAAGTTATGCAACTACCAACTTCCTCCACTAATAAGGAGGAGGTATATACCATGTTTTAGCATTTATTTATTTTATTTAATTCCAGGAGTCTGTTAATGGATTAAACACGTTTGTGTTCATGGCAGCAGCCATTTTTTCTCATTGGATCCAAAGTTTTGGTTTATTGGAGCTTTTGGGAAATACCTACTGCTTCCAGCCATGAGAAGTGGTCCCATCTCTTTTTCTCCTAGAATGTGATGTGTAGGCCCCAGTGGCCAGCCTACAGACTGGAACACTGTCCAGTATCCGGAAAAGAAGAGGGAAAGTCAGTAAAGCAGAACTGAACCCTGGTATACTCACCTGGCACTGTTCCATTGCAAGAATTCCCACTTTCTTCCTTCTTCTCTTCTTTGTTGCGATTTTTGGCCATCTTTATTAGTTGGGCCAGGATGACGTATCTCCATTGCACCTGCCACAAGGGAAGTTGAGATGTTCCAACTGTAGCAAGTGATCAGGCAGGTAAGAATGCTTATTGCAGAAGAGACATCACTTGTCCTTTTCTGCAATAAAGCCCTGCCTGATCACAAATCTGTGGTATGTAATCTCCAACGCCATGGAGCTTCACAATAGCTTGGCTTTGCTGGTGAAGAGCGAAGCAGGCTGGGGAGGGTTGTTTTATTTTAGGAGAATCGTTCAGTATATTGGTTAAGTATATTGGTTGACAGTATATGCCAATATAGTACCCCTCCTTCCCCTTTCAATTTTAAGGTTTGGTGTTTTAGGACATATTAATCTGGATCTTATTAGGTCTTAAAAATAAGTTATAGATCACACAGGTTCTCCAATGATGTCTTTATTCTCCAGTCTTGGAGAACTAAAAAAACATTGTCCACATTTATGAGTAATTAATAATGGTGTGGAGACTATATCCTCTGTTCCTTCCAGCCCTTTTTTAACATTGTATTACTATTAGTATTCATTGAAACAGATGAGGTTTTATTGCTGTGGATTTCTAAAAAGTGAAGCACTCAGGACATTTGTATAGTACTATACACTGCTATACTTTACTAATAAGTTGCGGAATGGCCTTACCAAGGCCCATTTATAAAGTAATTTAAAGAGCACAATTCATGAACATCTAATATAGTTTTTATGAGTTTCAGATTTTGAAGAATCCACCATAATAAACACATCTCCTCTGCTTTCTTTGTTCCGTAGTTTCTATCCAAATTCTAAGAAAAACATTTCCTTCTGTTTTGCTTTGCGAAGTATAATGCAGTATGTTGCTAAGGATTTCCTTTGGGCTGTGTGATCACTGACTCAGCGCTGTAAACATCACATTTCCTGTAGTTTGCTACTATCATTGACCATTTCCAGCTGCAAGAAATAATGTTTTCCACATGGGACATCACAGCTTTATTACTCCCAATCCTATGTAGACATAACAAGAAACTCACTTTTCAGAGTCTTTTCCACCATGTATACTAATTTTTCTTTTGCCTCTCATTGTTAGGTAAATTACTAGGGGTTAATATGGTTAATGGAGAAGAAGAAGAGAGACCAATAATGGAGGAAACATTTGAATCTGGCTGGTCAGATGAAGAGCAAGATGATGCAGAAGAAATGCTTTTCTATGCTGCTATGGATCAGATGGGAGCTGCTCGCATATTCCAAGAGTAAGTCTCTGAATCTAATATGCATTATGTAATATGCTTTAGTATATTATAAATACAGTAATGTCACACATGACTGTAAAGGTGGCTGCAAGGTCCGCAGGAAGGACATGGCCAATAGGTGAAGGGGATGTATAGTGTTACAAATCTCCTTTATTACGATGCACAGTTTTTTTGCAATAATTGTCGTTCTGCTCTGAGGGGAGGGGAGAACGACAGAGCGCCACCCTGCTGCGCTCTCTCCCCTTGGTTCTCATTACGATCGTTCCTCGTTTGGCGTCCGTGGTTCTAAAAGGACAGTCGTCTGGACAAGCTGGTGAATAAGTCGTCTGGTGAATAAGAAATATTGCATATTTATTTCACACTTTCACAGGCAGCCAGCAGGTGGTGCTTTTATCTGCTTTTAAAATGTTTACCTGATTTTTCATACCACGTGACCTAAATATTCTGTTTATAGGACCCAGAAGCTTCCAACACAATTTACAGACAATAATCAATAACTTATAACAGTAGTACATGCCTTACTATAAGGAAACAACTTTTGTTGTGTACTCCTGTTATCTAACCCTTTGCTCCGGAAAGCCTTTGCCCTCCATTAAATGCGTATGCTTCCAAGAATCTTGAATGCCTATTGTTACACAAAAATCCTAAAAAAATAAAAAATAAAAAAGTGAGCACATATTGATCAAGGGAAACAGATTGTGACTGGCTGAACTGAAAAGAAAACGGCATCAGTACTAATGTAACGCCTATTGATTTAGGACAGGCGACTCTTAATAAATGATATGGCCAGTATCTGGGCTCCAGCTATCAGCAACTGATCTGCTCTGGGGTTCCGTTTGGTGGATCTCCAGCTCTCTTATTGCTGATAATAATATTATACACAAAATAGTGGGCAGGTTGTTGCTGTGTTGCTGATTTTCTAAACCAGGGGTCGGCAAACTTTTATGGCCACTAGGCCATTTATGGGGTGGGTGGGAGTACATTAGGCCGGACTCTGAGTCCCGCCCTAATGGCTTTGCCCACCACCAGGGAAGGCCCCCTGAAGTGAAATCCCTCCCCTATGAATGCATTGCGGAGGAGAGGGATTTACCTTCAGGGAGCTTTCCCTATTTACCGCGGCGGCAGAATATCAACGTCGGCCGCGGTAAATAGGGTAGCAACAGCAAGGAGGCGGCTCCGGTAGTTCCTAACACCCCCTGGCAGATCTGGCCCGCAACCCGCGGTTTGTTAAGCCGGAACGAACTACCGGCTAGGCAGTATCTGGCCGAC
Source organism: Pyxicephalus adspersus (assembly GCF_032062135.1). Lineage (NCBI taxonomy): Eukaryota > Metazoa > Chordata > Amphibia > Anura > Pyxicephalidae > Pyxicephalus > Pyxicephalus adspersus. Next base: position 41,658,233 of record NC_092866.1, on the reverse strand, counting down.
CCCTGCTCTAAACCATGGGCTGTGGCATTAAGGTTTACATCACAGTCATCAAAGGAGAGAATAAGCCAGGGATCAACTTTTTCTTTAAAGGTTAGGAGTCCATAAATCAAAGCTGCAACGGTGTCACTTTTTAAGTATGGTTTGGGAATAGAGGGCAAAAAGACTTTGCACATGACCAGAAGCATACCTTAAAGTTAACTATATTAGCTGATCTAGAGAAATGCTTTTAGAACCAGTGTGTGACCAGGCAGGGACAATAATATTTACAGACAGGCAAATTCATTTATAACTTCTATACCTTTGTTTACTATTTAACCATACTTCCTCTTTAATATGTATTGTCTATGTATGTGTTTATGTGTATGTGCATTTATTTATGTATATATAAATATATATATATTTATTTTATATATATACATACATTATTATACAAAGAACCCTAAAAATCTAAATTTAGTGTTGCTGAGCTTTCAGAACAGGAGCTGAGAATTAAGGCATACTTATGTACGTGCCAAGTTTTTTTTGGCTACATTCACTCTGCTTTCCTCCTAATTGTCCTTAGGCTGGTAGCACCCATATTATTTCATTTCCACTTGATAAACACAGTACCCACCTTATCTGAAAAAATCTCAAAAAACAAAACATGCTTTTATTCCTCCACAAGACACAGGGATCTCAGAGAACTGTGGAACCGTTTACGCAAGGAGCGCCCAGAGCTGCTAGCAAACTTTGAGGAGTTTCTCTTCCGTGTTTCCTCTTATATCCGGGACGTGCATCATGAAAAAGAGACTTTGGAACAAGCTTTAAAAAGGTATGATGCTTCCACTAAACTGCATTTACCTGGCAATGCATTCTGCACTTCTTAGAACCAAAACTACAAGTCTTGTTTTTTTAAAAACAAGTTGGTTTTTGGTTGATTAGTCTTCAATATTTTGGGGCTAAACTGTTTGAATTTAGAATATAAAAAGGTTGAATCTCCAAAGTGTATGATTACTTTAGAAGTAAATATAAATCCAGTGGTATGAAACTTATTTATTTTTAGGTTTATTATTGATTGGAGAACTTTAAGTAACCAAATTTCTAAACATCCTAGATTTAGCTAAAACAATTTAAAGAAGTCCAGCTGAAACAAAAGGTTTCTATAGATGTACATTTTCTATATAAAGACTTTATATTCTAGTGATACAATTGGTTTGTGTTTTAGTGTTTACTACAATAATGTCCTGGTTTCTGAAGCTGAAAGCTTAACTATAAGAACTTGACACCCAAATCTGCTGCCAATACCTAACTAAATAAAAAGGAAAGTCATTGAAGGAGATACCCTTTAGGAACTTACTAAAATTTTTACAGATTCAAGCTTTAAAGAAAGTTTATTATTCCCTTGTTTAGGCAAATATAGAGATGGTATGCAGATGAAATGAAAAATGATTAACTTAACACACAAGCAGACTATATATGAAGGGGAAAGTGTCCATAAGCAGGGATATAAAAAAAGGTCATCAATAAAAAAAAGTTCTCCAAGTAGAGGTGTAAAGAACTGGTCAGTATGACTGGCATCTGATTTTTTTTTTTTTTTTTTTTTTTTATAAGAATTACTGTTTTTTAAATATAAGAAAAAAACACTTAGTAAAATACACACAAGTCTACCTGTAAACCATGAGCATCAATTATTTTGTAACTCTGGAGTTAGTCCTGCCCATTTATACGTCTTGCTTCTCAAAAAAAAAAAAAAAAAAACCTACTCAACTGGTTATACACAACTGCTCAGGAGGAATGATGTTAACTTGTAAAACAATTGTCTGTGAATTATAAAACTGTACTTGCAGACATAATGTAAAACTTGTTCCAGTTCTAACAAAGATAATTATAGGACGCAGAATATGACTTACTAAATGCATTTACTATCTCATAGCCCTCAACATAGGTACCAACATTCCAAATTAACACAAAGACACATTCCTGTGATAGGGAAAACTGAGATGGGATTTACATGGTAACTTTCACTGCAGAAACTTGTGTACTACTCCCTTCTTGTTGCGAGAAGGAAAACACTTGGATGTAGACTAGGGTCCATGTGGATCTATGGGGTCCACTGGTTCTTAGAGGGAGGAACCCAGGTGGTCTATCTCTTATTAGGTAGATCAATAAAAGTATTCATGCATCTAAGAGATTTAAAGTATAGCTCTTGTCCTGAGTTGAGTGGGTTTTGCATTTTCATATAAATTTCCCTTTTTTTTTTTTTTTTCTAGAATGTCCGATCCATATAGTCAAATGTGAAACTGCAAATTGATCAGAACAGTTGCAAAATAAAACAATCCATATAAAAATAATGAAATGCAGGTGCAAAACATGCGCTCCTGTGTGGTATCTGCCTTGCATTGTTTTAGATGCTGATTTAAATTATTGAAATAATGTGGAAAATGTCTCCTATATGTATATCAAGTGTGCGGATAAACTTGCAGTTTTAAATTTTGTATGTCTATAAGTTTGTATTGGAATACAGAACCCAAGAAACAAGTAGCCTCCTATGATAACAAAAATTTTTCAGAAAGAAATATATTATTTTTGATAGCTAGATGTGCACTTTTTGTTGATTGGTGATACACTTCTGTCATTGCTGTCATTTTTCATCTTTCGTAAATTGTTTGCATTACAGGAAAGAAACGGATCACGGACGAGAGGTGAGAAGTCTATATGAAGAGATGGAGCAGCAGATCAAAGTAGAAAGAGAGCGACTCCTCAGGAAGGTACGATACAGACATAAATGTTGGTGGATATGCTGCCTTCATAGGGGCCCCAAAAGTACAATGGAAGCTATTTTAATAAATTCAGGATAAGCCTAATGATGGCCCTTGTGCTTAGGATGAGAAAGGGCATTTACTTCTCATCATCTAGGTTCCTTTGTGTATCCACAAACTAATAAAGATGATAAATGATGTGACATTCGTCTAGTTTTCTTGTATGTAACATTAAATAAAAATATATAATTAGTACTGATAATGTTAGTAACTCCCAACTAATCTCAAGGCAGTAAAAAGAGTGATTTGGTAATTGGAGTATGGTAGGTCACCTTTGAGCCACAAAATAGCTCTGACCCATCTAGGCATGGACTCCACAAGACCTCATCCTGGTTAGTAAGTTTTTCAGCACTTTGTGCTACAGTTTATCTTCTGTCGGATCTCACCAGGAAAATCACGGTTTGTAGGAACTAACCACTGTATACTGGCAAAACCCCACAAGACCTTCTGTTTTTGAGATCCAACTGTCTAGCCATGATGTATGATTTGGTCTTTGCCAAAGTTGCTGAGATCCTTAGAGTGCACACACACACTAGATTTTTGTCATTTGAAACGATCCTTCACGATCATTTCCAAAAACAAAAGACTGAAAATGAATGAACGAGCGCTGTACATACAGCACCGTTGTGTTGTATGGAGAGGGAAGGGAGGGGAAGGAGTGAGTAGCACCCCGCTGCACTCTCCTCCTTTCAGTTGCATTGAAGTTGTTCGTCTTCTGTCATTCATGGATCCCCCAGGTCAGATCCATGAACAGCGTCAGATGACCTCTGTACACAAGTCAGATTCTCGTCCGGGACAAGCCCTGCGGCTCGTTTTGGCCAAGAATCATCTGATGTGTGTACAGCCTTACACTGGCTCTTTTTTCTGTGTCCAGCACATCACCTTCAGGAACTGACTGTTTGCTTATGGCCTATTATCTCTGACTTCTTGACAGTTGCCACAGGGTATCCAGAATGAATAACTTCACCTGTCTATGGTTTTATGTTCTGATTGGTTTATGTATGCAAAACGATGACAAGTTACACTGAATTTCATGCAGATACAAAAAAACCCTGCTAAGGTGGGTTGTGGCATTTAAACAATGTTCAGTTAATATTGGGGTATGAAATTGGCCAAGAAAATATCTAGCACAACTACTGTTAAGTCCATAAATATTTGGATAGAGAATTCGATTAGATAAGACAATCTAATGTTGGTTTTGTACATTACCACAAGTCCTTGACAGTTGATATATGTTTTTCTATTGTGTATTTAGCCGCTTGCATTGAGTTTTTCTTTCTTACATAAGTGGTGGCTGAAAGGTGCAGGCATAAACTTAACAAAAACACATATTACAAAGTCAAAATTGCTGTCCTTTTTATTGGAAAAATAATCCCAGCTTTTAGGGCTACACACCCACTCTATATAAAGCCATTCCCAATAGACCCACATTGTGTTTGTCTCCACCACACCCAGCTTATCAGGCACACAACTCAGCCACTTTCATTGCCTATCACATGAAATGCACTCTTGTAGCTTTCTCAGATTTTTAAATGTTTCTCTTGAAGTAGTTACATAAAGGATTATTTCTCATCCTCTCTTCTTGAGTTAATATTTCCCCAACTCCCCCTACTAGCTACTGAACACATTTAAGGACCGCACATTCCCACATGTAATGTGGGAATGTAAACTTGACTGTGACAGAATATAACTACACAGACTTGCATTCCACCACTATAGCCCTCCTTTCCTCCCTTTTGATACCCATCAGCTTTATTGGATGCTGGTCCTCGAAGGCCACCACATTATACATTTTTGGGTGCTGCCCATTCTCCCAGCTCTGGAATGATATCTACATTCCATTGTTGTGCAGACCCCCCAACAACTTCCACCAAACACCATTATCCAAAAACAGGAACTCTATACCGTAGATGGGTCCCTAATTCCATAACCATTTTTAACCAACCAGCACCCTTCGCTCGAGGACCTCAACCGCCCACACCTCAGTTCTAACCAAACAGCCCCATACTCAACTTGCTAAACCTAACCAAGGGGGAGGGAAGGTGGGAAAAACTTTCCCTGCACGCGGTCTCTTCAGAAAATGACCACCCCACACACTTCCTCTTCCTGACCCTTTAACTCTTTGACCCCTCTTATATCTTCGTCTCCTTAAACTTCACCTTGCTCACTTCTGACCAAAATTTTTTTAACCCCCCTGCTGTCTGATCCCTGTCTGCCCAGTCATGTCGGCCTTCCCCTATGCTCCTTTCTCTGCACATTACAGGCCTAACTATCTACTCAAATTAATTCCAATCAAGTTGGTTACTGATTATAAGTTAATTAAGCTTTTCTAAAGAAAATCCAAATGCTATGTGATCAGTATTTAGGCAGAGCCTTCCCTGTTGTAAAATTTGTCATCGTGTTTGATAATATTTTCCTTGTGTGCAGGATTTCACCAAACAGCAAGACAGACAAACCGCTCTACAGAGGGAACTAACTAGAAAGGAACAAGAGCTTGATGGCATTGTTTTGCGACAGCGACAGGTAAAGAACACTGTTTATGTTCAGTTTTGAAATATTCTATCCATTTCTGTGGAACGGAGATTGCATTCATGTCCTGAATAAATATGGGGTCTGCCATTGCTTCTCAATTTCTGAAAATATTTTGACAAGTGCGCAACTCATAAAGTTATACCTCCGATCTGCATGCTGTTTTTTGTATTCAGAATTGGCACTATATATGATTGTAAGCTCTTCGGGGCAGGGTCCTCTCCTCCTGTATCACTGTCTGTATTAGTCTGTCATTTGCAATCCCTATTTAATGTACAGCGCTGCGTAATATGTTGGCGCTATATAAATCCTGTTTAATAATAATAATAATAATAATAATATAATTCTATTAGAAGGAAGTCAGAAATGCAGACACAGTTCTGACCATCTGAGTCATCTAAATTTTCCTGGCTTTCACCAAATATAAACAGTCACATTGTTCATCTATTCATGTTTGGCATATGGTAAAAGAGGAAGGATTCAGGCGGATTCCCCAGTAGCTAATTTTACTCACCTATAAGTTGTTTAATTATTTTTTTTAAAGATTCCACATATGTAACACACATTAAATGCATTTTTTGTGTGCCAACTACCACTGCAAACAGGGTGCTGCCATCTGTCTAGTAGGGGAATCTATTGGGAGATAGGAGGGTGCAAGAAACTTTGTGTAAGTGGTGGACATACCTTCTTATAGAATGGGAAGCACATGCCAACTATAGCATGAACCAAATATTTTGAAAGGATGCATTTTAAACATGGGGGGTGGGAGGTTGAAAGCATAAATTACAGTTCTCAGTTAGGCCCTGCTTATCTTGAACAAAAGAAATAAACTGTACACTCCATAATGTTTTCCAGTCTAGTAGGTCCGTGATATTTTGAAAACTCAGAATACATAGATAGTAATATGGAATTCTGGAACTCAATATCTGGTCCTGATGGCTTCCTTTCTGTTTTAACTTCCCACTTCTTTGGTAAGGAGGGCCTAGTAAACATTATAATGTACTGTCATTTATCTATTCGCCTTAGAATATTAAAACGTGCCATGGAAGGTTGACTGCAAAGCAGATTTGTTGACATACAAAAAGAATTTATTCCCCTGTGTTGTGTATATGTGTATTTACTTTGCCTTATTGTATATGTACTGAAATAGAAATCCCATTTGCTAAGCTCATTCAGAGGATTTTGCTTCTATAGAAACCTTACAAACAAATGGTCTGTCTCCAGTAGTGTTTATAGTGTACACTGACTTGTATGCTATGTTATTGTCAGGAGCTATCCTACAACATCGGCTCTAATAATCAGGGTATGTGTGGGCTTTTTACAAGTCACTGCCTCAATACATACCATATGTCGGCCATGAATAATAAAGAGTATCTTCTATATCCCCTCATTAAAATAATTCCTCAAATTAAGTTCCTTGGTGTAATGTTGAGTTGCATAAACATAACAAGCCTTGCAAATCTTGCATGGAATCGTTCTTCTCACTCACTTCTCTACTGCTGCATGTTCTGTCCTGTGCCCACACTTTTGTCAGAATCCACCTGTGTTCTCCTGGTGCTTTCACGGGGCCTCCCAATAACGCCCAGGGATCTGATACTATGTGATCCTGTAACTTATTTCCATGGAGGCTAATCTAAATAATAAACATTTCATGGGGAAATGGAGAATACAGCCTCCTGGGATACGTGATGTAGATATCCTAGAAAGTACTATGTGGGGGAAGTCATCCTTGTAAATACAATGAAATGAGAGGGGTGCCAACAAAACAAAAAGAAAGAGGAAAGAGATAAGATAGTAATTACCACAATTCAATTTCAAACATGCAATACAAAAAACCATTGTGGTGGCCACTCCTGTCCACAGTAGGCCATAGATGTCAGTGTGAGCAAGTTTAACATATTCTACTTTTATATTATTGTAAAATAGTTGTTGTTGTTGAGTATACAAAGCAATAATTATCTACAGAAAAAAAAACTACTGTTTCTCTGAAAATGAGACCTACCCCAAAAATAGGCTCTGGCAAGTTTTTTCTATATTGTTGGGGATGCTCAAAACATAAACCCTACACCAAAAATAGACTACAATATATATAAATACATGGACAATAGGTGCTCATTTAAGAAAAGCTTTATTGCTAGACATGAGAAATTGGGCAAATGGGTCTAAAGGAAATAGAGTTACAAGAAATTCAAGATAGAATTCAGGGTTTGGAGAGTTATGATGATGTTCCATAATGTGGTGACATGAATGTATTTAAATAAATGTTGATTTTTTTTTTTGTTCAAGAATAAATGTCGATTTTTGTTCATGAAAAAATAAGACATCCCCTGAAAATAAGCCCTAGTGCGAAAAAGACACTGTCTTATTTTTGTGGAAACACGATATATCTATGTAAATGTCTGATCATAAACATCCATACCCAGCACATTGGTCTTGGGGCTAGAGTAGTCTATATACAACTTAAGCTGATCATACACATGACCATTTTTAGCTATTTTTGATTCAACAGGAATTCCAAAAATAATCAATATATTAGTCACCAGATTTCAGTCAATGGTAAAGTCAGAACTAAACAAAAAATGTCAATACGTTCAATATATAAGGAACATTGTAATTAAACTGGGGTAAAACTATAATATATATCTTGTACAACACAATTGGTAATAAACTTTGGGAAGAAAAACTATGCCTAACATTTCATAGTATTGAGATATCAATTTCGATGGTGATGGGATATCCATTTTTATTAAACATTTCCGCCATTTTCCTAAATGTACCGCTGTCTGTAGAATTGGAGGACTGAAGGGATAACTTTGCTCTAGTTCATGCACAGCCTGAAGGCCAAAGAATTACTGTGTATGGGCAGACCCATAACTGACTGCTAGGAAAATCCTTTAGGAAAATCCATTAAAGTAAAAATTAGATTGGACATAGAAAACTTTGCTTACTTCTTTGCTAGCTATTCTTTCTTTCAAGACAATCTAGCCTTGCGACTGACTGTACTTTTCTCTCCCACCACCAGTGACTAAACAGATAGATTTGTGCAATCAGAATGTTCCTCTGGCCCATTGCAAGATATTATGCATGTTACAGTCAGAATAGGTTGACTCCAGTAGCCGTTTATATTGCGATAAACCTAGGTCTATACTATACACAAAGGATATAAACTACAAAAAAAACATAATCTAAAATGTAAAATAATTCAGCAGCTTGCCATTTTGAAAGCTTTTTTTTTAATTACAACTTTTTAACGTGGTGTTTACCTGCTGCACAGTGCTCTGTTTGGTTAACTATAAAGCATGAATGAGGTTGATATATTTTCTTTTTTTTAAAACATATGTGGATGACATAAGTAGAAGGAACAAAGTGTCTACAAAGCAGACAGCTGGCATATATGCCTTTGATAGGAGCACACCTTACAACTCATACAGGAAATACCTCTGATCTCATGAATTCCCCTTGGTATCCCAGCATGAACTCTGCATGCACCTTTCATATCTTTGTTTGTAGCTGCCACCCTCATTAACTATATGAGCTCTTTGTGTCTTTTAGGTTCCAGTGCTTTGATCATGTAGGGCAAAGCAACTAGATCACTTTAATAAGCCATCACCCATGGATCCATATGCTTACCTTCCTAATGCTGCCCTCACATTCCATTTCTTGAAGAATGTAAAATTAGATATCTAGTATCTAAGTATGGGGGCAATGTGTGGATTATTGGTCCGCTGGCAAATAGCTTCTTTAGGTGCCTGCATTGTCTGGGCTGGATGACAAAAAAATTAGTGCTAAATTGTGGTTTTTGCTTATGTGGGGTATTATCATTCACTTGCTGGCAAAGGGACTGGTAAGGAAAAGGTAAGCATATGACATTGAAGGGCAGGTATGACAAAGTATTTGCCTTTTACAAGCATGGGTTCAATCTAAGCTTGCTAAAGATTTTTGCTAATGGCAAAGAAAGATACCCAAGAAGTTCCCATTTTCCAAACAGCATATAAGTGTCTGCAGGCACCCAAAGGTCTCTATTTTACAGTTTTACAACACATTTTCTGTAAAGAGGGTTATTTCAAAGCATGTTACACATTAATAACAGTAATAATAATTTTTTTTTTTTTTTTGGCATCTGCATGTTTCGGCTTTTTCCATAACAAATTCAATTAATTCCCACCAGTTCTTTTTTGCTATTGTTACACTTTCTCCCACTTTTTGTATCATCAGTGTTTGGGAATTGTTGCTCATGTTACACAATGTGTGGTAAACCCAGTACTGACCTCTGTCCCATATTTCCTAAAACAGCTGGAGCATCAGTTACAATCTTTAAACAGTGAGCAACTTGAGACAAGAGTTCAAAATGACCGCTTGAGACAGTTAAATGAGGACCTCATCGAGCAACTAGAGAGGAGCAAAACTGACTTGGAAAAGGCACAGAGGAGCCTGCTGAAGCTGCGCAAACAAGAACAAGAGGAGCAGGAATGCAAAAGAAGGTAATTCTGTAACTGAGAAAAAAAAATCCAGAACAATTAACTGCACCTGAACTAAAACAAAGTGAATATTTATGCCTAGGCATTACCCTGATAAAATGTACCTATTCTCTTCAATTCCTTTTGATTAATACTTTCTGGTATGTAAACGTATCTAGAGACGTGTAACTGTATATGGCTAGTCTTAGGGAATATGAAATGGGATATGGTGGTGCCATTACTATACTGATCACTGTTATCCTGGCTGGAGGATCCGACATGAGGAAGCAAATCCAATACACAACTAGGATGGCCACCTCCACAAAAAGACAGCGCAGAACATGTTATAAGTCAGATGTGGGGAAATTGGGCAATTCTGATGAACGGTTGCCCCTTGTCTGCCCTTTCGCTAGCTTATAGTGTGTGTGTATATATGTATATGTGTGTGTGTGT
>NC_092866.1:41640013-41646653 GCF_032062135.1 Pyxicephalus adspersus | reverse complement strand
TAGCAATTTCTCGGATGGGTTTTTTCTGTTTTTGCAGCTTAGGGATGGCTTGTTTCATCTGCATGGAGAACCGTTATTGACCGTATGTTGTCTGTTCACAGCAAAATCTTCCACATACAAGCATTTAAAATTAATTGTAATGTACAAAAAATAGAAAAAACTTGTCTCTGTCCAAATATAATGGACCTAACTGTATAATTACATTGTTAAATACTCAATTCCTTCTGCTTTATGTACTTTTTCAATGTCCTTTTTCCTAAATATTTTGTTTATAAACAGGACCTTATGGCGAGGATATTGCAGTAGCATGAAACCCCTGCCATTATTTCAAATCTTTCAGCTTCATAATTTTTAATTTTCCACAATAAAATGCTCCCAACATAAGTGGGCAGCAGGTGTGTAGGCCTTGGGACAACAGAGAAATGTCTGAGGTAGGAGAGTAAAAAATTGTCAGGAGGCCTCTTTAAAATTCCCAAAAACTCAAATTTCAGGTGTCTGGACTGACCATGTAATGGCTTTCATAGATCACCTGTGAAACCAGTGCTTGCTCTAAGGATGCTTGTAGAATCATCATCAGCATCATTACCTGACCTAACTTTACAATTTTACTGTTAACTTAATGTCATATCTAATAGTAAGAATAACCTTTTATGTAATTTCAATATAGGGATGCATATAAAGTCTCTCAGAATATGCAAAAAGAGAAGCAGAGTCTCCTGCGACAGCTTCAACTTCTCAGGTATTGATATTTTTTCAACAAATAGACTAAATATAGCAAGGAGGTTTAGCCTGTAATTTTGTTTCCTGCTGTACAGCACTACAAACATCTCAGCCCAACTATAGTCTATGGCTTATACAGCTTGCATGGATTTTCAGTTAGAGGGAGTCAATTGACAATAGGCTTTGTCGGGCTTACCTATAAAAAAGTCCAGCATGCGCTACAAACAATGTATATTAGAAGTACTATATGTACCTGCCTGGTAATAAAGATTTTATACAAACAAGTGAAACTCTATATATATATATATATATATATATATATATATATATATATTATATATAGTTGTAGAAAAAACATCACATGCCCCTGTAAGTGCACTTCACGTATATCTAATTTTCTATTTACTGTTTTCACCTGACACGCATCATAAGGTAATTCCAGTCAAAGATCTGTGATATTTAATCTGCATTACACAATTTGAAGTAATCCTGCTATGTAAGAAACATTAAGTCTACAAAGGGCATTGTTAGAATGGCAAAAGATTGGAATGACACTTGGTCCTTACCTAGGAGGGAAATGCTATGGCATGTGCATGGTGGAGCCACATCATGTGGAGCGCGAGTGGCCCAACCTTCTGCAGCCTGACCACTTCTGCCATTTTACTCTCAAATGTAAAAAGCATATATTTGTCCATATCCCATCCTCCTCCAAATATACACCCATAATAGACACAGGCACAGCTACTTACAATTTTGTATTTACTTATTTTTACTACTTCTGATAACTATTCATTTACTAGCTGTTGCAGCGTAAATTATTCCCTTGTCAGTTCACTCATTGGCCCTGATTTACTAAAGCTCTCCAAGGCTGGAGAGAATACACTTTTATCAGTGAAGCTGGGTGATCCAGCAAACATGGAATGGATCAAGTCCAGGATCGAAAGCTAACAAATAGCAAATGACTTTTAGTAAATCCATTCCAGGTTTGCTGGATTATCCAGCTTCACAGATGAAAGCATATTTTCTCAAGCCTTGGAGAACTTTAATAAATCAAGGTCCTAATGTTCATTTATACATATAGCATTTCCTAGTGTGACAGAGGTGCATTTTGACAAGTGGCCACTAGGTGGCAGAACGAATCATTGTTTTAATAGGTAATAAAATAAAGAGATTTGGACTCTTCTCAACAAATTTCAGATGAATTTACAAGCGAATAATTTATAAAAAAGAGCTCATTGATTATCATGACATGTTGAATATGTCCTTGGCAATAAAGATTTAGAGCCAACACTTTTGGTCTATTCATTAAAGCTCTAGAAGCCTGCAAAAAAAGGCTATCATGGGAAAACCTGTGTGATCCAGCAAACCTGGAATGGATTTCCTAAAGTAATTTGTTGTTATTTGGTAAATGTTGTCAGTCATGCAATTTAATGAATTTCATCCATTCCAGGTTTGCTTGATCCCCCTGGTTCACTCAGCTTTTAATAAATCAGGCCCTTTGTCAGAGTCTACCTCAAGTACCTTTTGAGGACTTAAGGTGGATGTGTACACCCTGAAAACTTGGAACACTTAACTTCTATTCCTCATCCCATCTTCACAGCCCCGGCTGCTCTTGCCAGTAAATCCAAGCTGCTATACTGCTGTGTAAAATGAACAAACTGTAGGCAATCTGTTCAGAAATTTTCTTGAGAAATACCATAAAACAACATTATTTATTATCTGTTAATCACAGGAGTTAAAGCAAATCAACCAGTAAACCAGATAAAAAAAAATGTGTTATCCAAATCCTTAATACCATTTAGTTAAACCTAATCAGCCTAAATTTTCCTTCCCTTATCCTTTTGCTGTTATTTTGCTACAAATTTTCATTTAAACATTGCCATATATAATGTTAATGGTAAATTGCTATTGGAGCAAATTTTAATTTACATGGATACTTTTAATTAACAGTATTACTAGTTTATACTCGGAGGACATGCTCAGGATCCTGTGTCCAGTGACCACAGTGCAGGCTTTCAGAAATATTACTGTATTTGCCTAGTCGTTCTATGGATCCTCTATTTTCAATACATTAAGGGCCCATTTGGCTGACCCTGTCCAGCTAAAAATATGGGTTTGATAAACAGTAACACAATACTTGTGCAACATAAAAATTGCAACTATCACTATTTTTCTACTGGGTTTCTAATTATAGAAAATATATATTATTTGGGGGGTGAATATTTTAAGCGATTAGTTGGCCTATAATGTGTATTGTATTATGTGTGCCAAAAGGCGGTGAAAGGGTTAAATTTCCATGCTACAGTAATACATGATAACATACATAACATGCAGCATGCATTGCAGTGCCATACATTTTAAATAACATCACAATGCAACAAGTAAACTTGCGTGCCATTGGGACGCATTCGAATAGTTTTTTTTAAATATATATTAAACGTCAGGGTGCACTGGGTGCATATTCACAGTCAATGGATCCCTATTTGCATCTCATGTTATGCGGTCATACACCGCATAGTATATATAGGCCCTTCATTATTGACCTAGAATAAACAGGCAGATCAAGTTTTCTAGCTTTTCTAATTTGCATACTAGTAAAGTCAATACATCCGTATAACCACCCAACAACTAGATGGTTCTTACTAGGCTTCTAGGTAGCTAGTCATTTCATGAATGGCAGTAAAAGGGTTAATATGATTTACAATTTACACAAAAATATCAATGTTTAAGCTACAAGTTAAATTATGTACCGGTAAATACTTGCTGTGTTGCAGGGACATGAACAAAAAGTTGCGGGATGAAAAGGATGTGTTTGAAGCAAAGAAGTTGGACATCCTAAAGAAGAATCCCACAGAACCCATGCTGGTTCCTAGCTGCTGCTGTTGCTGCTGTTCAAGCTATGCTGGCAGTGTACATTGTGATCCCACACTTTGACCACCAGGTGGCACCAGTGAATAAGTCAAACTGTGGACAATTTATTTTATCTTTATACAGATTTGTGTATATGTAAATATTACTATAATACTGTATATTATAATGTGTGTATATAGGTATTCACAATTCTATTTTTGTAGAGTTGTGGCAAAAATATTTGTGTGATATATTTCATTAGGTCAACATTACAGAAGGATATGTTTCTCTAGGTGACAGAACAATTTAGTTTTATTTTTCTACAAATAGAAATTGCGTTAGTGGCTTCAAAGGTAATCTGAAAATCAGTAGTAATAAGGAAGAACTGTGAAATAACGGTGTGTAAATAATATTTATTACTCAATTTGGCCCATTATACTTTTACAATTTCCAAATTGCCCCCTCCTGCAGATCTCTACAGAATATTGATGCAGACAATACCTTACATTTTTTCTACAATTACCCCAATGAAAATGATATCTTTAACAAATAAGGGCTGTGGATGTGTTAAGAAATAGGGGCAATGGAAGGACAATGGAACAATATATTTAATAAAGTGTAAAATAAATGTGAGTAGGCAGTTTTTTATTGCAGAAGTGATTGACTAAGTCCCTTCTGAAATAAATCAAACGTATCTGCCTGTTTGCAATCTTTTGTTGAATGTATACTAAGCTGTGTGTGCACAGCTCAGTGTACAATGTTGGAATAAATGTGAGTTATATCATTCTAGCCTGGCCAATTAGGATGGCCAAAGATCCAAACCTGGAAGAGGACTAGGTGAAAAAGTTGGCATCAGTAATGGAGCAGGGAGAGGTGGGTGGAGTTCCGCTTTATTGCTACATTGGAGCGTCTTACTGCTGCTCTTATACACACTGGGGTTTCCAGTGCGTAATTCACACTGCTACCATGTCACATGGATGACCTTGGATTTCTAAGAGACTTCCTGCTACTTTTCATATCCTTTTTGGCTTTGTCCCTATTGGAGAGAATTTACGTTCTCACAGAGGTAGAATCCTTCCAATAGATATACACAACAATAAGAAGAAATATGATGGAGATTTTCCTGGGCCATCCAAACCCAAATATAAGTTTGGCTGAAGTTTGACTTCACCTAAAACTTTATGGGAAATACCTCAGAATTACAAAATAGAGAGCTTCCGTTACAGCCAGTTTTTATTCTTTGTATTATGTTTTATTTTCTGTCTTTGTAAGGCTAGACAAACAAATCCAATTTGTACATAGATGCTTTTGTATGTTACTTCCAGTATGTTCTGCAACCCCAAGCCAGTGGCTTGTGGATACAAATGTAGTAAAGGACTTGCCTATGGCTGCTGGAACATAGTAATATATAGTGGGCTTTGTTCATATTCTGACTGGTGTTCATTTTTATTCTGAAAATTATAGACATAATCTAAACTGTATACAGGAATACGAATGTTACTGGTGACAATTTAGTTTATTCTAAATTTGTGTTTTTACCAAAGCTGCTAAAAGACATACTACACCAAAAGTGAAATTGCCCTCTTTAATGTAGTGTAGGCTATAAAGAATAACCACAAAACCCATATTGTAGGTAAATCTCCCATCCTTGGATATTTGTAATAATTTATAGTCAGTCCCTTTCAGCTGTTATATGTGGCCCTAATGTAGATCCTTACAATGTTTGTTATGCAGCAATTTATGTGTTACAGAGATCTTACCTGTTATGCAAATATGTATGAGACCACCAACCAACATAGGATTTTTTACTTTTTAAATTTTTATTATGATTTTATGTTATAAGAAAAATCTATATATATTGTTTTTACTGACCTTATTTTGAAATGATACATTTTTGGTGCTGTTCAAGCTCTACTTCCATGTTTAATTCACCACTGAGCTGTGACAAGTGTGCAGAATAGCATATGCGATTTTAGTGGCTGTTTGTTTCAGGTCAGTAGCCTAGTAAATATTAAAGCCAGGGTCAGTCAGTATAATCATTTTGTGAATATAGGATGACATATAGGGAAAGGATAGACGCTTTAGGTCCATTCTGGAATAAATATCTTTGTTTTAATTAAATTGTTGTGTTTGGTTAAAAAAACAGCCCCAAAAATAGTTAATTTTCCAAATTTTTTAAATACAAAATTCCCCCTGACAGATAGGCAAAACATAAATATCTGATACTAGTTTCATGATCCAGCCACAGAAAAAGCTTTCTATGCACATGCAGGATGGTTTTGGAGGTCGGCAAACTCCGGCCTTTAGGCAAGATATGGCCTAGCCAGTAGTTTGTTCCGGCCTAATGCCCCCTGGCCAATCTGGCCTAATACCGGCCAGCAACCTGCGGTGGAGCCAGAACAAACTACCAGAGCTCTGGAGCCACATGTGGCTCTTGAGCCTCCATGTTGTGGCTCTATTCCCTATTTACTGAAGCCGGCGTTAACACTTCTGCTGCTAGGGTAAATGGGGAACATTCCCTCATTACGGAGGAGAGGGATTTCCCTTCAGGGGGTGTTCCAGGGGGCGGAGCCATTAGGGTGGGACTCGAGAGAGGCTCCTGCCTACCCCTGAAAAGGCCTAGTGGCCAAAAAAGTTTGCTGACCTCTGGCCTAATATTTGTTTTTGTGGACCAAGGAGACATGTCTGGCACCAGACTTATCTAAAGAAAACTTTAGCAAGGATCCTGGAAAACCATTCTAATTGACTGATCATGTTTCCTTAAGACCATTTGGCCAAGATATGTATGCAGTGAACAAACTGGTCCAGATTTATAAATCTAAAAGTCCACATAAAGCCCAACTCCAGGAAAATAAATTTTCCTTAAATAATGATTTTCCTGGAGTTCAGCTAACTAAGGCTAAAAACAATGTTATATGTTTCAGTTTACCAATCCTTAAATGTGGTGACTAAGGACTGGCTAAAAAACAAAGCAATGTTCTCTTTTTGTAAAATGATGATTTTCCCATTCTTCATGGAATGGCAATTATTATAGGTAGATGTTGACCCCATCCTTGGAAACAATAATGTC
>NC_092866.1:41530779-41640008 GCF_032062135.1 Pyxicephalus adspersus | reverse complement strand
CCAAAGATACAGTGAAATACAAAACGTAGCCACCCAGTGACATTATTTGAAGGATCATCATGTAAAACAAATTTGAAAGTTCTAAAAACTAGCTTGCCAAATGACCAGAGGGCTGCAAAATGGATTTAGATACATCTTAGGATACTATATCAGGGTTAAAATGTCCAAACTTGTAAAATTTCATACTGTGATTGTGACCTAGTGAAGATCATTACTGTTAACCTAACAGAAGCAGCCTTACATACTATTTAATTGTTGGTAATCTTTTATGTTTTATGTTGATAAATTATGTTTTAAATAAAATGTATGATGCACCTGTGTGTTCATTACAAAGTTCTATGTACAAATGTGAATGTTTATATCTCCTAAACTATGACTGTCTTGTCCTTCTGCATTCAGTATTCCTCCCGCTATTCGGTATCAAAGGTAATTATGTGCAAGTGATCAAATTTACAATAGAACTGATTTGAACACAACCAAAGGAAATTGTGTTACAAAAAAAGCACCTGTTTTCAGTAAATCTTAATACACCTGAATTTAATACGAGAAATTACTCTCCAGTTGTATTTTTAGAATACATAACATAAAATAAAGCAATTTTCATCATTTTTGAATAGTGTTGTGAGGCAATTATATTTTCTACAGCATTTCCAAGATGTAAAGTATTTTATGACACCTAAGAACTAAAAACCTATTTTTTTTTATATAGGCATGGAGCCCAGTTTTCTTTATTACTCCAGTTTTATCTGCTTTTTGAGTGTATAATAATTGTCATGTGTTTTTTTTAAGCTTTCTCTAGGAACAACAGTTTGTTTAACAGCAGTAGTGGACGCAGCCAACAGTGGGCCACTCTGCAGAACTGATGTGGGGGGTTCCCCTGTCCATCATAACTATGACCTCCTATATGCCTTACCTTCACCTCCCCCCCCCTTCCCCCACCCATTGACTGACGTATAAAACAACCACAATTACGAAATGTGGACTAGTAGAATAAATTGACAGAACTGTCACCATCCATACTTAAGACTGTGCTTGAGTGTCACAGAGAAGCAGGAAAGCACAAGAACAACTATTCCTCTGCTTGGTTGCATTGCCTCTTTGAAGTCGGATTTATGTAGAGGGAGGGTGGGGGGTCTTAAAAGGGCTGTTACCCCTATGCATTGCACATAATGCTGCATGTCCGGTGTTCTACCTGTGGGGCCGTGCACAATAACGTTATGGGCAGGTCATTTGACTGCTGTGTCTATAGGCTGCTTGTCATATTCTGAGCCTAACAACTCAAACCTTCATATCTCCTAAATTGTTGGGCGTCACTGTGTGTTTCCTCTTTTCCATCCATTCCCAGTTACCTAAAAGTTATTATAGAAGGTTACCTGCCATTATCAGGGATTTCAATCAAATGACCTCAGTCGCTGACGGTGACAAAGGATGATGCCCTTTGAATAGCGAGAGGTACAACCCAAAGGTATAAATTAGGAATCATTGAGGCTATGTACACACACTAGATGATTGACATCCGAAACAAACGCTGTATAGGGTTTGTACAGCAATCCCCCAACATCACTCATCGATTTGTCTTTGCCTTACTCAAACTGCCAGGAAATTAAGTGACCGTCAATTCCTCAATAGAGGTCCGCCTAAGCAACACTGTCAGCCTTTGTGTTTTATTTGGTCAAGGAAGGAAAGCAGCCAGTTATATGTGACAGGACAGCATGTTTTTTATTGGTGTAATGATGAAATCATGATGGAAATTTAGGAGTGTTAGTCACAAGTGTCCCCCACTTGCACCTACATTTGTGTTTACCTACACCCGCCCGTTAAAGTGAAATAGGGGTTTAAAAAGGGAATGGGACAGTTATATGTTATAGGGTAATGTGTCCTGATTGGTAGAGATTTTTATGTTGTAATGATGCCATAGTGATGAAATTTTAGGGGGTATTAGCCACAAGCTTCCCCAACTTACAACTATATTTTAGGTGTTCTACACCTTTATGTTAAAGAGAAATTGGGATTTAAATAAGGGATGTAAACATTTATCTCTGACCGGGTAGCACATTATGATAGGTGTAGTTTTTTATGTTGTAATGAGGCCAAAGTAATGACATGTCAGGGTGTTACCTTCATGTGCCCCCCCCCCCCCCCCTTTGTGGGAGGTGAGGCTTTATGATGTATTGATGCCATAATGATGAAAATTGGGAGGCTTTAAGCCACAAGTGTTCTCCACTTGCACCCACATTTTTGCTTTCCTACACCTTCCGATTCAGAGATATTGGGGTTAAAAGAAAGGAAGAAGACAGGGTAGTATAGAATGAAAGTTATAGTGAGCTGGCTGCTATAAATTTAGTTCATACCGCAATGTTCCTTACCATGTAAGCAGCCTCAGGAGCTGCCAATTTGCAATTTTGGGTTACTGTAGACACTTGTTCTTGAAACTCCCAATTCTTTAAAGCTGGGCACTAATATCTAAGGGGAGACCCTGTGTAACCTGAACAGTTGTTACATCCAGTCTGAGACAGTCTAGACTTATTGGGTACCAGAACTAGCCATGGATGGACTAGTGATGAATAGTCTAGTTCAGACATTTTTAACTATGGATACTCCATAGCTGCAAAGGGGTTTCCTGAACCAAAATCAATTTCTTCTTCTCATCTCAATTTAACTGACACCAAGAATCTTTTTGGTTATCTGAAAGGGTGACATTATTCCCCTTGACACAGAATAAATGTACTGTCAGTAAATACAGCAGGGGTTCCTTTCAAATTATTTTAAGGGTACTCCCATTAAAAAAAAAAACATTGAGAAAGCATAGTCTACAACCTTACCCTTGAATGCCTGTAATAGCAAAACCTCAGCACTCTTGCTTGATTTTTATTTATTTACACATATTCTTTCCTTGTCAGAATAGAAATGTCTGAAAAGCTCTCATACCTCCTGCCTGAATTCAGTGCTGATAACTTTTATATTTCATAAAATTTCATATAACTAAAACACTAAGCAGGATATAAAAAAAAGACACAAAGCTTTGTTAAATGTAAGTTTACCCTCCTCCATTAGCCCTAAGCTCAAGAAAGGGACAAGTTGGGCTTTGGATGGACATATCTGCGTGAGACCTGGCTGGCATTTCCACTGAGAAGAACATAAAACAAATGGATAATATAACAATTTAATGGTGGAGATTCTGATTCTTGCAGCTGCTTTTTCTTGATTGGTTCTCTACAAGCTAAAAAGAGTTGATAAGATAGATGTAGGTGAAATACAAAAACAGTAGATGGTGGTGTTGGATGCTCATTCCTAAAACCTATGATAAGTTTCTTTTCACAGCACTGGTTATAATTATGTTCAACTCACATTCTGGAGCAGAATTTTTTGCTTTGACATAATTCTCTTAATACCGATCTGTTCTGTGTTAGTTATTAATGGAAGAAACTAATCTCAGAATTTTGATTTAGATTTTAGCTTCCTAATCTGCAAAGTCATTTGCCGCAGTTCTGAGTTAGCTGTATTACACGGACATCTGTACTTGCATATGTTTTAAGAGTCCTAATATTCCCAATTCTTAGTTGCTACAACTCATTAAGTGGCTGAGCACGTCTCTGGCTCCTTTCTTGTCTACATACATTTACTGGGTATTCATTCGCAATCTTTTTGTATAATTGCTGTGGTTAAGAAAAGACACTAATCTTCTTACTCAGCTAAAGAGTTTCTCCACTCATTTCCATCATTAAATGATTTTCCTAAATAATATTATATATTCATCAGCCAATCAAATGTGGCTCTTTATGGCCACTATTTTTTCTTTCTTTTTCTGAGCTTTTAATATATGAAAGAAAAAGATACATATGGTTACTGAAATCTATTGGTCATGCATAGGCCTGTCCTTTCTTCCCTCCTACAGCTCACTATTGGTCCTTAAAGCTACTTGACAACACAATGGATCTTAAGTTAGGCTTAGAAAGTACTTCATCTACATTCAGCTTTAGAATTTTTGGATTTTGGAGGTTCACGGAAATCTATTTTTAGATCTGTTAGACTTTTGTAGTGGTATTCCTGGTATCATGGTATTCCTGCTAGCACATTCTTTTTGGTTTAATAATAAAAAATACAATGGTGACATTCAGTGGCTTCCATGAAATGCTGACACTAATATAGATGTATCTATAGTAGTGTCCGCATCAATATATTGGCAGATGAGCAATGATAAGAAGTGCTACCCGGCTCAAATATACCCTTGTGCTAGCAAATTACTGTTCCCCAATAAGCTTGTCCAAGTAGCCACAGGGAATCCAGAAGACAAGGGCCATGTGCATAGGAATACCAGACCTGTGTTCCAAAACACCAATATTTTGACATTTGCAATATGTTTTAAAATTGGTAATACTTTGCTAAACTGAGAACACATGTTAAGTCTAATTTAGTTTTCCCCCCATTTTCCTGCCTAGTACAAGGCCTTTGTGCAGGGGTACAGCTCTTTGTGAATTATTCTGTATTATTAAGCTGCTATATGGTTTCAGATAAAACTCCCCGTAGCCTGCATTGGGATGAAGCATGAACCGCTTGTAAGTGAAAAACTAGAGCTGTAGATGAAGCATGAATAATGTATTTCCAGATGATTGGTGTGTATGTAGAATGCCTCAGGGGTCTGCGCTTTTAGAATACAGAGCAATGTTGACAGTGTTGAGAGTCCAAAGCCTGTGCAATCAAAAGTTCAGGATTATGCGTTGTAGGGTTACTGGCAGTCCGAAGATTTTATGTTAGACTCCATTCAAAAAGCTAACACGAGGATAAGCATATTTACTTTAACCACATGGATGTAATTTTGAATTCTCATTGGATTTTTACCATGGATTTACACTTTAATGTGTAGAGGTCATTATTGCCATAGGACTCTAAGTGATATTAGCAAAACATAAAGACAGTGAGCAGACATACTTGCACCATGTAATAAAGAGTCCTCATTCTAGTACAAATTATATCTTCACATGCTTGTTTTAGAAATGATGATAAATAATTAGACCTAAATGTCACCATCCTAAAGCTGCGTACACACGGCAAATTTTTCTCGCCCGATAATCGGTATCGGCCAATTATCGGGCGAAAATCTGCCGTGTGTACAGTCGGTCGTCGTCCATCGTCCGACGACCGTCCTGGCGGATCCATGGACGATGGACGACGACCGATCCTAATGAAAGGGAAGGGGAGAGCGCGCAGCAGGGTGCCGCTCCGTCGCTCTCCCCCTCCCCTCTCCATAGAGCATGAACGGTGCTGTATGTACAGCATCGTTCATGCATCGTGCAGTCTTTTCTCGTTGGAAAGGATCGTGAAAGATCCTTTCCAACGAGAAAAATTGCAGGTGTGTACGCAGCTTTAAGCTGCATACAGATGGTAGATATCACTGGAAACAATCATTTTTTATCTCTACCAGTGATAACAGAACAAACAAGCACTGTTCAGTACTATGAAAAGGGGAAGAAAGCAGGGGAGGGCATCCTGCTGCATCCACCTCCATAGGGTATGACTGTTTGGTTGTTTAGCGATCCACTACAGCAGATCACTAAACAACATTGGGAGTTTTAGGGTCTTTTCAGGCAGGTAGCATGGGTCCAAGTGACACCTGGTCTTAACCAAAGCACCCCACAATGGGTGATGGGCCAGAAACCCTAGAGGCTGCTGGGCTCTGTGCTGCAAGGTGCTGTCAGGTTGCAACCCTTAGGGTCACCCAGTCTAAGGAGGTAAGACGGAGAGACAGAGAGGAGAAGGAGACCACAACCAGGGGGAGACATACTGTAACTTGGCAGTAGACAAGCATAATCCAAGGTCAAGGCAAATGGTAAGGGCAACTATTGTACAAGCACAGACTAACACAGAATAACAAGGTAATTGGTGCTAAGTCACATCATCAGCCACCACCACTGCTGAGGCTAGAAGAACCTCTGGCCCTTAGGGTGCCTTTCCTCCTTGGTTTGTGTCCTCGCATGCATGCTTGTCCATAGACGTGTAAGCCCAGAGAGTGCGACTGTGTGCATCCCTACCATCTCTATCAGGCAGTGACAGAGAGCGGATACCGGAAGACCATTTGTGGAAGACTTCGGGACGGTTCAATGGAGAGTGCTGCGGGCACATATAGGTAGTATGACAGGGAGATTGCAGCATACACATTAGATTGTCCAAATCATTTATCTTTGGGCAACAATCATCTAGTTTTGTACATAGCCTAAGGCCTAGTACACTAAGAGCCAATCTGCTGCCCAGTATTGCTCCAGACTAATTAAGCCGATCACTTTTCTGTTGATCAAAACACTGCACACACAAGTAGGATATACTGCCCTAATATTTCAAGGATCGAAAGTGCTAGAATAAATCCAATTGGAATTCCAATTTACAAACAACAAGATTTGCATACTTTCAGTCTATATTTACAGATTCCATCTAGGCATATGTGATCGAAAACCAAAATATGTGATCAGAATGTGATCCAAATATATGTTCGGAAACCCAAATATTGCTTACCTGAGCAAAGCTTTAAAGCCCAACTATAATCAAAATTGTGTTTTTTTTACATTTTTTAGCTGTGTTTTAAGTGCGGTTGTTGATCACATGAGAGAGATTTCATCTCGTTTCTAATGAATTAAGCAGTTGTCACTGGGTAGGTAGAATTTAGTGCACTTGCAAAGGTTTGTTTTGCGGCTATGAATATAAAAAGTAACAGCCTACATTTTGGGGGGTGTACCCATAGGGATTCCCACCATATGTGTATGAGGTTATCATGGAACTGCAAAAGCAAAGGGTTTAGACTTTTTAGTTTTTTTTTTTCATATCTATGGGGTACCATTTCCCACCTTAGGAACAGTTTGCATCTTCAGGAAAATTAGTGTTGATCAAGCCATGGGCTGCCATGTTCCATATTCTTTTAATGAATGTCTGGTGCATATGTCTTTTACAGCAACTGAATATAACCTTACTATTGTGGTGACCATAGAGAGCTATAAATATGGATGGGGCTAGGATATTGTGTATTTGCAGGTTTATTCATACTACAATTCAGGAGTGAGCAGGAAATTTGACAACACCCCACTGAATTGAGTAAACATTGCCACTCTAAGAAAGGAATTGTCAGTGATTATAAATTGCTGGTATGCAAATTATAAAATGGTAGATTATTCTTTTTATCATTGCAGGATCATGTGTAAAGTCATATTTGGTTTATTAGGTTTAGATATACTTTTATATCACTGTTTGCCAGAATGGGACATTGCCAGCTGCATTAGTATAATGATAATAGTCATAAATAATGTCACCTAATTCCTTGCATTTTAGGCTGTCAGTAAACTTGCTTGAACATTGGCACCAACATTCCTTTATGTGCCTACTAATGTGGTCCCACCTAAAAAGGTGTAATTTACCTTGAGTGACCTTTGATAAACAACCTATGAAAACTGTTGTGTTTGATTACACTGGGGAACAATTTTGAACAAATTTTTTGTTGACTTCAATTTTTAAGATTATTTACACTAAAATAGTTTTGCTAATTCTGAAAGTGCTGTTAGTTTTCTTCTATGACGTCAGTTTTTTTCTCCACCGCTTATATTAATGCGGTAACTGTAGTGTGGTTTTGTATAGGCTATTCATTTACATGCAAGACAGCAGGGTGGTCAGAGGTTGTGCGCTGCTCTATGTAGTGAATAAGCAAAATGTATTTTTCAACTTACACACATATTTCCTTTCTTTTAGATCATGTCTGGATCAGCTGTTTCCCGTTGTAAGTGCCTAAACAACCCTGATTCGTTTTGTTATATCTGTAGCAGTTTCACCATTCCCAGTCAAAGGGCGAACATCAGCACATTTGTAGGACAAGCCTATTTGGCATATTTCAAAGTTAAACTTGGTGATCAAGATAAGTTTTGGGCCCCTCATAAGGTGTGCAAACAGTGTATTGAGGGTTTACGGATGTGGACAAAGGGAACATGTGATAAGATGCCGTTTGGTATACCTATGCTTTGGCGAGAGCCAGGAGATCATTTCAGTGACTGTTACTTTTGTATAGTGAAAACTTCAGGATATAACAAGAAAAATAAATGTAACAGAGTATCCTAGTCTACCATCGGCTATATGCCCAGTGGCTCATTCAGATGAAATCCCAGTGCCGGTTTTCGTTACACTACCCTCTCTTGAAGAACATGATTATGGTGATGAACTAGGTGACAACAATGATGAAGAGTTTGAAATTGAAGAGGACTCTGTTTGTAGGGGATTTGACCAGCATGAGTTGAGTGATTTGGCACGTGATTTGGGACTATCGAAGAAGGCTTCAGAACTCCTAGCATCAAGACTGTGTGAGAAAAACTTACTGGAAAAAAAAACTAAGGTATTGTACTTTTGAATCAAAGAAAATTGCATTTCTGCAGTACTTTAGAACTGACAGTGGCTTTGTGTATTGGCATAACATACCTGGTTTAATGGAGGAATTGGGAATTCCAGTCTATAACTCAACTGAATGCCGAGCTTAAAGTGTGTCCTTCTTCACAATGGCAATATATTTGGGTCAGTCCCATTTGGCCATTCAGTTTCTCTTTGTGAAGAATATGCAGACATAAAGAGAGTCATTAAGTTGTTGCAACAGCACCAACACAATTGGGTCATCTGTGTTGACCTTAAAATGGTATGCTTCCTTCTTGGTCAGCAGCGCGGATACACCAAGTATCCCTGTTATCTGTGCATGTGGGACAGCAGAGTTCGTAAGAGGCATTGGGAAGGAATTGGCCTCCAAGATCTGCCCTAAAACCAGGTGATTCAAACATTCTACATCAGCCACTTGTTGATAGAAAGAATATTATATTCTCGCCTCTGCACATAAAACTGGGTCTGATGAAGCAGTTTGTTAAAGCTTTGCCAACTGAAGGAGACTGCTCAAATAATTCTTTTTGGCATTTACTAGCCTGTCGTTTAAAATAAATAAAATAAAGGCCGGTGTGTGGTGTGTTTGATGGTCCACAGATTCAGCAGCTCACCAAAGATGAACATTTCATCAGGACAAGGTCAGAAGTCAAGAAGAATGCTTGATTATCATTCAAAGCCATTGTAAAGGACTTCATTGGAAACACAGGAGCAAATAATTACACAGAAATCACCCAGAAACTCTTGAAAAGCTACAAAATGCTTGGTTGCAATATGAGCATCAAGGTGCATTTTCTGCATAGCCATCTTTCTAACTTCCCGGAAAACCTTGGTGCAGTCAGTGATGAGTAAGGTGAATGATTCCACCAGCATTTGAATGTCATGGAAGGACGGTATCAGGGTAGATGGGATGTACATATGATGGCTGACTATTGTTGGAGCATCCGGTGGGATTGTCCTAACACTGAACACTCCGGGAAAAGCTATAGGGGTAAATTTTTACCTTAACCGTTTACCTGATTAGTTTTCAAATGTTTTACTGTAAAAAAATGTCATAGCGTAACAATAAATCCTTTGAATGAACAAAGGACATTTAAAAAAACAGTATGTTCAAGTTATTATTTTATTATGTTTTCATTGTACGGAAACGGAGTGTACCCTGTATCGTAAAAACTAGATGTGATAGCAAACCAAAAATTAATAAAAAAAAAAGCAAGTGTAAGATCCAACTGAACAAAAAATGTGTTCCCCAGTGTTATTATTATCAGTATGCTCAAATCTTGAGAATTCCAACTATTAATGGATGTCATCTGAATGTGAGCCGACAGGTGGCGCTGTGGTCCTGGCATGCGGCCGGCACATGCGCCCCAGGGATGATGGTTCGGGGCTGGTGAGGTGTGGCTTTGTGATCACTTTCTTCCAGCTTCGGGGTTGTCTTTCTGTCTGTGTCCGGGGATCGCCTCTGTTTATATCGTGCGATTTACAGCCGCTGTCACCTCCGAGAAGGATCTGATCGGCCTCCAGGTGAGCCTAGAGGAGCCCCATGTGTGTGCAGGAAGTGCAGGGAGTGCAGTGTGTGTGCAGGGAGTGCTGCTCTTTGTGTTGCACCCAGCAGGGAAGGTGTACGGATTGTGTACAGGACTCCCAGGTCTCATACTATATGGTGGACTCCTCTGATCACTCCACATGTCTGCCTGCTGCTCCTGAATGATCTCTCTGAGTTTTGTGATCACAACTGGCTGGGGGAATCTGCTGAGTACCCAGCAAAGCAGATTGGTGACATTGCCCCCCATGGACCACCAAATCACATAGAATTGTTTATAGAGAACACATCAATCATGTACAGGATTCCATAAGAACCCTGAGTTGCTCATAGCTATATCATGATTGGGTATTGGCAGCTGCATTTTATGATTAATATTTTATTATTTATTGACACTTAGTTGTCCATGCTGTAGATGTGATATATAAAGCCAACCATGACCTCCATACATATATATGTGCACCACATTGTAAAATGACTGCAAGGTAATGAATATAAGGAAGAAATACTCTGCCATGCTTTTATTTCTGGAGCTGCCTTTTATCCTAGGTAACCATCCATTATGATTTTTGGATTGTCATCACATTCCTGGAGGTTTGGCACCTGTGGTTATTATTGCTTAGATTTGGGATTATCTTGAGTGGCTAGTGCAGTATTTCTGTAACTTGTCAACATGGGGGAACCTTTAAAAAAACCTTCAGGTCTTCAGGGAACCCCTGCTATAATTTTTTCATTTATAATTCATATATCCACAGATCACAGTATATTTGTGTGGTGGTCAGTTGGAAGAATGTCTGATTTACAGATTGTCAAAAAGATCATTGGTGTACCTGAAAGTGACCTGCTTATTGTTCACAGAACTCCTAGCAACCTCTGGAGGAGCCCTGTGTGGGAAACACTGATCTAATATGTTCCACTTACAGTACAAGTTGGGTGAATCACAGTGTATCAATGTTACTGAATGACATAGGAGGGTGAATGAGCTGCCAGTGTTCTGGTTTCCTATGGCTATGTTCAGACTGGCCATGAACCCCACCTCTTAGATTGTAAGCTCTTCGGGGCAGGGTCCCCTTTTCCTGTGTCACTGTCTGTATCTGTCTGTCATTTGCAACCCCTATTTAATGTACAACGCTGCCTTATATGTTGGCGCTAAATAAATCCTGTTTAATAATGATAATAACCCTTGCCTCGGGGCAGACACTGCATGTAGCATCTACCTGTGACAGCCCAATGGAGAATGAATCATTGAATGATCGCTGTCAGATCTGAAAATGATGGTTAAGGGCAAGCTTGCTTGATCCCCCTGCAGGTGTGAACCTGCTTCTTGTAAGGTCCCAGTTTGGAGTCGCACAACTATCAGTACTTTATTAATATAATTAGTGGGTGGTCATGGTGCTGTGCCAAATGCTGATAAGGTTTCTCCATCGCTCAATCAAATTTTTATTACATATTGTATGGTGAAGACAGCATCACACGTGTCAAAAAATGCCAACATTTTAGGGCAGGGGTTGGCAAAGTTTTATGGCCACTAGGCCATTTATGGGGTGGGTGGGAGCACACTAGGCCGGACTCTGAGTCCCGCCCTAATGGCTTTGCCCACCACCAGGGAACGCGCCCTGAAGTGAAATCCCTCTCCTCCGTATGCATTGCGGAAGAGAGGGATTTACCTTCAGGGAGCTTTCCCTATTTACCACGGCAGGAGTATGAACGCTGGCTATGGTAAATAGGGGAGCAACTGCAAGGGGATGGCTCTGGTAGTTCCTAGCGCGTTAGGCCGGAACGAACTACCGGCTAGGCTGTATCTGGCCTAAAGGCCGGAGTTTGCCAACCCTTGTTTTAGGGTATTGCAAGGTTCCTCCCACAAGCCATATATTGTCTGAGTAGTACTGAGCTACACAATGTTTACTGAGAGAAGCTTCTGACTAAAGCAGTCACAAGGAGGCACACACTAAGTCTCTTCCACGAAAATCTGTTTTTGGTTACTGGTGTGTTATTTTCTTACAGTGCATGTGCCATACATTGCAGATCCCAGCTCTAGCCCCGGTGGTGCAACGTGTAGCGCTTGTTCACGCATCATTACTTGCTGCCCATTGGTGGAGTCAGAAGACTTGGTGGCAAAGGTGGCCGCTTTGGGGGGGTGACATAATCTTAGACCTGTCTGGCCTGTGGGAACTTACAAAAAGATAAGTGTGGGGTATAATTGTGGTAAAGCCCACCAGTGCGAGTTTATTTCTGGTTTAACTCCAAAAAAAGAAAAAATTTAAGAAAAGTTAACATTAATGTAAAATTTATTATGTTTTAGATCCATATAACATTTTTTTAAAAACTGAGCTGTAGAACAGAGCTTCATAGATAAGTGTAATTTATTAACAAGAGAAAACCTAAGGTGAGTTTTTTGTTTTTACCCTTAAACCCCTGAGGACTGCTGGGAAGGAACGAGAGGGCTTAGCAGGGCCCATAAACACCCAGGCCGTGTAGCACTTTAGTGGTAAATACACCTCCCTGACAGTATTATGCAGACTATGTATCCAAAGGTTGTTGTTGTGTTTGTTGTATTCTGGTGGTAGAGAAGGTGTTAAACATGGCGGGGCTCAGGCTGGGTTAGTGATCTGAATTAGCATAGAGATGCAGGATATGGTCTTTGTGGTGACAGGCATGCCAGGAATGTCAGGATGGTGTCACTGCTATGTCTTCCCTCAGGGATCTCCTTTATAACAGGTAAATGTGTAGCCTGGGGGCACAGGAAATCTGACACCGCCTCCATAGTAATACACCATAAATCCCAGGCTGTTGTCACCCATACTACAAACTGGTTCTGTGGGATGTGATGTGAACTATTGTTTTGTCATATTTCTTTATGAGGTATGCAGGGAAACTGATCTAAAAACGTGTTTCCTCCTTTATATACAGATGTATCAGGTTCAGAGAATGGCCGCTGTGGTGTAGATCAGTGGGCCTCCCTCTTTAAACTGATTCTATAGCCCTTGACTACCACTAATAAGATTTCATATTATAGACCAAAGTTTCTCAAGTGTGGAGAAACACACCTGTGGAGGTTCCTAGAGCAATAAAAAATTAGTGACTGTCATATCATCATGATCTTTTTGGCTATCTATAATGGGTGGCATTCTTCCCACTGTCCAGCTATGTAAGAGGCATTATTCACACTGACCACACTGATATAGTAGTTATAGAAGGGGTTCCTGAAGACCTGAAAGTTATTTCAAGTGTTCCCCCCTATTAAAAATAGCCAAGAAATATTGTTGTAGACCATTGTCTGTGGCCTACCAAACTGAATATGGAGATTGTGCTGGTTGACACGTGAAGCCTACCAACAAAGGAAAGTCTTTAGGTTAAGATAGTGTAGGGAAGAGGTAAAATTATGCCCCTATTTTTGGTTGTGACTGTATAAAGGAGGTTCCAATCATCCTTCATTCTACTAAATTTGTTGGAATCCGTTCTGTCCTAATTCACGGCACGGCAAATCTACCCAACAGGGACGTAAAAACCTGACAGACGAGCATATTTTCCCTTCTATCCAAAACTGATTAAAAAGTTTAGACTGAGGCTGGACTTTAATGTAAATCTGTCCCATTAGAACTGGCCATTGGTGATCTTTTTTGAAAATGGTAGTGTTATTTTTAGATATTTTATGAAAAGGAAATGCACAAGAAACATTACCTAGCACAACCTTATACCTTATACTGCTTCGGACATCACAACCAACTTTTCTGTGGCTGAAAACTACCCTGAGCATTGATGTGCAGAAGTAGCTGGGGTGCCATCTTGTAAAATGGAGGGTCTGGAGGAGATCAGTAATGGCGTTACGCAAAAAAGGATGAGGATCAGTATTTTATTTTTTTACATTCAGTTAGGGTTTATATCTTCAGTAAGTCTCATGATTCGATTATGAGATTGTGTTATACTCATGTGTGTGAACTGCTATTCTGGGATCGTCATGTCTATGTCAGATTGTACCCCGCATACACATTACAGATACACATTTGATCCCAGTCTTATAGAATATGTTCGGACAGCACAATTTAATCCATTCTGGAGCTTTTTGGAAGTTTTATGGCTGTCTTAAGAATAATAAAATCTGTTTCAAATTTACTGACCCCAAACCCTTGTATCTTTGAGCACTGAAGATTAAAGTTTCTGTTTACGTTGTAGAACAAGCATCTGATAGTTTGTACAGATGTTGCACCTTCATGTAATCTTTGTAAATAACACTTGCAGTTTACCAATTGTGGTATTAATCAAACTGACACTCGCATGCCAGCCAGCTGCCCCGTGGTCATGTCTCATAGCCCAGAACAGAGGAGCTTTGTTCTTTATGGTCATACTCCTTGCCAATGTTCCCTGAACTGTATTGTACAAAACTTCGGGGCAAAGTCCAGGCATGGTGTAGTGTTTCCTATGTTAAGGGTGGGGTTGGTGTAACTTAGTTTAAATCGTGCAGGAAAGACGTATAAGGATTATACATATAAAATAAGGTAATTGCCACCATTCTCTCTCTAACTTTGCTTTAGACCGGACACAGGGGACTGTAGACCCAAAGCTGCCTAGATGTCTGCTTGTGTTTTAATAGAATAACAGTCTGTTGTAAAAAAATGACCCAGGGCTTTTCTGTATGGCTAAAATAAGAAAAAAGCTTTCAATCCCCCAGTGGAAAAAGACTTTTCATGACACAAGTTATAGTGCATGTAAAGCCAAACTTTATAGTTAAGCGTATAGTGAAGGGTAAAACCCTGCCAATTTATTTTTGCTTCATAATACAACACCCTTTATTCATTCCAAAGAGGTGTTGTTGGCACTTACTTTGCCATTCTGAATTTGGATCCCTGGCACCTTTCAATAGGTTGTGAGCTGCCTCAGGCGTAAAAAAACTTGATGTCTTCATGAAATTTGGACTAAAGGGTACCTGTAGCCAAAACATGTTAAATGTGTACTTTTTACTTTACTACTTTTTGTAGTACTTTGTACTTTTGAGGAATGTTCACTTCAGTTCTTTGTCCCAAAGATGTAAAAGTAGGGTTAGAGAAAGTCCCCCACAATGCAGAAATTCTCCTTTTAGATAATACTCACCAGAACAGGTTTCCTCCTTGGACAAATTAATCCTATCTCTTGTTCTGGGGTCATTTCTAGACGTTCTGTTTATGTTTTCTACAGTAAATAAAAGCAGTCTAAAAGCAAACAGTAGTCCATCCACTACCACAATATATATGATATGATTTATATATGTCTAATATGTGTAATCTTACTTAAATATTGGTGGGTTTCTTTTGGATGGGCACATTATTTCAATTTGAATGGTTCCCGCTTGCTGAAGCTTCTTATGAAGAATGGTCACCCTTTTCTTTCTTTGTGTAGAGTGATTGGTCTTATATCCGTCCCTCTTGTAGTTTTCTGCAGGCAGTCTGTAGTTGATGAGATATTGGGTTCTTCCCACAGCTCTGTTCTCTGCACAAGCTATTTACAGCATGATGTCACTGCTATTTTTATTTTATTAAGGAAATAATGTGGCTTGTGTGTGTTTGTATGTGTATATATATATATATATATATATATATATATATATATATAAAAATAAAATATAGGAGTGAGGTTGTGCCTCCACAAGGTTATTAAGGTTTTTCCTCTTGTACTCATGTACTCGAAAAATCAACATCTACTGAGGAGTGCTGAATGGCAGGATGCAGGGTAATGGAACTTTCCAACAGTTCTTGGCGGACATTTGTAAAAATAGAACACACACTATTTATTTTTTGTGTTAGTTTATAACATAATACACTATGCCAGTACTCAGGCAGCTATCAGATTTAATCTACTAAAATGAATGTGTCACTTAAAGCCATTTACAGATTGTTGGTTTGCTGTTACCCAGAATCCTCATGGGATTTCATTGCAGTGCATTTTTGTGTAAGAAAAGCCTACTGCAGCTCGAATTCCTGAACTTAATTAATTGCTGAGGACAGGACTGCAAATAAATGTTGTTCATTTGGCTGTAACCCTTTGAAGGCAATTTACGCAGGTGGCTGCAGCACGGTTCTGTGGATACAAGAATCAATAGAAGTTATTCTGTACATGGCTTTATTACAAGTGTGCTACTAGAAAACGTTTTATCGTTTGTTTTTGTCATTGTAATACTATAAATGTTAGGATAAAGAGATTCAAACCTATTTGTTCATGTAGCCCAGGGTCGTTAGATGACTATCCTATTATCAGCATTTATTTCATAGTTATAGTACCAGTTAGTTGCATGTTCTTCCGCTCTATGAACACCCATAGATGGCGAGATGAAATAAAATGTTTATTTTGATGAGTGACCCTTAGGATACCTAGCCATTCCTGGGGTACCCAATAACCGGACTTGTAAAAATAATGTCTCTATAGTTATCCCCTCTCCCCCCAAAAAACCCATAGTTGTTGGCAAATCTAAAGTAGATTTTAAATATGGATTATTACGTGTTGCATGTTTGAAGTAAAAACATATGCTTTAATGCTTTTGCCCTTTCTATCCCTGTCCCTTCTATATACTCTACTATATAGCTCAACTGCTCACATAAACCTTAACATTTTAAAGCAGAACTTTCGTTACAAATTTAGAAAATACCACTTATCTTCACCTGCGCAGAGCTCTTGATCCTCCACAGCTGGCCCGGTTTTGGTCCTACATTCTTACTTCGTCCTGGTGCAGAGGAAGCACTGGGGGCTGCCATCTTCTTCATGTCGTCTTCTTTCTTTCCCTATGTCACTCGATCTCTCAGTGCCCGGACCGGGTGATGTATCCTTCGGGTGACGTATTCTTCTCTAAATTTAAAAAAAAAAGAGTGCTGATCATGCACATACCTGCAACAACCCCTTTTGCACATGCCAGAGATCAGGCTTGCGCAGGAGGAGGAGCCTGAAGTCTTTGCGCTCCCATTCCGTCTTCTTTCCGTAAAGACAGAAGGCAAGGGCCTTTCCTTTATTTTATTTTATTTTTTATTTAAGGGAAAAAAACAAGCACATTTGTACTTTATATAATAGGGCTATCTACCATTTTATACAAAGGAAAAATTGTGGTGATAGGTCCACATTAAGATATAGTGAGCATGTGTTTGTTTCATTTACCTACCACAAAGTATTTCTTCAGTAACAGCCTCCAGGAAGCTCCAGTGCAGTTTCCTAACTACGATCCCTCCAGAGGTTTCCAGGGGTTTATTGAGCAAAGACCAGTTTGTACCTCTCAGGTCAGTTTAACAGATACCAATTATCTTTTTTTTTTTTTTTACCTGTATGTCTATAAGGGTGGTAGCCTTCCGAATGGACAGAATGGCTTAATAATTATAGCAGGAGTTCCCTGAAGACCTGAAAATTATTTAAATGGTAAAAAGGTTGAGAAATACTGCTCTGTTTGGTTGCCAGCCATAGTGAAATGCTCCCATGGCCTATTGCCTATTTACCACTGCGATTCTTGGGAGGAACTTTGTTACCACAGTCTTCCCTAGCTGTGATATCAGCGGTGTTGCTGTTGGTTTCTTGTATTGCATATTACCCAACACATATCATCAGGCATAGCCTGGAAAACTGGCAGACCACAAGTATGGGAACAGCTGTGGTGCCCATACATACATTGTTGGCACCAATTGAAGACCGTTTTATAAGGCATGGGCTCGGATGGTCACGAGAGCATCACAACTGGCAAGTCTGCAGTATTGGGTAATTTTTTTTTAAAGATTTTTTTTTTGGAGATTAGGAGTGAATCACGAACATGTGTGAGTCATTATAGTCTACAAATTAAGAGATAATTAAAAATATAAAAATTTTCCATAGAGCTCCTTGAAGCCTCTAAAGTATGAAAACAAAATGTTCATTGCCAAAATAGATGAAACCAAGACTATCCTCAAACTTTACCTCCCAGAATGGATGGATTGGGAGTTTGTACAACAATTCAGAATAAACAGAACACATTTCCATAATCCCTTGCAAAGACACCGGTTTTCTTCTAAGAAGGAAATCTTTTGTATGCCCCTGAATTTGTTCTGTAAACAACCAATAGTAAACTGGTGGAAATGCACAGGGGAAAATCCTCCAGCCGGTAAATTGGCTTGTAACCATCCAGAAATGGTAGAACATTGTTCTCCCTAGGCAGTCCGAGCATTGGAGCCATCATAAGGTAATGTAACAAAAAATTCACATACCGATCATTTCATACAATAGTGTGATAAAGCCTCATTTCTACCACTGTACTCTTTTATATGTTAGGGCGTTCGGCCCAATTCAATAACTTTGAACAATAAGAAAAAAACTTTATTTTAGCCATTTGAGTTTAACTTTAAGATCTCTCTGGCATTTGCTGTAAAACTAACTTTTTTAAAATGTAAATCTGTATCCTAGTATGTTTGCTTTGTGAATTGAGCCTATTGCATTGGCAAAAATATATTTTATGTTTGTATATGTTTCTGGAATATTGTGAACAGCAAGAAATTTCCATTTTTCTAATGGATAGAGTTTAGACTCCTGAAACATTGAGGTTGATTTACTAAAGGAATACATACTGTTCCCTTACCAATGTGAAAAATCTCCTTGCAGTGAATCTTTTAATTATTTAGTGAATGTGTTGAAGCTCTGCTGACTTCACCTATTCATTCACATGCAAACAGAAATCCATTTTGTTCAGATTTCCTTGCATGATATTGGGTATTCTTTGCAAAGTGAATTTTGACTGTATTCATTAAACTAAGTAAAATATTCATTTAGCAGCCTAAAATAATAAATTAACCCCACTGTGTTTATGAATTTATTTTATAGATTTTGCTTCTGCATAGCTGTAAGAACACTCACCATGGGGGACATGTATAATTTCCGTTTGACAGCAAGATATTTCTAAGCAGCTTTGAGACAGATTTGTGTAGGAATGCAGGCGTAGTGCAGTATACAAGGATGATGAGAGTATAGTGTAAGTCTAGAGGGAAATATATTTATGCATAGATATTTCCCCATCTTTATTAATTTTAAAAACATGTCAAGAAATTAAAAATACCTGGGGCTTCCACTGCTGACTTAATTAAAAGATGTGTGTTGTGTCTTTATCCTTACTGTATACCTACCCTATTGTCTTGTGATATATTGACTTTGAGAAACTATGTGCATATCGGACACATGACTGCCAAATTTTTTTTAGAAAACTGTTTGCAAATGGGTTGCTGAAAAAAACACGAATTTATCTAAAAAAAATGTAAAAATTTTAAAGAATTACCTACACAGTGAAGAATAATTTACAGTAAGGTTTGGCAGCTATATTGTTAAGTCAACACATTACCCTGATCCATGATCCAATATTATGTTTGGATTAAGAGTGCGCTCGGAATAATCCATAAAAAGCAAGATGCTGTACTATGAAAGCAGAACAATTCTAATCTTCTAATGTTGAAAGCTGTTTGGCTTCCAATGAAACTAATGAACAGCATAAATACAATATACATATATATATTATATATGTATATACATATACTCAACACAGAGAAAATACATTGCTGAAATCTTTAGTTAACTAAGGTCTGTTTGTCTGGATTTGTAATTATGTCATTTTAGACATGTTTAGGGTCACCATCATGAGTTAGTAGAGAATATTGAGGTATATGGTTGGCATAGTACTTGTTAGCTTGGCTGAGTGAAAGTGGAATTTTATCAGGATAAATGTTACTTTAGTGTTTTGTTGCTTTTTTATTGTATCTGCCATAATACATGAAAACTGAAGGTTACAATTAACAAAGTAATTCCCTTGGTAAGGAAAACATGTTCGTTGAATGGTACATGCATGGACTTGGATTTTGTGTTAAGGGCAATGTGTTGCTCCTAATAATTTAATGCACCTCTGGTGGGGTAGAAAGGGGGAATGAATCTTTTATCCCGTTCCACTACTAGACTTCTGTCATTGTAGTAGTACACTTTATAGTAAGAAAATGTTCTTTGGCACCATTAAAGTATATCCCACATTTATATAATCCCAAATGTAATACATTGCAGCTCTTTAACCAATAGATAGGTTGCTTGCATTAAGTTTTCTTTTTTTTCAGGATTACTGAATATTTATTTTGTAAGCCTGTGACTTGTGCCCTCTTCATTCTTCACTAAGCACAGATGAATTAGATAATAACATATTTTCAAAATGTCGTATGAAAGGTCTTGTTCACATGAAAAACGGCAAGACACTGACAGGCCCATACCTGCACCTACTTTCTCTGTCACGGTGGGTATGTCAGCACAGCACAAAGACATATTGTGTGTTTTGTTATCCACAATTTCTCATCTTCTTATTTCCATTTTGATTTCCAGCCAGCTCTGCCTCTGCCACACAACATGTTTCCATCTGCCTTGTGCCTTCATTCTAGAGAAAGGGCTTTATTCCCACTTTTCACCTCCATTTCCTTTTTTTCTTTGTTTCATTGTCGGATTTCCATGCTTTTCTTTATTCTGCCGCTGCATTGGTGAATTTTTACACTAATGTGTATGTGTACTCAGCTTTGTGTAATCTGGAGAGTATGCAGTCAAGCAGGTCTAGTATAGACTGTATCTTTGCAAGGTAAAAAGTGGATTGGGCCTGATTTATTAAAGCGCTCCAATACACTTTCATCAGTGAAACTGGGTGATCCAGCAAACTTGGAATGGATCTGGTCCAGGATTCAAAACTTTTGCTAGCAAATGGCTTTGAAGAAATATGTTCCAGGTTTGCTGGATCACCCAGTATTACTGAATAAAGTGTATCCTCTCCTGTCATGGAAAGCTTTATTAAAGCAAGACCAAGGTCCCTACTTTTATTTGGCAAAGATACAGTCCTTACTTGACCTGCTTGACTATCAGGCACCTTGGGTGAAAGATTTGTTGCCCATAGAAACTTTCTCTCTTTTTTTGTCATTATGAAACATGGAACATTGGGCAGTACACAGTAGCCTTGTATATCTATCATTTAAAACATTATAGCTCTTCTATAGGTCTATTGTAATCTGAAAAAGATTGCACAGAGTTGAAAATACAAGTTCTTTATCAAACATGTTGACATTTTGTGCCAAACACAAAACTCTTTCTCAAGCATGATGTCTTTTTTTTATTTGCAGTTTAAAATATATTATGGTGAACCAAAATTCTTTGAACTTAAAGGCCCCTTACCTTCGTCGTGGTTGTTTTATAGCTGCTCCAGGCATTTTTACTAGTTTCCAGCCTGGTTTGATATCAAGTTGGGGGAAGAGATTTCCATTAAAAGTATTGATGCAGTAACCAAGAACTAATAGAATGTAATACAGTTCTGCTGTACTTTCCTGTGTCTACAGTAATCAGACAATACAATATTTCAGCCAGAGAAGGCATCTTGAAACATGCATTATGATGTTTAGTGCATGTCATGGTCAAACCAGTTTTATTGTAAACTGCTGTAGATTTACTTCCAATTAAAATAATTTTCAGTAGATTCACTGAACACTTGTTGGATGAGAATTAGCAAATTAATAAATCCAGTTATAAGGAAGATGTTAAAACAATGGATCACAGTCAGCATCCAGTTTTGAATATGGATATATACCCCTTACCCACCAAACATTGGAAAAGGGAACCTGTACTGAAGAACTATGGAGGCTCCCATTGCTGAATCCTCCCCTTGTAAAATACTGGTCCTATTACTGTCCCAAAACTTTGTGTCACTGACTAGAAACAAGTTCAAGGATCTCAGTGGTTTTGACTTTGACTCTGATCTGGACCCTTAGTTTGGAACATTGGTTTAGAATGTTTTGCAGCCAGAGGTGGCCAACAAGCTAGCATTTTTGGAATGGCAGCCTTTACATTTATTTTAATATGTGATTACCTTAACTGATTATCTATATATTGTATATTTTATAAATATTAACAACATGATTTTCAAACTTGCCTACCCATGTTCTTCTGTCTTTTGAAACTTCCCACCACTACATATCTCCCCTCCTATTGTGTGTTACTTCCCCCATCTCCTAGATTGTAAGCTCTTCGGGGCAGGGCCCTCTTGTGTCACTGTCTGTTTTCTGTCATTTGCAACTCCTATTTAATGTACAGCGCTGCGTATAATGTTGGCGCTATATAAATCCTGTTTAATAATAAATGGTTAAATTCAAGGCATGGGCTTTGCCTGTTCTGAGAGTCATGTACATAGTGCAAAAGAAAAACTTAACCACTGATCCTATTAGAAATGTCCTGAGCAGATAACTTTTTTTGTACTCTGCCCCTCTACAGATCCTAGGTTTCTCTGTAGTGTACAGAACACCTCCCCCCATGCTATATAGAGAACAGGAGCATGTAGTCCTAATATACTTCCAATCCTAATCTGTGTTTCAAAGAAAATCACAAAGACCTAATGATCATGGTACTATAGCTAATTAAATCAGATAATTGTATTAGAATGTTGAAGGGGGATCCAGAGAAGACACTATATAAGCAAAATACACCTCACCTAAAGCTTGTGCTACATAAGAGAATGTATTATTGCACAGTAATCATCTCTTGTGTGTACTTTAGATTAGGAATAAATATTATTCTTCACATACCTTGCTTTCCACAGGGTCTGATGGGGGAAGATCTGATCCCTATTAGATGTAAGTCAGAAGAATTTCTACTGTTTGTGTACAAATAAGGGGCAGCTCTGTAGCAAATCACTGCCCAACAGATGTGCAAACCATTAACCTTTGCAGAATAACTGCAGGCAACAAGTCAATCAGAGACCTGCAAATACGGTCTATTTGACAATGCAAATGGGCTAACATTGAAAAGAGATGAATATAATCCAACCTGACCTGGCAGGATTCTCACACTGCTGTGTAGTGAGATTACTTCTATTCTGTGTGTCTTCTCTACTTATTCTCTAGCGTGGCTGAAAATGGAAAAAGAAGCAAGAAAAAATATAATGGAAGCCATGAACACACTAGCCTGAAGGTCATTTGGAAATTGAAGGTGTAGAAAATAAATTTGAGGATGAAATTTAAACCATCCCTTCAACAATGACCTGTTAAACAGATGAAAAATGTTCATGTTTAATTGTGTGTACCTTTAATTGATAGCAAATTTAGTGTATCACTTGCCAGGGGAGGAAAATCAATTGTGAAATTGCTTTAGCAAATAGTTGACCTATTTGATGGGTCCATTAAGGTGGGTTCCTACTATAGCTGTGCTTTGTTATTTTGAAAACAAAAAGGCTGTTTTGTGATGTGTTAGGGCTATTTTTTTATTTGAGTGGGCTGCACAATGCACAGAAAAGTAGGGAATTATTAATAACAATTACCTGTATTTATAAAGCACCAACATATTACAGATCTGTAAACTAGGGTTTGTAAATGCAGACAGATGGAAACAATGAAACAGGAGGAGGAGAAGATCCTTCCCAAAAGAGCTGACAATCTATAGCTACGTACACACGGCAAATTTTTCTGGGGCGAGAATCTGGCGTGTGTACAGCCCGCGTCATTCATCGTCCGATGAACGACGAGCGATCCTAATGCATCGTCCCATGAACGACGAGCGATCCTAATGCATCGTCCCATGAACGACGAGCGATCCTAATGCAAGGGAAGGGGTAGAGTGCGCAGCAGGGTGCCCCTCCATCGTTCTTCCCCTCCCCTCTCCATAGAGCAGAACGGTTCTGTATGTACACCACTCGTTCATGCATCATGCGGTTCTTATCGTTGGAAAGGATTGTGAAAGATCCTTTCCAACGACAAGAATTGCACGTGTGTATGCGGCTTAAGAGGAATGCATTGTCTTTGTCACTCCCTGTGAGCTAAAAAGACATTTTTTTAGATCCCAGGTTTTGTATACTGCCAGTCCTATCTACTCACCATGTAATAGAGATAATTGAGATAAAGACATTTTTAAAGCTTTTATGTTAACCATGGTTCCTTCCATAGATTCAATGGGGAGTAGTCACCCAGAGACAAGAAGGGCATTATTCAGAGCATTACCATTATTCTAATGACTTCAATATAGATAATGCTGCAATTGATACAATTTTTGTTTTTTGGGTTCAGATACAGTTTAGGATCAATGAATATTGTATGTAATACTGTAGTAGTAATATATACACTTCCAAGTACTCTGAGGCTAGGTGCATCCTATAGGGGAAAAACCCTTCAGCCCAGATTTTCCATATTCCAGAATATTAAAATCTGAAGCCAAGTGGTCCCATAAGAACTAGATCCAAACATCACTGTCTTCCAGGTGCATGCCCTCGGCTTGCCCATTCATTCCTATAAATAAGGACATAATTCTTCTGGATGGATGCAGTAAAGCATACTATATACACATTTCTGCTTTAATGTGCTATTCTTTTTAAATCGCATCATAATCTTATCTCACAGTAATTCATTATGTTATGATACACTACAGCTCAAAAAACTTATTTGTTCACAGTTTTTCATAGTGTATCCATTCTATGCCGGATCTTTAAACAAATGTCCTGCCTAATGCAGCACATAACATAGTTTACCAGAATTCACCAGAATGTAAATGTGAAAGCAAGAAAGTGAACTTTTCCTTTAGGATCTGCATATGTGTATCACGGTTAGAAACAAGGGGATAAGAGGAAGCGGGAACTGTCTACTAAGGTGTATATTGTTCTTAAACTAAAAAAAATATTTTATTAAGTTTCATATAATGTGTGTGTATGTTATAGTTTTAGGTGCGAGTGGTATTTCATAGATT
The DNA here is from genome assembly GCF_032062135.1 of Pyxicephalus adspersus. NCBI lineage: Eukaryota > Metazoa > Chordata > Amphibia > Anura > Pyxicephalidae > Pyxicephalus > Pyxicephalus adspersus. Next base: position 41,615,374 of record NC_092866.1, on the reverse strand, counting down.
CCTTTATTACAACATGCAAGGGTTAAGTCTTTTTTTTTTTTTTTTTTTAAAAGCTTGATGATTAAAGGGCATCGAAACATATTTCCCAGTCACATACTTTCTAAAAACAATCCTGACGCCAGACTCGGTATTATTTCTGTGCCTTGTCATGGCGTGTTGGGTGTCAGAATCATAGGAGAGCAGACGGATATAGTCAGGATTTTTCTGCAGGGCTGTCACACTTTTATAACCTGTTTGAGAAAACACTTTTCTGTACAAGATCATCAAAGGAAGTGGGAGTAAACTGAAATAAAAAGGTGTGTGTTTGGAAGATACAGAGCTCTTAAGTCTGGCTCCATACCAGTGTTCTGTATGATCTCCCCAGTTGGCTCCACAGTCACATTTTTGTTTGATTAGCAAAATATGTCATAAAACATAGGGTGAAGGCCTGCCAAAGCACTTGATTTTAGTTAATCTGTTCCAGTAGGTCCTACATAATTGTTTTGTTGAACAGATTTACAATCCACATGCTTCTTAACTGGACAGAATGAATTCTCAGAAGAATAATTGACTTGGTGTTGTATTGTGTTGATTACGTTTTTAGGTACATACCTAAAATGATCTGAGGGTAGGTAAACCCACCCAACCCTCTGGCAGAAATTGTGTTGTCTTAACTTGTCCATTCACCAAGGAAAGAAAAAAACAAGCAGAGAGTGTTGGTTTATAATATGAAAGCTTTCCACTCCTGTACTCCTGTCCTTTACACCTTCCTTGTAATAAGTTTGATTTTTTATTATTATTATTAATAAACAGGATTTATATAGCGCCAACATATTACGCAGAGTTGTACATTAAATAGGGGTTGCAAATGACAGACACATACAGACAGGGGCACAGGAGGAAAGGAGGGCCCTGCCCCAAAGAGCTTATAATTTAGGAGACAAGATTTTGAAGAAAATAATGAAAATTGATTCAAAATCAGTTATAGTTCCGCTCCAACTTTTTCATTAATTAAATGCAAAGAACTTAGAACAAGCTGTATCCTTTTGCCTCATTTGTTTTGGTATTACAGTATTACAGTGCGTAAGTAATGTGTACCTGTCACATAGTAAAATATATGGTCTAACGGTATGGCCTTCTTTTTTTTAAAGGGCCCTATGGCATATAAAAAGTGCGTTCTCTGTAGAGTTAGATTTAAAGGCGAATGCTAGTATAGAAGTTTTTGTTTATAAACTATTGGGTTTATGGTAATTTTATTATAGTATACCCCTTCATTTAGGGTGTTTTTGTGGTTAGATGTGATTTTTAGGTGTGTTTTTTCTTGAGTACTGTTCTGTGTTCCAAGTTGCCCCCTTAATAATGGAGTGCTGTGTCTTTTAGATGTACTAAGTCCTCTTTGTATTTCCAGTCTCTTACTGTATGTAACCTGTGCCTTCATTGCTTTTCCTGCCAGCTACTAGAACAAGCAGAGCCAGTGTCACTCCTACAGGAATGTTCACACCCACTAGAAATTCCCTGTGTTTCTTGGTGGCATTAAATGTCAGGAATGGAGGGGAGGAGGGACATAGATTATGTGACAATATTAACCCTTTAACCACCCGTGCAAATAGGAAAGACCGTGTCCATCTAAGAGCATAAAATTAAAACCACTCAAGTACTCCATACTTTCAGGTTATTTTAGCTTTAACTTTATGATCCGTACCTAAATCAGAAATAAAAAATAGCTGCATTGTTCACATAGGTTGAACACGTTTGCTTGAAAGGTATTTGGTGTTTTTTTTGTATAGTGTGGATAAAATTTGTATAGTGTATATAGTATAGTAATATAATCTCTGTGATTGAAAGGTAATATATCACCCTGGTAAGTGAGCAGCCATATTTCCTAATAAATCACCCCCATTGTATAGCCCTGTGCAGTGTCAGTCTGCAGATGTCCTGGGTAAGGCAGCAAATCTATGTCTGTAAAGGACCCCGCAGCAGATATATGCATTGCAATGCATTTTAGCTTTGTTGACCTGGAGTATCTCATTAGGTTAGTTGAATGAAGACATTATACATCATACAATCCCAAGTTTTTATATAGAAGCCTAGGACATTAAAGGGGTTAATATCAGTGCCATTTAGGTGAAAACCTAACATTTAGCTTGCTTAGACATTATGGTCTTGATTTGTTAAAGCTCTCCAAGGCTGGAGAGGATACATTTTCCACAGTGAAGCTGGGTTATCCAGCAAACCTGGAATGGAAAAGGCATTAGCTATTTGCTACCAAATATTTTGAATCCCGGACCTGATCCCTTCCAGGTTTGGTGGATCACCCAGCTTCACTGATGAAAGTGTATCTTCTTTAGCCTTAAAGAAGGCCCTATGTCTCATAAACCTAAGTCAATTTAATTTTTTTCGAATGCATGGCAGTGCTTTTGATGTCCTGCAGCCCCTGCAACTTCTACCTATGTGCAAGAACTTTAATGATGGCTGTATGACATTATTCAAGATGGGCTTCTTGATGGTGACAGTGGACAATCTTTGATCATTGTGTTTGGGATTTACTACTTGTTGAGTTCTTAAATTCCATTGACATGTAAACTAAGCTTCTGAGATTTCACTGATTAGGTTTACATATTCTTTAACATGACAATGACTTCTTTTCATCATCCCACAAAGCTGGAGTTAAATACCCTCCTCTGCCCACTGTAAATGGTTAGGCAGTCATTTTCTGGATCAAAATGAAAAGTATTAATTTGTGTCTTGAGAATCTTATTCCAGTCAGTCTCTTTATCTCCCCCTCACACGCCATCCTCCCACTTTCCTGCTTTTGTTTGTACATTGTGGTTCATCTGAAGAAAATGCGGTCTACTTTTAACACTGTTTTAGATGGACATTTCTTTCTATTTTATATATTTCTTTATAGTTTTTTGCTTACATCACAACCAATTTGAATGTAAACACACATTTTAAACTATAAAACACACAAGAATGCAATAACATGCTTAGGTAGAACCAATACAGCTAGGACTAAAGATAATGATGTTTTAGTAACATTCATTCCTGCCTTTTGTCATTTACCTGTGTGATTGTTACTCTGCCATATTATTATTATTATTATTATTATAAACAGTATTTATATAGCCCCAACATATTACGCAGTGCTGTAAATGAAATAGGGTTTGCCAATGACAGACAGATACAGACGGTGACACAGGAGGAGGAGAGGACCCTGCCCTGAAGAGCTTACAATCTAGGAGGTGGGGGAAGTATCACATAATGGGAGGAGGGTTTTGGAATGGTGGGAAGTAGTGAAGGTTTTAGGACTAACCTTTTATTTCAGGATTTTATAACACAACTGCAAACTATGTTTTTTGGTTATTGGTAGCATATATATATATATATATATATATAGTTAAACTAGAGCACAAAAAAAGTAAAAATCTGCTTTCCTTGCATCCCATTCTATAGACATACATAGGGCCAGATCAGAATGGTTGGAGAAAACTCAACATACTCAATCATACAAACCATTGTACAGTAAATTACAGTGATCTAGTGAGGGTTTATTTTGCAGGGTTCGTATACAGCAGGGTAAATAAATGTGTGATAATCCCCTGAGGTTTATGGGAAACAATTAGTGCTAGCCTAGTACCCAGTATTATATTGAATTTTTTTCGAATGCATGGCAGTGCTTTTGATGTCCTGCAGCCCCTGCAACTTCTACCTATGTGCAAGAACTTTAATGATGGCTGTATGACATTATTCAAGATGGGCTTCTTGATGGTGACAGTGGACAATCTTTGATCATTGTGTTAGGGATTTACTACTTGTTGAGTTCTTAAATTCCATTGACATGTAAACTAAGCTTCTGAGATTTCACTGATTAGGTTTACATATTCTTTAACATGACAATGACTTCTTTTCATCATCCCACAAAGCTCGAGTTAAATACCCTCCTCTGCCCACTGTAAATGGTTAGGCAGTCATTTTCTGGATCAAAATGAAAAGTATTAATTTGTGTCTTGAGAATCTTATTCCAGTCAGTCTCTTTATCTCCCCCTCACACGCCATCCTCCCACTTTCCTGCTTTTGTTTGTACATTGTGGTTCATCTGAAGAAAATGCGGTCTACTTTTAACACTGTTTTAGATGGACATTTCTTTCTATTTTATATATTTCTTTATAGTTTTTTGCTTACATCACAACCAATTTGAATGTAAACACACATTTTAAACTATAAAACACACAAGAATGCAATAACATGCTTAGGTAGAACCAATACAGCTAGGACTAAAGATAATGATGTTTTAGTAACATTCATTCCTGCCTTTTGTCATTTACCTGTGTGATTGTTACTCTGCCATATTATTATTATTATTATTATTATAAACAGTATTTATATAGCCCCAACATATTACGCAGTGCTGTAAATGAAATAGGGTTTGCCAATGACAGACAGATACAGACGGTGACACAGGAGGAGGAGAGGACCCTGCCCTGAAGAGCTTACAATCTAGGAGGTGGGGGAAGTATCACATAATGGGAGGAGGGTTATGGAATGGTTGGAAGTAGTGAAGGTTTTAGGACTAACCTTTTATTTCAGGATTTTATAACACAACTGCAAACTATGTTTTTTGGTTATTGGTAGCATATATATATATATATATATATATAGTTAAACTAGAGCACAAAAAAAGTAAAAATCTGCTTTCCTTGCATCCCATTCTATAGACATACATAGGGCCAGATCAGAATGGTTGGAGAAAACTCAACATACTCAATCATACAAACCATTGTACAGTAAATTACAGTGATCTAGTGAGGGTTTATTTTGCAGGGTTCGTATACAGCAGGGTAAATAAATGTGTGATAATCCCCTGAGGTTTATGGGAAACAATTAGTGCTAGCCTAGTACCCAGTATTATATTGGTATGGAAAAAGTTCTGTGTGAAGAATTGGGGCTTATATATATTTATGGTTGAATCATACAACTACTATTTACCTTTAAGAGGTTTTAGTAAAAGGGAGAATTTAGATTGGGGGGTAAACATTCTTTTCTCTGACACCCTTTACTTGTTCTCTAATGATGGCAGATTAGTTTGTTTGGAAATAAGAGTGTAAAAATGAGCTATCAATAGAAGACCAAAGAAGTTTTTGTTTTGGCTGCTTTGACAGGATAATAAAAATATTAATTATCTATTTCCCCTTTTGCTTCCCTTTTTCTGTACCGGCTTTATTGTGGAATTAATGATGCATGGAATAGAATTTTTCTAATTTCAGCACAATCTGTCTGGTTTACTACAGCAGCACTGACCACCTTGTTCTTGTTTCTCTCCCCCTGATGTCCCCTGTCCATTGTTCAGCTTGATGTAGCATTAGCCAGGTTTTGTTTTCTTAGTCATGTCAAAGAGACAAGAGGTTTCCATTGTATCATATTATTAAAAACAAGTTGAGAGTTGTTCCCTAATAGCAGCTGTATAATACTGTGGTGGATTACAAAAGGTGATCGGAATTCTGCATCCATATAGTTATGGGGTCACATAATTCAAATGTGAAGATGCCTGCTCAAATTTTCTATGGTATCTCTATCGGCCTATTGCACATTTTGTGTTATTCATTTTATTTATTAAAAGTCTGGCTCTGTGCTTGGGTGTCCTTATAAAATAGACTGAGGCGGGTGAGTGGCCTGAGTCATTGAAGGAGAAATATTGTTTCACCGATGACTCAGTATGACGAATGATTCCTTCAAAGTTATAGGAACTATTCTACAGGAAGAGTGTTTGCACATGCAGCAGTCCATTAGTTAGATATAGTAACATGTTTCTGCCAAGTCTGACTATATCCAGATTAAAGGTGTATTGTGATACAAACTATTCTGGGAGTGGCTATGTTGACTAATTGTCTGTAATGTTTGTAGCTCCAGGCTACATGTTCCTTCCATTGTACCTCTTATTTAACAAAAGTTTAAAACTTTCAAATAGTCACTGTATTTTTTGGTCTGCATCATGCTTCATCTGTAGGGATTCCTTGAAATCTATGGCTTTATTGACTTAAATCATTGGTTTGTTTTGTCACTGATCATTTGTGAGTTCATTCAAAATAATTCATTTTTTTAGTTTAATAAAGTTTTGATATTCTTTTTGTGTTTGTGTGACTTTACTTTGGGCAATGGTTTTGTGGTTTTCTTCCGCAATCCAAAAACATACCCCAAAATTAGCCCTAGACTGTTAGAGACATTAGACCAGGGGATGGCAAACTTTTTATGGCCACTAGGCCATATCAGTGGTGGGTGAAAGCACAGTAGTCTGAGTCCCGCCCTAATGGCCACCACCAGGAAATGCCCCCTTAAGTGAAATCCCTCTCCTCCGTATGCGGAGGAGAGGGATTTCCCTTCAGGGAGCCTTCCATATTTACCTCGCTGGCCGTCAACGCCAGCCACGGTAAATAGGGGAGCAACAGCAAGGAGGCGGCTCCGGTAGTTCTTAACGCCCCCTGGCCGATCTGGCTGGCATTAGGCCCAATCGACCAGGGGTCATTAGGCCGGAAGGAACTACCGGCTAGGTCGTATCTGGCCTAAAGGCCGGAGTTTACCGACCCCTGCATTAGACTACAGTAGGGGCATCAGATTGTGTGCTTCTCCCAGGGACATTTATTGACATGACATTGGACCCTATAAAGTGTGGTTAATTTTTTTGGTTTAATATAAATCGTAAGTAGTAGTATTAGTAAATGGAAGTATTATTATAATAAAACCTATTTCAGCTATTGGTTGATGCAATGAGATACCTGTAAATTTTGCAGATATGTGCTCTATATATTGTCACTTTCCTGTAGATAACAATGTGTTTGATTTGTATTTCAGAATCAACATGGGAGAATACAATGAGAAAAAAGAGACCTGTGGGACGATATGTCTGAAGTATCTCCTCTTCACTTTCAACTTTTTTTTCTGGGTGAGTTGTTAGGACACATTTATTAAAAATCACCTAACTAGATACAAAATTGTAGTATTCTCTCCAGGACCTTTTACCCGGGCGCACCACCCAGCACTTTTCAGTAACCACCTGGGTGGTTACGAAAAAGTTGGGTCACAATCAGGGGCTTGCACCCACCTTCTTCACTACCACCCAGGTTAAAAAAATTCTGGAAAGAATACTGACATTTTTTGCCAGCAATCTTCTTGCCTCCTGGCTTTGTACAGTCATGTAGATAACTTGTACATTTGGATAATTATAAGTTTGCGGTACACAATCTTGGACAGTGTGCACACAGGCAGTTATAGGTTGTGTAATTATAAACGTTGATTAATCATGTGATTTCATATAGGTGTGATTTTTCTTATTTATTGTGTTTGTTGTTTATTTTCAGTGTTAATATGGAAAAGCAAAGCGTCCATGCTTTATGCAATATATTGCAGTTTTTAGTGTAATGTGGTTATTTATAGTTTCAGTACTTTGATAATGGTTTTACTACAACTGAACTATACTTTCCACATTTTTAAAAATGCAGCCCGAAATGTATTGCAAACTTTCCTAATGGTCTTGCTTGTGAAAAGTGTTTGCCATTATTGTCTTTTGTAAGACCACAATACAAAGTTACAGGTTAAATTTCCACAGATTTCTGTATCCCTGAAGTGCTTCACTGCATCCTAGGCTTAGGCTATAGATTGGACCACACCAATCCTTCCAGGAACACTGCCCCTTCTTATTTAAAGGCTCTATTTCCTACTTCTATTTATAGGATTTGTCATGTGACCACTGAAGACATTGGGCCTGATTTATTAAGCTTTCCAAGGCTGGAGAGGATACACTTTCATCAGTGAAGCTGAGTGATCAAGCAAACCTGGAATGGATCAAGTCCAGGATTCGAAACACTTCCTAGCAAATAGCAAATGACTTTGATGAAATCCATTCCAGGTTTGCTTGATCACCCATCTTCACTGATAAAATTGTATCTTCTCCAGCCTTGGAGAGCTTTATTAAATCAGAACCATTGGGTGAGGCAAAGGCTAGTCTTAACATTGAGTATGCTCAAATGACAGCACTGTGTAATCAATCTGGTTCCATTTCATCTAATATTGATATTTATTTTAAACCTTATCTCCATCTCTCCATAACTGATCAGAAGTAAAATATCCAGAACCCAGTTTCCTCATGTTTTATATGTTTCCTCTTCTGTTTACAGTTGGCTGGTCTCGCTGTAATGGCCGTAGGAATTTGGACGCTGGTTCAGAAAAGTGACTACATCAGCCTGCTACCCTCAAACACCTATGCTGCCACAGCTTACATCCTCGTGGTTGCAGGTGCCATTGTAATGGTAACTGGCATCCTTGGCTGCTGTGCAACATTCAAGGAGAGGAAGAGCCTGCTGAAAGTTGTAAGTTTACTCATTTTAACATTTATTGTGTATTTATTAATAATATTTTTATTATTATTACTAAGCAGAATTTATATAGCGCCAGTATATTACACAGCGCTGTACATTAAATAGGGGTTGCAAATGACAGACAGATACAGACAGTGACACAGGAGGAGGAGAGGACCCTGCCCCGAAGAGCTTACAATCTAAGAGGTGGTGAAAGCAGCAAACACTAATGACAATATCTCTAAAATACAACATCCTGTACTGAATCGTTCATTTATTGTTTATAATAGTTGTGTTCCCATGTTTGTTTCATATTTAATGTGGAAGGCTTAAATCCTCCCTTTGGTTTATATCTTTTTCATTCCACCATTTCCTTTTTGATGTTCTGTCACCTTCAGTCTTCTGATCTCTCTCACTGGGACACAAAGTAACACAAAATCTGTCCAATGGGGACATAAATAGTAAGAAAAGAAAAACACGTTAATGTAGTTGACATTTAGTTGTAGTTAGTTTTAGTTGAGTTTTGTTTTAGGGATACTTGACTTATAACGGAGATTTCATCTCACTTCCTGCACATCTGCTTATCAGGACTATAGCATTTTTTGTATTTGACATATTTTATAGGCTCTGGAATAGTTTCAGTATTATCTGAAAAGGTTGATGCATGACTTATATCTCAATTATTCACTTTCAGAGTTTCAGAGTAACTCTAACCCTGTGTTTGAGTTTGTTCGCTGTGTTTGAGTAAAGTTAACATTTTCTTTGATGCCCAAAGACACACTGTTTCAAATTGGTTTTAAAATGGGTTTGAAAGTCAAGAGCAAAAATATATTCTTAAACTTATTTTGAGGGACTTGCATTACAAGTAATGATGTTTGCATCAGATATATATTTCATTAATTATATATAATTATATATATATAGTTATATTAATTATATTATATATAGTTATATAAATAATAAAAAAAATACCAAGAAAACTAATGACACACAAACGTTGTATTCCTTTGAGCCAGCCCTCCTCTGCACACCACTTCTGACAGTCATGTAAAATATATAAAGCTTAGCTTCCCTTCACTCCTTACTATAGGCATATGGTTTGCAGCACCAGTAAGGGTAAACGTTTTAATAAAAATGCCAAAGATGCCAAATCCGGCGTAACTCCCCTTCTTTCTGTCCCCAAGACTTAGGAACTAACCAAAAGTTTAGGGTTTACATAGGAAACTCACTGGTATAGTTCAAGACATCAGTCAGGATCACAATATAGGTGTAAATGCAGTGTATATTGCCTGAACCACAAGTTTTCCTAAGGAATTATAGACATTGGCATTCCTGTGTCCATGGAGCTATACAACCATCACAAATTAAACTAAAATGTGTGTTGCTATGACACGGCGATCTGCCTGGACAGCAGTTGTTTACCTAGGTGTACATCTAGAGGAGTGTGTTTGTCTTAGTCTCTTCTGGGCAGGTCCCAGTAATGCTGGTGCAATGTCAGGAATGTGAGTTGGGATCTCTCCTCCCAACCATTTATCTCTCCTCCTGGATTCCAGGAAAAAGCCAAACACAGTGCCACCTGCTGGTAACACTGAAATCTGTGACCTTTGACATTCCTTACACAATAATACACACTTAGACATTTTTTAGCTAGGTATACATTGGGCATAATTTATTAAAGCTCTTTAAGGCAGGAGAGGATACACTTTCAGCAGTGAAGCTGAAAAGATTGAAAACATTTGTTAACAAATAGCAAATTACTTTTAAGAAATCCATTCCAGGTTTGTTGGATCGCTCAGCTTCACTGCTGAAATTGTATCCTCTCCAGCCTTGGAGAGCTTTATTAAATCAGGCCCTATATCTCTAAAGCTAAGTATATATTGAGCCTGATTTAATAAAGCTCTCCAAGACTGGAAAGGATACACTTTCATCAGTGAACCTGGGTGATCCAACAAACCTGAAATGGATCTGGTCCAGGACTCAAAACATTTGCTAGCAAATAGCAAATGATATTAAATGAATCCATTTCAAGTTTGCTGGATCACCCAGCTTCACTGATGAAAGTGTATCCTCTCTAGCCTTGGAGAGCTTTATTAAATTAGACTCTATATCTCTATATCTGTACAATGTGTGTTGTTTCCAACCGATTGGACATAAATGTCACATAGATCAAAGAGATTCTATTTAGAAGCATTATAATGACATTCATATAACTACATTCATATAACTACTTCTTGTGCCATATTCTATATTTCAATAAAATTACGGTAAAGAATATTATAATACCTATTAATTTTGCATTTAAATAGCAAGTCAATTAGAAGGTTCAGATTGCATTATTATTGTATTTGAGATAGAAAAAAAACTAGATCATCTCAAAGTGTATGCTTGCAATAAGAGTTTTAGGGTTAATGTAGTACCTTTGCCTATATATTAGCAGTCATTTTTGATTGGAATCACAGTTCATTCTAAGTTTATTTTCCTTCTGCTTTCAGTATTTCATCCTGCTGTTGTGTATATTCATCCTGGAGATCTTGGCTGGAATCTTGGCTTACATATACTACCAACAGGTAGGTGGATTGCTTTAAGCTAGAGATACAAACAAAAAAGTTTTCAGTCTTATTGTATTACTGAACAATTAGTGACTTTGTTACTTCCTTTGTTGATAGGATTGATAGGATGTTGTATCCGTTTACAAACAGAGGAAAACATAAAGAATATCTGGAGGCAATACAAGAAAAATAATGTAGTGTAGCTTATCATTCCTTTATATTTCACATGCCTTTAATTTATATGTCAAATGTTATCAGCTATTACAGCTATCTTTTGTAAACTACAGACTCCTCTTATAATGCAGAGAGAAAAGTGTCAAGTCTTGGGTGACAACATTACTTCTTGATACATACGTAGCAAAGAAAAATGCCCCCAAAAAACCCATTCATTCATTGATTCATGTGACAGTAGAAAGAATGAGCGCTGTACATACAACACTATTCAGTTCTATGGGGACAAGAGGGGGAGAACTAGCGAATGGCACTCCACTGTGTCCTTCATAAGAAAGTACAACAGTTGTCTCTGCTTGATTATTATTTGATCTGCAAGGATGGAACAATAAATGAAACGAGGCCTGCTAGACTTTCACCTGAGGTGATCATAATCATTCATCTCTAGTGGCAGTTATCCTGCATCTATACATAGCCTAAGACACCTTAGGGTTCATTGACATGTGTTGGCTTTGTTTTTACCTCTTTTGTTTTCATACACCAGGAATGTATTTAACCAATTTAAATTATTTTTTTATAAAATGATGGTATGTGTTCATTTCAGAAGATTAGATTTCTCTACCACTTGTTATCCTTTCCGGAACCTGGCACATGAAGTTATACAAATAGGAGTGTGATGATATCTTTATTTACCTTCAGTTGAGGCTTTAGGACTGATTTAATAAACCTCTCTAAGGCTGGTGAGAATACACTTTCATCAGTGAAGTTGGGCAATCCAGCAAACCTGGAATAGATTTCTTAAAGTAATTTATTTGTTAGCAAATGTTTTGAATCCTGGATCAGATCCATTCCAGGTTTGCTGGATCACCCAGCTTCACTGATAAAAGTGTATCCTCTCCAGCCTTGGAGAGCTTTAATAAATCAGACCCATTGCGTCTCAAAGTGTTATCCTTTCAGATTGTCTTTTTAAAAAACTAGAAAGAATAACATTTTAAAGGTTGTGTTGTAAATTCGAAATAGTCTTACAGTGGTACTGTGTGTCCATAGGTTATACTGAATACTTTAGTAATCACTGTAATCCTTCATTTAATAGAAAGTCTCATTGTTAGCTCCAGACACCCCAAGGGCAGTAAAAGTCTAATTTAGTTTTATTTAATAAGTACATGGCACATGTGGCTGCATGTTCATGCACAGTAAGTCAGTAATTATGTAGAGCTTGGCGTTCTCCCTGCACACTGCAGACTGCACTCCACCCACACCTGGCAGGAATTTGGAGGTGGGTGTCATATTATAAATGTTTATTGAGATTTACTCCTAAAAGCCCAATTGATCTGTTAGTTTAAATCTGCCAAATTCATTTCAAGTACTTAAAAAAAAATATATGTGCAATACCACACATGCAGAGGTCCCTTCAGTGGTCAGGCAGCTGCTGTGTCATTATCTGTCACAATAAAGACAGTGATATTTTACACGTACATATGTTCTATATTGCTGTACCCTTATTAAACAAAGGGTTTAAACAATCAATGTAATTCACAAAAAAATATATGTAGAACTGTAACATCATGAAAACAAGGTAGTAGGAGTTGATTAGCCCACAAGTTTGGTTGGCATGACCTATCCGCTCATAATTTGGTTACTTTGCAATCTAGAATAATGAAATTATTTTGAAGACTTCTGAAAGCATATAAAACTGTAAAGCTACGTACACACTTCCAACAGTTCTTGCCTGATATTCGGCTCAGGGACGATATTGGGCGAGAATCTGGCGTGTGTACAGCGCCAGTCGTCCATCGTCCAAACGACCGTCCTGGCGGATCCACGGACGATGGACGACTAACGATCCTAATGCAAGGTAAGGGGGAGAGCGCGCAGCAGGGTGCTGCTCCGTGGTTCTCCCCCTCCCCTCTGCATAGCGCAGAACGGTGCTGTATGTACAACACTCATTCATGCATCGTGCAGTGCTAGTCGTTGGAAAGGATCGTGAAAGATACTTTCCAACGACTATTATTGCACGTGTGTATGCGACTTAAAACATTTCAAAATAAGTTACAAAGACTGGAGCTATGAGCAGTTCACATTAGATCAGATAATTTACTAATCCTACTGTGATTAGTGTACAGACGTGCCATGCAGTCCTCAAACAAGAAGCAAAGAATAGAACTATAAAAAGATGTGAAGACAATGGGCCTGATTTATTTAACTCTCCAAGGCTGGAGAGGATACACTTTCAGCAGTGAAGCTGAGTGATCCAGCAAACCTGGAAACGATTTCCTAAAATTTGCTATTTGTTTTCAATCCTGGACCAGATCCATTCCAGGTTTGCTGGATCACCCAGCTTCACTGCTGAAAGTGTATCCTCTCCAGCCTTGGAAAGCTTGAATATGTCAAGCCCAATATACTTGTATAGGCTTCTTTTGCTTGTCTTTTTTTGCAACAGGGTTCTCAGAAAAAAAGATCAAATCAATTCTGACTTTAGTTCCATTCAAATGCTTCAGTAAAAATTTAGAGTTTACAGCTCATTTAGGAACGTTGAAAAAAAATGTGCACAATCTGAAGCAGTTCTGTGTACATGATTGGGCAAGTAAATATTATATATGCACAGATGTAATCTGCATCTACAGAAACATTTTGGCAGGGTTATTTTCAGTTAAGGCAGTTCTAGGCCCTAGTTACTAAATAGAGATTTCACATATGCTTGATCTTGTGTGTTTATTAAAATTATTATAGGTATAGCTTGTTACAGTCTTGTTTTGTATTTATATGTACAATTGCTCGTATTAGGCATATACAGAAGTGGTGGAGAGGTGAGCAGCAGACCTCTACTCAAGGAGGAAGGAAGTTGCAATCAGGCGAGGATTTCTATCCTGTCTAATTGCTATTTCCTTGGCGCTACACTACTTCTGAGACACGTATTCAATGTCTTTGGGTGCTTTTAGAAGCCATTTAAGCAAAGAACCTTATTATAGAAAGAAAGCCATATGATGCCTTTTGCAAGCAATGAAAATCAAGCTATCACTTTTAAAATACTAGGTCGAGCTGAATTGTTTTGTGATCAGTTCTTTATTTTTCTCTCTTTTTATGAGCACTAGTATGTAACTTTTAGCAGGAGCTTCATCTGACCAAGATTTTATTGTACAAAATATCGTCTCTGTGTAAGGTTGTAGTTGCAATATTGCCTATCCAATTTTACTGGGTTTCTTTCTCCCTTCCCTTCCACTCTTGCATGCCGTGTATGTATGTGTTAATATACTTGTGCGTAATTCTTGCTGTGTCCCTGTCTTTCCTTCCATGCCGCAGTGTGCTCCGTTCTGCTCACAGGTAACAAATCTTCCTTCCTGATTGGCTCCATCCCATGACCTATTTCCTATATTCCACATCTTCCTAAACCTCCACTCTACCAATAAATGTAGCATTTACAAATGATGGCTACATTATTCCAAGATCGTCTTTCAAATTTTTTTATTGGTTTCTAGGACTTTGTAGTATGAATGTTTAGGGATTGTTTATGTACTGATGTAATATTATCATATTAGATAAATAAATATGCAATAGTCTTGGCAAACAAATAATATAGTATTGGCCGTGCCAAGAGGAGAGTTTATGAGGACTTTATGTGCTGTGATAAAATATTGGCTGCTATAAGCTGAGAGGTTCTAAATTAACCTGAACTGTCTGCATTTTGTCTTTACAGATCAATGATGAACTGAAGCAAAGCTTAAAGGAAACCATGACCCAGAAGTATAAACAGCCAGGAGAGGAGAAAGTGACTAATGCTGTGGACAAACTACAACAAGAGGTAAGGGTGTATTCTCTTCTCTCGTGATGCACTACTAAGGACTTGGGTATTTAGAAGATTAGAGTGTTCTGGCTTTATTCTGAGAAAACTCCTGTTTTATGTTCAATATTTTTTATTGATTTTTGGAAAATGTTTATAAAAAAAACAATTAACAAATACACATTTTTATAAATCCACAGAATAAAGGAGGGAAACAGAAAAACAATACATGTAATTGCGATATGTTCCATACAATAACAATGACATTGTACATGTATAGATAATGGTAATTGTAACCGTTCTGCGTAGCATAATTCCTTTCACTTTTACTACTAAAACATTATTTAAAAAAAATTGAGTGATAAAAAAATCCAAATGGGAGAGCAAAAATCTTAAACTAATCGGAAAACTCTTGTTTTTTATGTTTATTTATTCATGTCTTATACCATCATTGGCTTTCTTTATATAAAGTTTAAGTGCGCTGGCTTTATTCTAGGAAAACTCTTGTTTTATGTTCAAAATTTTTTATTGATTTTTGAAAAATGTTTATAAAAAAACAATTAACAAATACACATTTTTATAAATCCACAGAAATAAGGAGGGAAACAGAATACAATACAGAACAAGAACAATACATGTAATTGCGATAAGTTCCATACAATACCAATGACATTGTACATGTACAGATAATGGTAACATTAACCGTTCTGTGTAGCATAATTCCTTTCACTAAACAAAGACCATTTCCTATCCTTTGAGTGTATAAAACAAATAAACTACCCATAAAACATAATAAAAAAAAATTGAGTGATAAAAAAACCCAAATGGGAGAGCAAAAATCTTAAACTAATCGGAAAACTTTTGTTTTTTATTTTTATTTATTCATGTCTTATACCATCATTGGCTTTCTTTATATATAGTTTAAGTGCGCTGGCTTTCCCCAGAGTATTCTGGGAAAACTCTTGTTTTTTTATTTTTTTTATTCATGTCCCATACCATAATTGGCTTTCTTTTTATATGATTTAAGTGCTCTGGCTTTATTCTGGGAAAACTCTTTTTTTCTTTTTTTTTTTTTTTCTTTTTATTCATTCATGTCTTATACCATGATTTGCTTTCTTTTTATATAGTTTAAGTGCTGTGGAAGCAATAATTCCCAGGACTGGAAGGAGAGTGTTTGGATTAGGTCTCCAGAGGCTGACAGGCGTTTGGTTCCAGACAGCTGCTGCAAGACTGTGACTCCTAACTGTGGAATGCGAGACCACCCTTCAAATATCTACAAGGTGGAGGTAAGTTGTGGCTATAAAATGTATGTGTCCTCAGTATAGAGAGATACTTTAATTCTAGTTCAAATTGCTAAAAAACCTATTCATAATATTGCTGAAAAAATTGTATCAGTTGGCCTCAGTTGTCATACAGAGACTTTTCATTTTCTATAAACAATTGGGTTGTGCCATCCAACCTGGTAGTACTTTTTATTGTCTGCCAGACAGTTTGAATCTCTGATAAAACATGGATACAAAAAACAAAACAAAGAAAAACTACCCATCCTTTAGATGCCCTTACCTGTTATGTCACTGAGCAGGAGAGAAAACAAAATGTTAATTTAGGTTTAGATATCTCTAAATGTCTACCCACACTAAGGCATATGGTACTGTTACAGTATGGTCATCTGTAGCTGCAAATTCTTACCCATTCCCTGGAATAGATAAGCCTTTGTGACAAGCATAGTTAGGATCCTATCACAAAATAAACAATGTCCTAAAAAATAATTTATCAAAAAAGATAAAATCTACTAAAATATTTATTATAAAATTATATTTAAACTTTAAAGTAACAGAACTTATTATAATTTAAATGATTTTTTGTGCATTTGTAAGCCAAAAGATTTCTTAACCATTTGTTAGAGAGGCATTCATCTATATATTCATCTTATTTAGATTGTAATTTCCAAGGACAGACTATTACACTGTGCTTTTTATTCGAACCTTATACATCTTGTAAAAAATAATCACCAAAATTATACCTAATATTCATTAAATATTTCCTGCCTGTTCCAGATGTCTCTTCTTCGATGTTTTATAGCTATATTATTATATTTTATACTTATAAAATGTACTCCTGCCATGTTTTAATTTCACAATAGGTTGTGTTTTCATTTCCATATGAATGGCAATAAATTAAGAAATATAACTGTAACTGTAATAAGTGTCTGAGCACTTACAGATATCACATTCACTATATTATTAATGCAGTGAATGTATAGCAAATGTCAGTAAATGTTTGATGATACATTTATATATACACTAATATTTTCCTTTTAATTACAGGGTGGCTGCATCACTAAACTGGAAAGCTTTATTCGTTCTCATCTGCTTATTATTGGAGCAGTAGGCTTAGGTATTGCCTCTGTACAGGTAAGACGTGAAGAAATGATTAAATAGTAGAAGTCTCTTTGGTGACTGACATTTCTGATACTTCCTTGGTAGGTGTAGGCTTTTGGTTAAGGTCAGATAATACTCAGCTCTTGAAAAAATTCTTTGCCTTTCATATAGGCACCTTAGGTAGCACATCTACCCAGCGTGCCTATATGATGTCCCGACCTGCATGTGAGTATTGGATGTCCTGACCTGGATGTGAGCTGCATAGAATTGGAATATATTATCCTATGTGTATATTCCATAGTATGGTAATTCATAACCCCACCATAAAGAGATGCACTTTGTCATATATGAGTATGCTTGTCTGTGTATAGAATACAGTATCCCCTTGGGTGATCTTTAATTTTAAAAAACAGTCTTTCTCTTGCCATAGATCCGTGGTCGCCAACCTTTCGGACCCTACGGACCACTAAATTCACCGAACTCGGACCGCGCATGCTTGAGGAGCTGTGTGTCACACAAAGGGGAAGAAACTTCCCCCAGAGTGAAGTCATAATGCCAGAACCCGCCCACTCTCCCATCGCAGGCTCAGACCTGCTTGCTAAATTCTGGGGAGGACAGTAACGTAGGGCTGTGGACGCAACTGTGTCCTGCGCTACTGTCCCCCCAGGCATTTTATCAAGCAGGTCAAGAGTGGGCTTGTTGTGTCCAAACGGGACAATGCCATGGACCACCAGTTGACAACCACCTTGAGCTGTTTTTCCATGCATTGTTTAGTTTTGTACTACATGATGGTTAATTTAGTGTCTATGTACTTGTATTATTAAATGTGTGTGTTTACCAACCTACTAATGTTACCTACTATAGTTTGGGTTCTTCCTGCTTTGTAACAACATTTTCCTTTGTTTTTTTCTCTTTAGTTATTTGGAATGATCTTCACCTGCTGTCTGTACAAGAGTTTAAAGTCTGAGCCGTACTAAGATGGTATTGGACTCATTCATTGCACTCCCATCTACTGACAAAACAAAATCTGCTGCCTTAATAGGCTCCTTGGAAACCTAATTTAAGACACTTTCTGAATATGACATAATCTGCCTTTCAACATCTGAAAATATAGGAGCTTCTCTGTGTCATCACCATAGCATGACTTCATTCTCTGATTTCATCTGTGTCTTTGTGCCAAGCTACAAGACAATGAAGTGCATCCACTGCGTTCCAGAATATTATTGTGCTGCCAGCTTCTTGGACCCTAAGTGAATTTGTTGTTCCTATGTGTATGAAGAAAAGTCAGTGGACTGACACTCTTACAAGTCCTGCATTTAGAACATATTTTAAAGTTACACTTTTACCGTGTTTAGACTTTAATGCCGCTTAAGTTTTATTTCTTTAATAAGCTGTGCGTTTAAACAAAATGGTGCTGCAATGGGGAACCAGTGTACATGGATTTAGGAATTATTTAGATATGCATATGTTATTGCTGAAATAATAGTATAAAACGATTTCTTTTTTTTGCAGCCATTTTAACACAGCGTGTATATATGTTGTCATTTTAAGAGGATTTAGTGAAATATGGAAATTCTGTGCCTTTGTTAAAGGGAAAAAAACCAAGCAGCCAAAATCCCATTTTCTTCATTATTTGCCACACTGACATTGTGACTTTCTTTTTTATTAAGGGGAAACCTACCATGCAAAGTAGCGAGACTACTGCGTAATTATGATTAGATTGTTTACCTCCTTTATCATTTGTGTTTTTAGTGGAGCAGAGAACTTCTGCAAATCCGCAGTTTGATGAGAATTACTTATCTGGAAGTCTGTTCTATGCAGAAAAATGCCATTCCTCTTACCAGTTTTATTGTAAAATATCTGCAGTTCTTATAACCCTCAGTCAATCTCAGATATAACATTTCTGTTTGCTTTATTAATGACTCTTTTGTATAATCCAGTGTATGGTTATGAAGCTTTTAAGTGCTGCAGACATTTTATGAGTGCAGCCACTAATCTTCCTGAGTGATGGTGCAGGGGTTCCGTCCTAAAGCGCCATTGTTGGTTCTTTGTGAGCTGACATGCTTATTGTCCCAAATTATTGGTTTAACACAGTAAATTATGTAGAGGAAAAGACATGCTGCATCCCTTAATGTCTTCTGTTTCTGGGAAAAAATGGTTTAGAGCTCCTGAAATTACAATGTACATTTAGTTTTTTCTTTTTAATGAGGTCTTTACGGTAAATGTCACTGAAAAAGAAGCAGTTTTGTTGCAAGAAGAACTGATATCTTTGCCAGGTAATTAAGTTCAGTTGCCCATATACACTGTATGCTTTCATCTAACATTGATTTTGGCAAGAGGAGGACACAGCCTCCAGCTCCGCTGTGTTAACAGATTATCATTAGGATGGGCCTGTCATTGTTTTTTTTACATGCTTGCTATCACAGTTTAAATCGAATGATATTTAACCATCTGCAAAGCAGTTCTAGTGACATCTTTACTCTCGTGGCTTTATTTATTAAGATGAAAGAGCAATGTGGAAAGTTCACAAATTCACCCTGTAATGGCCTTTTATCATTTAGGCTGGCGGCATCATGGATGCCTTTGTTAATGTTTGAATTCATCATTTCATCCATCGCTCCTGTTTCTTCCAAAAGATATTTAAATATTGTGGGCCCTAGGCTAGAACATATTTTGAGGTCTGACCTGGCAAATCCACTTAGACTGAGAGGTTTCTGCTAGTCATCAGTCTTATGTTTCATCATTTTCGTTGTAAGGAAAATGATTCGCAGAGGCCCCCAAGCCCAGTTCTTGGTAAAATATTCATGTTTGATCATTTATAACCATCACCTCACCACCCCCCTTAACTACATAGTACTTGGCTTTATAGTAATATTCAGTGAGGCATACAGTAAATGGGGAATTTGCTATCTTTTATAAGTATGCCCTGCAGGTAGGTGATTGGAAATGAATCTTTAATAACCAGTGTATATTGCTTACTGTGGAAAGCTTGAGAGTATTGATTGCGTCTATTATGGCTCTTGCTTAAAGGGGACCAGTACCTGTATCTGCCATTGCTAGCCTTCTGCAAGGGCTTGTTGCCTGCCTGTTCTCCTTCTCCAGGCAACTAGCATTTTTAGAAGATCACCAGCTGTTGTCCCGCTTTTTTTCTTTTTTCAGGTTTCTTTTAAAATAGTTCAACAGACACCATTTAATGAGTGCACCTTTGCATACCATTTATTACATTTATTATGTGTAGTATTCATAAAGGGTCACCTGTCTTCATTGTGTCATATGTTATCAGCAGGGGATAATGCCAGAAATATCACATGAAAACGTGGCAATTTGGAACACTACATCACATAAACATATTAAAGGCCCTTGCCCAAATGGATTTAGTATTACTCTGTACAAACCAAAGTGTAGTGCCAGTCACAGTTTATATTCTATAGCATTACTGATTTCCAGATCCTTGGCAGTCATATGCATACAGTATTTTAATGACTAGTGATATCATATACCCTTTATTGTGTATATTATAAATGAGCTTCATTTCATTTATGAAAGTGCCTGAAAGAACTATATGTTTTACTCATCACAACCCACCTGATTCATCCTTCCACGGTGTAGGTTAGAAAAGGAGTGCATGACTGTCAGGGCCAGAGACCCTTCGTGTCTTACCTAAAAGTACTTTGAAGGAGACATATTGTACATTTCTTACATTATTATTATTATTACTATTTTGTCTACTTGACAACTACTGAAATACAGAGAACGAAAACTACTGAACCAGCAGGTTTGTTTGTATATTAACATTAACCATCAATTAATGTTTTATTTGGAGTGTTATATATTTGATAAATTACTTGTTTTATGTAATATATAAACTTTACCATTGGCCAGATTGTAGCAGTTGCTTGGTTTGCAGCTTACACATAGCTAATAAAGTAAATTAAAGTAAATGTCAAGTCAGTTTATACACTTGCAAATTTGATGGCTTTGCAGCTTTCTGATCTAAAGAGATCCGCACATGAAGAAGGGTTGCAGCATGTTTTAGGTGTTTTCAGGTCAGTTGCATTATATCAAAGTTTAACTATCCTGGTATTTGAATAGATTGTTGGTTGAAGAGTTCAAGATCAGTCATGTGTTTAAATGGTATCAAAAATACTTCAAGTGAAGATGAAATATTGTAATCCTGTGCCTTTGAGGAAGAACCATGTGTCAAAGCAGCCTGTGGATCCTGAGACACACAATTTAGGAACAAATAGCATGGTCCATTTTAACTGTATGTGCCTCTTTTCTTTCCCAAATCACCTACCATTGGTAGGTGTAAAATGTACCTGGAATGGAAAGATCATATTATGGACATTGCATAATCTTCCTGGAAAATTTCTGGTAATGCAGAGCAAGCAAAATCTTGCAGCAAAAAGCTATTCCATTACAAGACCATCTCATGAGATCTTGGCTATTCCCTATTCACCAGGAATCTTCCTGGAGGGATAGTGATGTTGCTCTTGCCTAGCCCTTGCTGGGGGAAGGCGGGACAGAAGATAAGCATTTTTTTTCTTTTCAGGTACATTTGACATGTACTAATATTTTTAATGAATGGGGAGGGGATCCAGACCATGCAAACAAATTTCCAATTTTAGTAGAAGGCTCACGTTATACCGTATATTAAATCTGACTCCTAATAAAATGCAAGCTTACCTTTAGAGCTCTGCCCCCTTATTATACATTTCCTTTTAGACCATATTCATGTAATAGTGCCTTTGTTTTGAGTGTGGCATTCAGCATGTGAAGAATGGCCCACCTCAGCCTTAATATAGATTAAAACATGAAGGAAACAGCACTGTCTTCCAAATGTTCACTAAACTTATTGGCATAATATGCTTCACTTGTTTGGGAGTGGTTAGCAGGAGTCAGAACCATCTACAAATTGCCTATTTCTACACCCATACTGAGATGGGGGGTCTTACAGATCAGTAGCAAATCTCAGGAGGCACAGAGGTCTGGCCAAGCTTGAATTTTGAAGAAAAAGTTTATAATTGTATCTCTGGATCTGATAATTATTCAACAGTTGCTTTGTAATGGTAATGCTTTATTCTGCACTTTAGCTAAGCTCTTGTTTACTGTAAATTATATTACTGTACCTTTTATGTCCCATTACCTGGTTCCAGATTTCATGCAGTCATCTAGTATTGGTGATTTTGTGCTATACTCTGTGCAATATTGCAGATTTTGTTTAAGACATTTTTTGGTTGTCATTTTCAGAAAATGTTCTGCATGGTTCTCATGTAAACTGTGCCAATGGTTATGCCTGTCCAAAACTGATATTTAAATTGTGTAAAGTTGAAACATCTGTAGATTCAGGCTAGAGTTTAGGGCTTCTGGATTCAAGATCTCACTACTAATATTGAGGCCAGTAAAAGATTGCCATAATCTCACTATAAACCTACCTAGTCATTGGTTTCAAAGGGTGCAGCAGTCACAGGATGGGGTGTAGCACCCTCATTCAGCTTCATAAAGCTGCAAAACCAGGACGATGCAGGCAGATCTCACTGACTACATTAGAAACCATTCCAACTGCCATTAGCCTTTAAAATGCAACATAATGTTTGAAGCATTTTGGCTTTTATTATATTTGTGTTTCAGGAAGTGTTCTTTTTTACACTGAAAATCTGATAGAACATAAAATGGGAAGGACTTCTAAAGAAGAGGAATGTGGTTGCTAAAATTAAATATTGAATTCCCAGAATGCACATGGGTTTTGTATAAAGAACAGATCATCCACAAGCCTTCTGTTTTATTATACATTACAGGTATTCCAAAAGGAATGTGTCACTTAGGATGAGTAAAATGGTTTGCTAATTGCACATTTGTATTATACCTGAATATTTCCATGTGGAAATATCATATCTCCTAAGAATTACACAATTCAGAAATCCAAATATGATGGATTATATGGTTTTTCTAAGATTAGATTGATATGCATAATAATTTTTACCATCATACGTTTGAACCTGATTTCTGAATAAGTTACTCATCCCCACTTGGTACATCTAAATACTAGAAACTTTGAAGGTCCTTTTATTTTAAATAGGGTCCTTTTAATATATATATATATTGGCATGCTATTCTGAATTAATTAGGACAGTGCACAATAAAGGCCCTGTGGGTTAGAATAAAAATGATTAGGCTTTCAAACAACCCAACCAAGGTACAAGACTTCGTTAGTTCAACACACTGCCTTGCATTAGAATGCACTGCAACACAGGTGAATTGGCTTACTTTTGCTGTACATTGGGGTGTGTCAATCAAAATGAGTGTCACAGAAATGTTAAGTGCATTTCCTTTTATCGTGGTTATATATGTTATCCCAAACCAAATATCTCAATGGGTTCTTAATAGTTTTCTCAAATAATTAATCCATTATAAATAATAAAGAACATTCAATTTACAATCAACTTGACCTACAAGAACAAGGGGACCAGATCTTTGAGGTTCAGTTTAGATCTCTGTGTTCTAGTAATGCACTTAATTTGAGTTGTTATGCCATATACATTGAATGGCACTGAGCCAATGCACAAGTGTTGCCTAAATTACTCAGTTGGGTCCAATTTAGATGGCAATTATTATCTGCATGAGAACAAACACTACTTAAAAACAATGTTGGTCATCAGAAAAACCTGATATAAAAATCTAGTGAATACTACAGTTGTCCTGTAACAGCAACTTTTAATATTTGTCATCTCTTGTATCAAACACTTACCCAATCTTTGGTAAATTTAATGTGTGAGCTGTGCAAAATGTATTATACAAAACACAATGATATGGTATTTTACACAAATATATGCAATATATGTAATCATGTAGCAGGTTTAATATACAGTCTATAGTCACTGAAATGCAGGATTAACAAAAGTGTAATTACTGTATCAAACTGTACCAGAGTTTTAGAACTTTTAAAGCTTTTGATGTACCAGTATAATATTTGCATGGAGGTTGTATTTCTATTTGAATAACTACTGATTTTTTTATTTTTAATAAAAATCAAACATCTGAGTTGTATCTGTTTATTATTCAACTTTTTCCTAGTATAAGGAATGTGTGTATGTGTGTGTGTGTGTAAATATTTATATATATATATATATATATATATATATATATAGACATATATGTGTGTGTGTGTGTGTATAGCATACTCTAACCTAACAAAAATAACGTGGCTCAATAGTTTGATGATCCTATGCAGCACTTTTTTAAATCCAACCTCATCACATGAAATGTAAATTGATGATCATGGGCATGCTCTGAGCCAATTATCGGACGAGAACCACTGCTCGTGTGCACATACCGTAATACTATTGTGTGTTGGTAGACAATTGGCTCAGAATGATGCTTTTGAAGATTTAGAAGTTTAATTCAAACTATTAGGAACCTTACAACTATGAACCTCTGATAGAACAGAAGATCACGATGGCGATCATGGCATAAAACACTAGCAATACAACCTTGAAGGAATGGAGTCTAAGGTATACTGCTTGGAGGAAGAAACTAAAAGAGAAATGAACTAAATAAGGGTCAAAATTCAAAAAGGTAACAATAAAAAAGTGCTAATCAGCAGCTCACAATATATGTGTAATGTGACACTTTTGACAGATGTGCTTAAATTTGACATTGACACTAATCCCAATGGTCCACCCAGAAGGCCTTTTGTGTACAGTATTACATTCCACGCTTACTTTATGAACACAGCTCCTGCTAATGACAAGGATTAGAAATTTGTGCCTTGAAACACAAATAGTTTATTGTTGAAACAAGCTGGCTGCTTTTATGAAATACAACAACTACCGGTAAGACAATCAAAGAGCATTATATTTCCCAGTAGTGAAGCCTGTGCACAAGGACCTGTGAAGGATTAGGGCCATAAAGACCTGTATCGGCCCCAGTGCTGCAGTTTCTAATTTACTACCGATAACCTGTAGACCTTACAATGGGCCCCAGGACAACCATACTGAAAATTCAGTGGAAAGTTTATCTATGCTGGTAAAGTTAGCAGAAACCTAATGGTTGTTATCAAAAATAGCTTTACTTCAAAACCTCACTCACAATGCTACCCTGGTACTAAGCCAGGTAATACAGAATATAAGGGGAATTTAACCCTTTGACAGAAAAGGTCAAAGTATACCTCACTGACTGGTATCTAAATTTGTCTTTAAACCTAAAATCTGCCACCCTCAGATGCACTCAAATATTCGTTTTGTCGCATGTTGTGTTCCACATTAGTGACAATTTAACAAAGTGACCTATTACAAATGATTGGGTTGCCAACATGCCGTAAAAAACAAAAAAAACAAAACACAAGACCGATGCATTATGGTGCACTGCAATGCATTTACTGTACATTGCTTTAATGCATTGGGTTGCCTTTTATAATAAATGTCAGCAAAGATATGCTTTACCCCACATGCATGTTGCCACAACTCAAAGTTTTAAATAAGGGGTCATCAAACTTTTTTGGCCACTAGGCCACTTCAAGGGTGGGCAGGAGCACACTAGGCCAGATTCTCTCTCGAGTCCCGCCCAATGGCTCCGCCCCCACCAGGAAGGGAATTCCGTCCTTTCTGCAATGCATACGGAGGAGAGGGAATGTTCCCTATTTACCCCGACGGGCGTTAACACTACTGCTGCCGGGGTAAATAGGGAACATTCCCTTCAGGGAGCCACAGCAAGAGGAGGCTCAAAAGCCACATACAGCTCCGGTAGTTTGTTTCAGCCTAATCCCAGGAGCCGTGGGTACCCGACTGGCATTAGGCCGGAACAAACTACCGGCTAGGCCAAATCTGGCCTAGAGGTTTGCCGACCTCCGATCTAAATAAATGTTTATTATTATTACGGAGGGGCTGCATTTGTTTCTGCCCAGTTTATTTGTAGAGTATGATGAGTTTAATTATATACAAGATTAGACATGCTGAAAAGAATATAACTACATGTCCAGCCCGCATTACCTTTCCATACTTTTCCATATCGTGTGTGAATTTAAAATTACCTGAAATATTTGATGCCAACTTCAAAGTGTTAAAGCTAGTTTATACCTGCTATGAAAATAAAATGATCAGAACATAATTTTATGGCGGGTCAGCACGTCTGGGATTCGTCCTATGATTTATTCACTCTGTCAATTTGAAGTGAGTGATTTTTTTCAGAAAATTGAATTAAAGAAATAAATAATAAACAGCATTGCATGGCAGCAATGGATTTTTTATTATGACTTCATTCTGATTGTAATGTAATATTGGGACAGTCAATTGGCTTTGTGTGGAGCAGCAAAACATATTGCTGATGGAAGTAATGGTTGTGTGTAGCATTTAGATTACTTTGGGGTGATGAGGCTGTAGAGGGCTTCTGAATTAGTGGTAAGCAGAATAAAAAGTTTGGGGTTGCTATGTATGTGCAGGTATAGAAGATGCAGGGTCTCTTTATATCCCAAAGGTTTTTTCTGATTATATACCTCTTTTAGATATTAACAAGACTTTTTAGGTTCTGATAGTACTAATTTTACATGAGCTGTATATTTTTATGCTAAAAAATGGAGAATTACACAGAAATGTGTAAGCAGTGCATTATAGGAACATATTTAGTGGAAACATCAAAACAAATTCCTTTTTCTCAGACTCTACATAAGATGCATTGCACCGCAATGTACACATAGGGCCTGATTTGTTATAGCTCACCAGGACTAGAGAAAATCAGCTATCATGGATGAACCTGGGTGATCCAGAAAACCTGGAATGGATCTGGCCCATGATTGAAATTATTTGCTAAATAACAGCAAATGATTTTTAGAAATAATTTACAGGTTTTGCTGAATCACCCAGATTCACCCATGATAGTCCATCTTTTCCAATCCTGCCAAGCTTTAATAAATCAAGCCCATAAAGTGAACAAGGTCCTAGTGAACTTATCCCTTTAACAAATCCCCTCCTCCATCCAAGTGCAGCCACAACTAATACCTAATATTAATTAGATTGTGAGCCCCTTTGAGGGCCAGCTAGTGACATTACTATGGACTTTGTACAGCGCTGTGTAATATATCAGCGCTATATAAATACTGGATGTTATTAATAATAATACTATATTTAGTGTTTTTTTTTCTTAGTCCCAGACAACTCCTACTATGCACACCATAGCACAACATTCATTTCAATGGGTCAGCCATACTCCAAGAGACCACTAAATGGCCACCATGGGACTTCCGAGATTTATAGATTTGGAATAAATGAAGGTTTAATTTAGCAAACATGCACAGAAGTCAGCCAGGATTTTGTTGGAGGAATGATTGCTCGATCATGGGAAATAGTTACTATCATCCCAGATAGGCTGCTTTCAGTCGGGTGGTGGGATTTATTAATGGAAAGTGACAGAAAGAGTCCAGAGATAATTATCCTAAAATATAATAGGCAAACCATTGACTACATACATTTTCCATAGCATTGCATAGCAGAACTGTTAAGTCTAAGTTCTCTTCTGGTTTAGGGGAATGTTTTTTTACTTTGAATTTTATCATTTTATCTCATGATTTAGGTTTGCAGAAATAATTGGAGTTACAGTGAGATAAAATTTAACCAGGCCTGTGTGAACAGGAATTAGTACAGCATTTCCATTTTAACAGTGTTCATAAAAACTCTGAAAGAGAGCCAAAAGCAGTAATAAGTTTATTGCCACTTAAACCCTTACACGCTGCTTCCATTTCCATGCATTTTACAGCATAGATAAAATGCACCAACAATCAATATTACATTGTTCTGCCCCATTCTCACCGCGTAATGTGTTGTGAGAAAATGTCACAAAGTGGGGAACCTGCCATTTCCTAAAACATTCCCTGGTGGAGAATCAATTACTACCAATGTTAGATAAGGATCCTAAAGATTCTCCACCAGGGAATGTTTCGGGAAATGACAGATTCACTGCTTTAAAAGTACACAACAAAGTGTAAAAATGCATACAAGATACACAACAATAGGTATAATGCAATGTGTATCACCGCACAACAAAATAGGTGGAAAATGTTTTTTATTGTATTTTCCAGAAAGCTTGTCATTTAAACAGTGACACAGGAGGAGGAGAGGCATCTACCCAGAAGAGCTTACAATCAAATATGGCATTATATACATGATTTATTAAAGAACAAAAAACATTTTTTATTAGTAGGTCTATATCCAGGTACCCCAGTCTTGAATAGGTTGGTAGTGTAAATGAAAGGGGAACTCCAACATGCTGCTAGCATCTATAAAGCTTCTATTCAGTGTAAGACCTAGATTGTAAGCTCTTCGGGGCAGGGTCCTCTCCTGCTGTGTCCCTGTCTATATTCGTCTGTCATTTGCAGCTCCTTTTTAATGCATAATATGTTGGCGCTATATGATTCCTGTTTAATAATATTATTTATTAAGACCCTTTCAGAAAATAAATAAATGACAATGTAATGTAACACTTTATGACATCCAATACATGGCAAATGCTCAGGTATTTTTAGTTTTCTTGTTATATCACAAACAATTTATGTGTGTGATTTCATAGAGCATTAGTGAAAAATCTTGACATTAATAAAAGTTTCCAGAGCGGTCACAGCTGTTCATTGTAGAGAATGTGGCCATTATTAAAGTGCTAGATTGGGTTTATGCCATATGTGTCCACAAGGGGGAACTAATGCTCTGTGTATCATAAAGCAAGCTGCTTCTATGTTCAGGCTGCAGCATCCCCCATCTGTACTGCTTGAAGATCAGATTTTAATGAGGCTGCAAAGCTATGTGATGCTGAATTTATCTGTAGAACATATTCCAGATTTACGTCTATATGACCCTACCAAATTTTCAGCATCATAGATGTTTGCAGAAAATAAACTGTTTGTAATGAAAACAAGGAAATTGACTATTTAATAGTTAAGTCTGCAGTGTTCTCCAACTGGTACTTACAGCAGGGATGCCTGAAGTGCGGCCTAACTAATGCCAGCCATATATAAGGCATAATGTTTGTTGACATTGCATAGTTAAACTGATCAGAAATGTAGCAAAAAATGCTTTTCATTGACGTTTTTTGTTCAAGTGATGTCAATTAAAAACTGATCAGGCAAAATTTTGGTTTTAAATCAATCAGTTAACAATTCTAATAAAACGTAGTAATACAATTTATATATCATGTTTAATATGTGTTATTATTACTATTAATAATGCACAGTATTTATACAGCACCAACATATTACGCAGCACTGAACATTAAATAGCGGGTTGCAAATGACAGATACAGACAGTGACACAGGAGGAGGAGAGGACCCTGCCCCAAAGAGCTTACAATCTAAGAGGTGGATTGATTGCAGTGGATTGTTGCATTGGCTGAGAATAACATTGAGATAAAATGGCATTGTACCTAGTATTACTTTTCAAAGGCTCCAAAAAGGGGTATTTAGCAGTTTGTGACAGCTTTAACTAAGATTGCCA
Source organism: Pyxicephalus adspersus (assembly GCF_032062135.1). Lineage (NCBI taxonomy): Eukaryota > Metazoa > Chordata > Amphibia > Anura > Pyxicephalidae > Pyxicephalus > Pyxicephalus adspersus. The sequence continues at coordinate 41,585,695 of NC_092866.1, read as the reverse complement.
ACAATATGCACTGCAATTTGTTACTGGACTATTTAGACCCGAACAGTTTACTTACTAAAATGTTACATATGAAAATTACTTTTAGACAACATGTGAATCCTATAAGTTAGTAACTACCTCTGTCCATCAAAAATCCAAAGGGTTCATTCAATTTACCAGAACCTAAGTTATGTGTATTCCCCCCCGAAGAATCCAAAGAGCACTTAACAGGGATACTGGTAAGTTACATCCCGTAGCCTGGAATGTAACATCCTCTCCCTATTGCTCGCTGTGTCACCAATCATAGAGGTAAGACATGCTTATTATTAGTAAAATTCCAAGTACTGAAATTATTACATCAGGCTTTGTATGTAGTATAGATAAGGATACATGAGAGACTTTCAGTAGTTTATTTGCACTAAAAAAAACATAAGACTAATATCTTTGTTTCTGTCACGTTGTCACGTTGCAGAGAATTTTAATAGCACAATTATGCAATTTATTTTCCATGATTAGGCAAAGTCACAATTTATTTGTATAGCGGAAATTATTAGTAGCTATTTTTGTGCCCTTTGTCTCTTTAGATTTTAATGGGAGCAGATTAGTCACATAACAATCGCTTGTTAAGATTTCCAGGTGATTATGCTATTCACATGTAGCCTATAGCAGCATTTTCTGACCTTTTTAACCTGGTAGAAACCCTTGAAATGACTTTCAGTGGGAAGAATGCCTCTCACATTGCTGGTCATTGGGAATAATACCACCCCTACTAATAGCCAAAAAGATCATTGAGGGCAATAAAACTGGCACAAATTGCTCACTGCTCAATGAGCCCTTAGCAATCCCTGGAGGAATGTTAGGGTTCCACAGAACTGTGATTGAGAAACACTGCCCTGTAGGGTTAGTTATATGATTTACCTCTTAACAATCACAATCACCCAACAATCCCCTGCAAAGCATAAAAGTGTGAATATTGCATTAGATGTTTTCAGTCTCTGGAATTAAAAATCTTACGTACTCTATATGGGTGTGTTTGGGATTAATACTCCTGAAATACATGTGCAGGATCTCAGATGACTAGATCAATAAAACAAAGAAGACAAGACGCACTGATACATTGCACGATTACACAGATCAGGGGTCGGCAAAGTTTTATGGCCACTAGGCCATTTATGGGGTGGGCGGGAGCACACTAGGCCGGACCTGCCCTAATGGCTTCGCAACTGCAAGCGGGAGGTTCCATCTCCTGTAGTTCCTAACGCCCCCTGGCCGATCCGCCGGCCAGGGGGCGTTAGGCCAGAACTAACTACCGGCTAGGTGATATCTGGCCTAAAGGCCGGAGTTTGCTGACTCCTGACATAGATGAAAAACAAAGAGCTAATAACACTTGTCTGCTTTTTCTACCAGGAAAGGAAAATTATTAAATATGAAGAGGAAAAGAAGTATTAGAAAGTATTAATAGTTATGAAAACTATTTTCTGACTTCATGGCAGTCCTCACGACAGCCCAATCCTGGGACAAGTAATAGACTAGAGGGAGGAAAAAAAGAGAAATATAACAACATCCAAATGTTGAGTAAAAGTATTGACTGGGCTCCAATAGGCCACTGTGTAGATTATCTCAATCAGGACATTAGCAAACGAGGTCCAAGAGGCCGCTATCCTCCTTACAGAATGCTCCAAGATCTCCTATGGAAGAGATAAGCCATTCACTTTATAAGCATACTGGATTGTTTCAGGATCCTGAATGAGATCTTGTTGCTGACTCTGACTTTCACCTTGGAGCCTCAAGATAAAAAAACAAACTGTCTGCCTGATGGAAATCTCTAGGTATTTCAAGATATGTAGCAGTTACTTTTATCACGTCCTCCTGAAATCATCATTCTCACTAGGATCCTCTGAGGTTCTTTGACACCTTTCTGGCCAAAGTTGGCAGCCACTCTTGTGAGTTTCAAGAATGGAGCATCTATCAGATGGATTAAAGAGTGACTGCATGAGATACCAGAAGACCACCTGCAAATCCTGTGAAGGGATGAATGACTTCAATAGACACCTTAACCTATTTGCTGCTGCCAAAATTGCATCAAATGAAGTTCAGCCAATCTCATACAGGTAAGAGCTGAAAGGGCTGGTATTCACAGTTTGAGAGAATTGTAGCTTAAACCTTTGTCTAGAGCAGTGTGAAGAAATTTTAAGACATCAGCCAAAAAGGGGCTAAGAGATGACTTCTACCTACTCAAAAAATGTCAGCCAAGTATAGTTGTAGGTGTCATTAGTTGACATTTGCCGGCTTTTCAGTCAAGTCTCTGCTATTGCTGTGCCTTTCAATACAAACACAGTAAGTTGAGCCTTTGTGGATATAGAAGTTTCCATGACCCTTGAAAAAGCGTATCCCTCTTGTAAAGGAGTCTTTACCGAGGGTCCAGCATCATCTGTGTGACCAAGGGAAAGCATTGTCTCCATGGCCAGTTTGGAAGAATCACAATGGCCTTGGTTGTCTCATTCTGTATTTTTAGATTTCAGGATCAAGGGTAATGCCAGAGTGAAGATCCAACCATGAGAGAAATATTGGAACCTTGGTGTTTATCAGAAATCACAAATGATCTACCTGAATTTTCTCTGAATTCAGTATATTTGCTGCACTAAGGCCTAGAAGATATCTCTCTGCCCATGGAACATTCATATTCATGTCCAGTAGTATTTGAAGACTTGTCGTTTGGTCTGGTAACATAGGGGACCACCCTCTAGTTGTCCATCATAATTTTTACTTTTCTCTAGTAAATGATAGGAGCAAAGGCCTTCAGTGCTTCTCATGCCAGCGTCAGTTGTTGGAATGGGAAGAAACTGAGGAAGACGAGTAACCTTGTGCTTCTCATTCTGAGCACCAGGCTCCCCAGCCTTAGAGGCTGGCATCCAAGGTGTTAACAATCTTTTCTTTTGGACTGCAGGCAAAGCTGTAAATTACTGTGTTTGATTAATGCATGCTTTTTGTTGTGTTTTTCCACTGAGGGGTCTTGTGGTAAAACACATTTTTCAATGCTACTAGCATATATCAACCCACAAATTACTATACTTGGAATATTTTTGGCTACTGTATGTATACATTGGGATGGCATTTAAAAAAATGGTCCCAAAATGCACATGTGCATTAATGTGCGCTTTTTCACATTTTAACACAGAGCAAAAGTATGGAGCCAGCCTACTGGTCCATTTGCATGTGTGTGCATTATTATGTGTGCTGCAACCTACACTTTAGTTGTAAATGGGCCCTAAAGTGTTGAAGAGGTTCAGTTTGTTCCCTGTATGCATCCTTTTTTTTTTATTTTTAACTAAATGGGATATCCATTTTTAGTATATACAATATATTTTTATGTTCTGTAATACTGTCCACAATGGGGATTTATAGGCAAGATCTTTGACTAGTTTAGTAATTTTCTAATTTGTTTTGATTCGATTCTTGTCATGCTCAGATTTTAAGATAATATAGATTCTTGCTCAGGATATTGTATGGAACAATATTACTAATGTATAGCTTTAATAAAATTGCAAATTACTGACAATAAATTGATGTTGTTCTGAGCCCTAAACATGAAATGGTTACTCGAATAAACACTTTCACTACCTGCTCCTCGTAAATCAATATTTCAAACTCAGTTTCCATATTGAATTCAATGAAACAGGCATTCTGATTATTTAACAGCTGTTCTCCCTTGTGGCTTCAACAAGCGAACTAAATTATTATTTCCTAGATTTTATAAGCCAATTGATGCCATTTTTTCAGTGTTTTGTAATTCTGTTAACCACAAAGGAGTTATATATAGATTAGAATTGCTTTGCTATGTTTATACTGGTCATTCACAATCTGTTAGCAGTTTCTGCAGTCTCATTTGACAAATGTAACTGCATAACAGTGAAAATGCATATCATCAAGGGGTAAAATTATCAGTGAGTTATTAAAACCTCTCATTGCTGTAAGTCAGGGTTTCCGATGGCCTTTCCCTAGAAGACTGGAGTATAATACTAAGTCAAATATTATTTGTTCCAACATCAGATAACAGCCAAAGTACCAAATTCTGGTAATATAAAATATTATTGAATTTTTGCATTGATTTTTCAGTATAAATAATACAATTCTTAATACTTAAAATTTTTATGTCCTCCTCAAAACTGCATTTTCAAGACATCTGCTTGCAAATATTTATTAGACTAAAATCCTGTATTCTGGCACATAATGAATGACCCCTGACTGGTCACCATATGGAATTTATGGAGGAATAAAAGAGAAATTCACAAGTGACATCAACAGTTATATTAACATAGCAAAAGGAAATCATAACAAACACAAAAAACTCTTTATATTCACTGTGCAGTTATGTTATGTGCTTACACAATTGCAACAATAGATAGGGAAAATATGTTGAACTATAGTGGGGAACTCAATGACAGAACCAAGGATTGTAAGAAAAATTTTCATTATAGTAGTTATCATTTGTTCGAAAACTCCTTTTAAAGGGTTGACAATTTTTGGTCTTTCTGTTCCCCACCTTTAAAATTTTAAGTTCTTTTGGGCAGGGTCCTCTCCTCCTCCGGTGTCATTGTTTGTATCTGTCTGTCATTTGCAACATTTGTAGTGCATTGTAATATGTTGGGGTTACATAAATAGAGTTTATCAAATTTTTAAAGAATTTTTATAAAATTATAATAAAAATAGTAATTTTTTTTAATAAAGGCAGCCAATGCAATCACTTAGATGTTTCTATACATCAGCCTCCAGTACAGCAGTAAGGAGGAGACTGAAAGGCAGTACTAGAGCTAATAGGGAATGACAGCAGTTCAATTAGCATGCATACAGCATAACAAAGTAGCCACAACCGCATTAGTGTTCTTCTTCTCTTTCATTGTCCATTCATCAAGCAGGAGGCTGCATACCGGCCGTGCTGTAGTAGCAAACTTTGGTATGCTATGCAGCAGGAACAGATCCGTCTCCATGTCGGCTACAGACTGACACATCCTTTGTCAACAGGTAACAGGTGGATATACCAACAGATATATCCATTCCTTTTTTTTTTTTTTTTTTTTTTAAACATTCATTAAAAATTTTAAACGGGGTACAAAAAAAAAGAACCGGGGAGGGGATACAGGATATCACAGGATTAGAATTAAATCAATTGTACAGACACGTTAACATAATAACCATAGAAATATTCCAACCCCATTAGTGCACACTTGATGCAACAATACCATATGACAGGTTATAATAGTGCAAGTAATAATAAAAAGAAAAAGAACTGTAATCAAATAATTCGACCAAAGGGTAAGTGGGAACGGGTTGGGGCACAAGGAAAAAGGGAGGGGGGGGAGAGTGGGCAGAGGAGCGTGCTAAGTAGGGGGGGTCGCTCCCAAAGGGAGAAATATGAGCATGGAAACCATACGTAGATTTCAATTAGAGGAAGCAAGATCTGGGTATTCGGTAGTAAGCATAAATTGTGACCAGTAGTACCAGGTGTGAGCCACCTTCCTGCCAGTACCCCTTACAGTGGAGGTAAGATCCTCCATACGATGGATTTCATTGACTCTACTCAGCCATAATCCAATCGTGGGTGGAGCCGGTTTTTGGCAGCAAGCAGCAATGCAGGAAGTGGCAGCCACAATAAGGTGTCTGACAACCGAGATTCTGTATGTCTTCCGTGAAAATGAATTGTGTTGGAGGAAAAAAGCCGGGTCATCAGGGATATCTTGGTCTGACATCTGTTGAACAATAGACTGAACAGTGACCCAGAAATTTGGCAAGAGAGGGCAATGTCAAAATACATGTAGCAGTGTACCTTTCTCAGTCTGACACCGCCAGCAACGGTCTTATACCTCTGGGAAAATTTGGTGTAGTTTCTCTGGAGTGCGGTACCATCTCGAGACTACCTTAAAGCAAATTTCCTGGTATTTACTAGTAATGGATGCCTTATGAGTCCAATAGAGAATATTTTCTTTCTGTTCCATAGAGAGCGAGAGACCCAAATCAGTCTCCAAAGAACCCAGATATGTAGGCGAATCATCAGAAGGTGGGATTTGTAAAAGCCTATAAACCACAGATAAAGTATGTCCAATACCACCCTCTCCCATACATAGCTGATCAGAAGGAGTAAGGGACCTGCGATAGGATAGGGCTGGGCGGAGAGCAGTCAGGAAATGGGTGATCTGCATAGTTTTCCAAAAATCGAAATGAAAATCACCCTCAGCCTCTCTTAGTCCCTCTGGGTCAATCCATTTGTTTGATCTAATAAAATGTAGCGCTCTGCAGACCCCCGATATCCATTCCTTTATATGTAGTTCATGTTTGTATTTAACAGTTTGCCTGGAGTTCAGCTTTAATATAATACCACATCTACAAAATCTTTTAAAAGTCTTTATGCATAATCAGGTAACAGCACATTAAACTGGAGTTATAGCTGTGCTCTGAAAACCTAATCTGTCCTCATTCATGACATGGAAAGATTAAACACACATTTTTCAGCTCTGTACAGCAGAATCCTCCTAACACCTCATTAAATAACAGTTTGATGTATTATCTTATCTGACATATTACAAAGCTGGGGGAACCCTTTTCAGACCTCAGAATCAAAGAATAAGTAATTAATCCTGGTGTTTTACAGAGTTTAATGCTATAAGTACATTCCATTATCCGCTAAAGAAAAAAAAATGCTGCTCCAATGTTTATCTAAGCCTTGTTCATAAACCACCACATTACAAGAAAGCTACACTCTAAATGTAGCTTAACAATAAATGGAAATATGACTCACTGCCAGTACTGAACAGAATCCAGCAATGGTGGTCATGGTAATGGTATATCTAGATAGATAGATATAGGGGTCTCAGTTGCTGCCCTGACAAGAGGCCACATGCTAAAACTATTTTACTAAAAAAGGATCTTCCCTTAAAATAGCTTGAATATTCACTTTGGTTATCTAATCAAAGCAGAGCCAAACTCAACATTTTTACTTTACATAAAAGGGTAGACACTCCTTATATGTAAAGTAAAAATGTTATTTATATATTTTATTAGGTGCAACACCTTTTTTTCCCATTAAAGACTAAATAGAAATGCAGAGCCTCCCGGGAGGCTCTTGGTGGCTCCTTCAACCCATTTCTGATCTCGGGCATGTACACATGCTTGCCTACTATCAAAAAATAACTTTACTATCAAATTTAGCATGTGTAATTTTTTTTTAAACTGTATAATTGATGTATTATCTGGTAATATGTTGAAGTCATATTGATACAGAACATGCAATGAATTTATACATCTTTTGTGCCCTAGGACCAAGCAGAGCATCAACACTAATTTACCAAGATTTACAATCTTTTAAAAAGAACACGATCATACTGATAGGACTTGTAACATGTCTACAGAGACAATACAAATACAGTTTTGAGACAACCATGAAACTCAGTGGGGACAGAAAGCATATCATACACAGCCAAATTTGGTGAGACAGAACCAGTTATGTACTGGCTCAACCAAAAACCTACGCAGAGACCAGTTCTATAGTGAAAAAGCAGAAACATGTCCACCAGGGACACAATCTGTACTGTACTGACACTGGCAAATCTACACACAGGGCAGTTTTTGTTTTACTGGGCTTAGAATATTCTGCAGCAGAAAATATACAGAAAGCAGTGGTCTGCTGTATGTGACATACAACAATGTGCAGGGGTTCACAGTGTGTGATGCTTACCACAATTCACCAACTTTATTAAAGTTCTCCCAAACAATTGAGTTAGCATTAACTAACCTTTGGCAAATGATTTCAATCATTCATCAAATGCATTCCAGATTTGCTGTATCACCCAGGTTCACACATGATAGTATATCTTCTCTAGCCTTGAAGAGCTTTAGTAAATCAGGCCATATGTGTTAAACAGTGGTCCTGATTAATTAACAAAAGTTTAAAAGTTTGCCTAGAGACACATTGGTCTCTACCCAGCAAGAAAAAGTCCCTGGGTTTTAATTACATAGCCTTAACCAAAGAGTTAAAACTCACTTTAACCTGGGTACATTGGCAAAAAAAAAACAGTACGCCAAAATACTACTTTAGCTGTAACTGAAAAATAGGACATTGCAGAAATGTTGCTTATCTTTTTCCTATCTGAAAAAAAATTGTTTTGTTGGGAGATTTATTAAATACATTGCAGACGGGTGATAAGGAAAGTGTTTTGGCTAGAAATCTGCAGTTTGTAATAAAAGTTATAATACAAAACACTCAATATACATGACAACTTTTATATATAACAAAACATCTTTATTATTAAAAAAACAAAAAAAAACTAATTTGTATTGTTTAGTTTGTAAAGATTACAGAAATGTCCTGGAATTTTCCAACATTCTCAAATGAAAACTGTGCTGGTAAGCGTGGTCAGTGTAAAGATATCTCGAGTCCTGAGATTTGTTATCTTTGCAGAATGTACATCGATAAGTGGTCCCCTCATTTTTCCAGCGGAGCATAATTTAAAAGCTTTTCTATCAGATCCACATGAGCCAGAAGCATACGGCGACAGCAATACCTCTTCAAGCCTAAAGCATCCAATGCATCTCTGTAATAGAGTGAATAAAAATTATATATAACAAACAACAGCGACCAAACAGACAGAACCTAAAAAAGGTATAAAAGATTATGAGATCCCTGAATAAACTTCACATAAGGTTGGGGACTGATATAAAATCTTTACAAGATTCTTTACAATAATTTCCCAAATAACTTGTAGCCCATCCCCTATTTTTAGTTACACATCCAGTGCAATAATGAAGTGAATATATCAGATATCCAACACCCATTCCAGGTGCTTTCACCTTTGAGAAGGGTATTGGTACAGTGTGTATCATGGTAATAAACTGGAAAAAAACTAAATGGGCTGTGGTGATTTTTGAAGTCCTGCCTCTCCATGCACACGAATCAGTGTTTCAAAAGTCTCTATGTTGAATGCTGTTGTACTCGTTAACCAGAAAGGCTAAATAAAAGATGGATTGCTTAGGGAACCAGACCCTCAAGTACTAATGTTTTTTGGGCGTGTATATATATATATATTCAGTGTATTCAGTTTTTTTCTTTCATATCAAATATGTGGCCTTTCTCTTAAAAATAAATAAAATAAATTTATATATATATATATATATATATATATATTTTTTTTTTTTTTTTCTTTTTCTTTTTTTAAGACATAGGCCACATATTTGATATGGAGGAAAAGAACTGAATACATTTTGTCACAGGGTCTGTAACACAACAAAGCTTGGAACCCCCAATACCCAGTTGATTAATAACCACTGCTAAAACAAACAGCTGTAAATTTTTTGTACATACCCTTCTGTGTATTCGGCCTGCAGTAGACCAAGATAAGCCTCCCACTTATTTCCAACGATTTTTCCACATGTGAAGCATCTGACTGGGATAATCATTTTGCTAAAGTCCTTAAGGGGAAACAAACAAGAAATCACAAAGGGTCACAATATATGATAAGTTTCTGCTAAATAATAGCTTATCCTCGGAGACCTTACTATGCTTCTGTTCTAGCCATAACAGCCCTCAGGAGATAAGTTTGTTGATATTATATTAGGCCAGTATATAAACTTACTTATTTCTTATAAAACTCTCTGTGGTTTTTATGCTTTCCAGGATGAAATTTCTAGCATTAGCCTGCTAGGCAAGCAGATTGCCGCGGACACCATTACAATCTGTAGGGATTATTTGTTTGGTTGGTTGCTCACACATCAGAAGCATTGTAATAAATTTATATAAAAAATATGCAGCAGATTGAGTAATAAAATGTTTCATTGGAATTCCATTTATCAATAAGAAAGTTTCTCCATAAGCCACTTCCATGAACTGGATTGGATGTGACCTCCCCACTGTGTTCAATGGATCTCTGAGCTGAAGCTTTGTCATTCTGGCAGTACTGTTCTGTGCAAGCTTCATAAATACCCTTTATACAGTACCTAGCATTCAAAGAAAGGAAACATATGTCTGTTGGCACAACAACAGGTTCCATGCATTAACCTCCTGGGCGTTACACTGATGTCTAGATTTCTGTTCCAAAAGCGTTACACTGTTTTTCATGAAATTTTGTTTTATAAATTGTAGACCTGTAACTTACAGAAATATGTCCGAACAGGGTTCTAGTAGATATCATGAATATAAAAAATGTTTGAAACACACAATCATGTAAAAAAAAAAAATTACCTTTAATAAAATTAAATAAAAGACACAAAAATCAGCTTAAACAAGAATACATAAATAAATGAAAAATACTGAAAATGCGATAATTCGGTATACTGTATAATAATATATTTTTCTAAAACACCTCCCTAGTGTCCATCACATACCTATAGACAAAACCACATAAATATATTTTCTATTATTTTGTATTGGATTGGATACAGGACTTTGTATTCAATCCAATACAAAATGAGAACAAAATTCAAACTCTCATTTTGTATTGGATTGAATACAAACTCCTGTATCCAATCCAATACAAAATGAGAGTTTGAATTTACCAATTACATACTTTGTATTTATTTTGAATTATTTTGTATTGGATTGGATACAGGAGTTTGTATTCAATCCAATACAAAATGTGTTTGAATTACTTTCAATTTGAATTTCCCGCACACGCGCCAACGTCATCGTACGCGCCGACGTACACGCTACGGAGGGAGAAGCCGGCCGGCTTCTTCTTCCTGGAGAGGGCACCCGACGCTGGAGATCGACGCTGGATCGCAGCGGGAACAGGTAAGTGATCGATAAACCCAAGCTTTTCTCACTGTATTTTCATACAGTGAGAAAAGTTCAGGGTTATCGATAATTGTAAATATTTTAACCCCGAACCAAGGTCGGGGTTATCGCTCGGGTGGTTAAGCTGACTCAAAACAAACATTTTTTGACCTAGGGACTTTTGTCAGTAACTGGAAAAGTAGGCATACTACTGTGTGATTTATTAAAAAATAATAAAAAAGGTGCTCATCAGGTCATTTTCACAAAACTTCAAATAATCATGCAGCTACATGTAACCATCAACAGATAACAGATACCAGATTCAAAAGAGATTGCATGTTGATAAACAACTCTACTACCACTATTGATATGACTGAATTAAAGCGAAACAAAAGCAAAAGTTTCAATTTCAAAATCTACAGACAAGGCTTTTTTCCAGAAAGGTACAGGCAATGCACCTTGCAATAAAACATACTTACCTACCTCATAGCTGGCTCCTTTCGTCAAAAATTGCATGGGCATCTCCCCTCCTATTGTGTGTTAATTCCCCCACCTCCCAGACCTCCTTGAGGTCAGAGTCCTGTCCTCCTGTGTCACTCTCTGTATTCTGTCATTTGCAACCCCTATTTAATGTACAGCACTGTGTAATATGTTGGCGCTATATAAATCTTGTTTAATAATAATAATAATAATATTGTTCAGGTCAGCATAGGAATCCAGGATACCCCGTGCATCCCGACTTCCCCTGCAGCTGCGGGAGTTACGTCATACTGGAAAATGGTGGTGCTCACGGATGGAACATCAGGAAAAGGTGAGTGTATTTCAGAATATGCCATCAGGCAGGTAAGGTTATTTTATTACAGAAGGGACATCTCCTGTCTTCTCTGAAATAAAGGACCTGTCTGAGCGCAATATTTTTAAGTTTTCTAATACATGATTACATGGCTAAAATGTTGTCCATCTTCGTCCTATAAAAACCAATAATTTCAAAGCAGGAGCTCTGTTATTTTAGATTCATGAAATGATAATTGAAAATCACTTTAACTTTAGACCAGGGGTTGGCAAACGTTTTGGACTATTAGCCTATTTCAGGAGGTCAAGAAGGCACACTAGGCCAGAAGAAACAAGGTGTCCAAGGAAAGGTTTTTTCCAACCGTGACTGCAAGCGAGCAGCCTCAGTCTTCCGCTCATCCACGGTGTAGTCTCTGTACGTGTGCGCATGCTTGGCATCGAAATGCCCCTTGAGATTTGACCGCTTGAAACCTGCTGTTGGTGTGGTTGCACACTAAACACAGGGCTTTGCTGCCGCGTTGGACGAAGAATAATTTGTCAGTCTATTCGGGGTTGAAGACACAATGTTCGAGGTCAACCTTCCAGAGTCTGGTAGCTTCTGCTCTTTAGGCATAGTATTTGGGGTTACTGTGCGGCAACTTGATGATATCGTGGCAACTCGCAAATATTGCGACAATGCCGCCTAAAGGCTGGAGTTTGCCTACCTCTGCTTTAGAATATATGCATTTCAAAGTCTCTGCGACAGCACAGCTAGTAAAGAATCGGTCAGCTCAGAAAAGGAGGAGGAGTTTCACTTGTCACCTCTCTATTATTCCCCACTGACCTAGTCCAAGAAATACATTAGACCTGATCTAGGAAGATTGGATGCCATATAATATTGGTATAAAATTGGAATAAAAGAGGTAAAAAGAATGTCATGACATTAGGAAACGTAAATTATTAGGGAAAAGTAGGGGTATAGATTCCACTTTTAAAGACATATGGTTTGCCACTGCCCCCTTACATGAAAGTGAGTATTATTATTATAAGGCAAACAGAAGCAATGAAAGGGGTGTTTAAATTGGCCAATATAATTTATGTTCTTGTCGCAAAATTAACATATACTGCCAACAGAACAAGCGTCATTACACATGGTAGATTTCACAATACCATATACAGTGGAACCTTATCTCGCTGGTTATCTGGCACCCACCAGGAATGGCCGACTCTGGATAACTGAGGTTTCCTTTTCTCAGGCCATTCAGCACTAGACATGAATAGGGAGACTTGTCCCCATTCACCTCAAGTGCTGAATGGTTGAGAAAAGGGAAACCCGGATGACGGCTCAAGAGTCTTCAGGGTTTCCCCTTCCTCAGCCAATCACGATGTGGAGCAATCTGCTGACAGCTCCAGTTTCTTGATTTCTCCCGCAGCCCTAGCGAAGCTGTGCCATGTATGCTTGGATGCAACAGCTCTGTTAGGGCTGCAGGAGCAATTAAAAGTGCCACGTAATATTCTGGTTATCCGAGTTCCAGATAAACGGGGTTCTAATGTAGTATACTAGAGCAGGAGTACAACATTTTTATACAATACAACCAATTAATACTTCCAACTTTAAGAAGTTGAAAAATAACATACCAACCTATGAAAATCCCAATGCCTGGAGTTCTACCAGAAATACCCATCATAAAGTGAAATGCTAGAAATGTTGGTGCCCCTGGAGGTATCTGCTATAATCTGCAACTAACACAGAATAGTGGCCGAATTTTGTGAACTTGCCTATCAAACTGACCCCTCCAATGCTGTTATCTCTGCATTCCACTCATCATTTGCCAGGAAATAAATCCCACACATGTGCACAGGAGCTAATTCTTCCTGCCATGCTTGTGTGCCCAGACTGTACATAGATCGGTCCATGCCCGTCAGTACTGATTGGGGGCAGAGGATACTGATAACCGCTGTCCTGGTTGTGTACGTCACACTAATGCAGCAATTCTCAGGGTTCCTACAGAAGTTGCTGGGTGGCTGATTGCTCTGATGTCTGAATAGATTTGGGGCTGACACACGTTTGATTGCATGACTCTAATGATGAGTGTTCTATAGCATCAACATATTACGCAGTGCTGTGCATTATATATAAATAAATATATATGACAGCCAGATAGAGACAATGACACATGAGGAGGCGAGGACCCTGGCCAGAGGAGCTTACAATCTAGGAGGAGGGGGGTAGCACACTGTGGGGGGGATTTCTTTCCAGTGGCCACCAATTTAGGAATCTTTTATCTGAAATATTTGAGGGGCTCCTCAGGGGTGCGAAGGCTGAGAAGCAGCTATGTGTATGGCCAGCTTGTCTGGTGAATACATTTCTGATATGGGAGAACACCAATGACTACTGATATCAAGAGACACGCTGCAATATATAAGTGAATGGTAACACTATCCATTGGTCTACATGAACCATTCCCTGCTCCATACACGCCAAGTATTGGAGGCACAACAGGCTAATGTCTGCCTATAACACCAGAGGCCGCGTCCACCCGCCGTACACCCCCGGGCCTCACCTCTCTCCGGTGACTCCGGTTCCAGCTCACGTTGTTCGGAAGTAGCTTGTGCTCACCACGTGACCTTCCCCTGAAGCCGGCGTCCGCGCGGTCCTCCCTTCCATAGCTACGTATAGTCCAGCGCCCTCTGTCTGTCTGGAGTGAGAATGAGCAGAGACGGCGAGGGCAGCTGTGAGGAATGAGCAGAGGAGCGCAGGGACTGAGGAGACAGACAGCTGCTGCCAGGTACTCTGCTCCCCCAATACATGGACCCTTGTATGTCATGTGTGTTCTGTGTCATGTATGTCCTGCCTGTGTCATGTGTGTGTTGTCTGTGTTACCTCACACAAGTCCCAATATATTGGAATCAACAAGTTCACACAGAGGAGTGCAAATCCCTGGACTCCCTGCACTGACCATGCCATGGCAGGGAGTTGTTGTCAGGGGGTTGTTATGTGTTTGACACAAGAGGGACCAGGTATCCTGCCATATGTATGTATGGGGTCCAACTATTCCTGCATGTCACAATGTATCCTGCACTTGTTACTCTGGGCATGGAGGATGGGACTCCTGCCAGTCCTGGACACATTCATACTGGGATGTACTGCTATCAAAATGACCAAACTACTCAGATGTGTGGAAAACAAGACACTGCTTCCAGGACCAACATTGCTGGGGACTGAACAGCCCACTCAGCTCCAGACAGATATATATTTGTGTATTATATGTATAAGATCTATTATCTGCACACTTATCGGTATCCTGACATAGCAGTCCTGCAATTTGCACAGTTCTGCCACATATCACAGCAGGGAGAGGAGACCTGGTTTTCTCTGCTGTAGTTACAGGTCTCGTCCCTCCCACAGAATGTGACTGAACAGTGAAAGAGAAGCAGCAGATGGATGAGCTCATCTCTGTCATCTCAGCACTAACTGACCCTTGTGCTGCTTCTTGTTCTGCTAGTCAGAGCTTTGCTGTACAAGGGTAGTCGAAGGTTAATATCAGGTCAAAGTTAAACACTTGTAGGGAGAAGACATCTCCGGAGAAGCTGCGGGGACAAGGTAAGTTTTTTTTTTTTTCAGTTGTAATTCGATTGTCATTCAATATTGTCAATATTCAATATGACAATTAAAATACACTGTAACGCTTGTTTCGATTTTTTGCTAGCCTGAACCTAGTTTGGGGTAAACGCTTTCAGCAAATTTTCTTACCCCAAACCAGGTTCAGGATAACCGCCCAGGTGGTTAACACCTCATCTCCGTATTTATCATCTGTTATTGCCAAAAAATCAGGAATAAGTTAATTCCTTTTATTCTCCGCTTATGGAAAATGTTATAAAGCTACATTGGAGATCGGTAAAAGATTTTAGGTTTTTTTTAAAAAGGATTCTGCTCATCTCTTTACTTCAGCTTTTCTTGACTGCTTTAATATAGGGGAACCCATAAAATAACTTTAAGGCCTTCAGGGAAACCCGGTTATAGTTACTATATATACAACTCATTAGTGTGGTGGTCAGTGGGAAGAATATTGCTCTCACAAATTATTAATATTAACCTCCCTAGTGGTAACCCCGAGCCACACTCGAGGTAGGTAAACCTATAGGAAGGTTAGTAAATACAGCGCTTACCTGATCCGCCGGCGTCCCGCGTTGTCCATCGCTGTGGTCCCTGTCTTCTTCTTTCTTCACATTTGGGAATACCGCTAGGGGGGTTAAAAATAAAAAACTCCAGGAAGGGTTGTTGTTTTTGCTAAAGGCACAGGCAATGCCGCATCTGTGATAAAACCTACTTACCTGCCTGTTCACAATACTTTCCATACATTTTGGCCTGGACAATGAAGATGGCTGAAGATCCCAAACAGGGAAGAAGACTGAGTAAAGATGTTAGCGGTGACAAAGAAGTGAGGAGGGGGGAGTTTTTTATTAAAAGAGTTGCAGGTCAGTTTATTGTCTTGCAGAAGGGACATCACCTGTCTTTCCTGCAATCAGCTGCCTGCCTGCTCACAATGTTTTTTTCCTTCTAAAGTAGAAGTTTAGTTCCGCTTTAATGCTCCTCTCCTGATACTCCTCAGACTTCCCACTGACAGGTGGAAGATTTACAGGTTTCTTTTCTCCAAGATTATGTTGTAGATCTGAAGGCAAAAATATAAATGTTATTGTTTCAGAGTGTATTGTATTCAAAAAGGCAGGGTTACTCCTCATAAAATATTCTTAAGTATTTCTTTGTCTGATCCACAGCTATGTCTGAGGTCTAAACACCAATAAATGAAATAAAAGGTATGATAGAGACATTGCAATATCAGGACTCAGCACATATGTCATATTATATTTGTCCTAAAGATACTGTAATGTGTTTGAACCCATTTATTTTTATTTTATAAGCCTATAACATTTTCAGCAAGTATAGAAAATACCTGGTATAGCCAGAAATGCAACATCATTGCCTCGTCCTAGGAGCTGAACTGAAAGTAAAAACAATGTAAATATAAATTTGTAAACTTTTAATCCCATTACCCCCTATGTAATACAAGGAGAGGATTGCACGGTTGTAGTCCAGTCATGGTTTTCTCCTGCACAACAGCAAAGGTGTGTAGCCACCCAAGAGGAAGTGGGTTACTATCAATAAAAATATTTTAGTATAACACAAGGGGAGTTTCTGCTGTATGAAAGTATATAGCTGTGCACTATGAAGAGTGCTAATTTCAGAGTGCAAAGAACAAAGATTAATTTGGCCACGTCCATGGGCATTCTTGTCAGATGCTGGGGTTTTCCAGGGGAATGCACACAGCCCGAATGGAAAATGTAGCTTTTAACAGAAAAAAGCTGCATTTGACCTGGCATTCCAATGCACCTCAGTAGGAGATGCTGTGTCCAAAGAAACACAATGCAAAGCAGGTGAAATGCGGCCTCTGAACACCCATGTGTAATTCTTCTTTAGAGACAATGGGATTTTGCTGACCTGCATTTGATGTTTTTCACTCCAAGCACAGGAAAATATTACCCAGTGATTTGAGCTGTAATCTGTAGAATAAATGCACCCATCCTGGGCAACTTTTGATATTTAAAGTAGACCATTCTGAAGAGAGATAAGACTGTCATTGTTGGCTTTTTTTCATAAAACCCCTAGGTTTTAATGCAGAATTTCTGCCTCCAGTGTCCTAAAACAGATAAATGGATCAGGAAAATTGCAGTAATGGCAGAACTCTGGCTTTGTTCACACTATTTGCAGGCAGTGCAGTACACTGCACCTCGCATTGTTTCAGATGCAGAAGAACATCAGACATTGCATAGAAAGCCTTAGAGAGCTTTAACCTCCCTGGTGTCTCGAGCTTAATTTTCAGTACCAAAAGAGGTAACCCCGAACCACACTGGGGTGGAATTTTAAATGGGTTTGGAAAACTTATCTGGTCCCCACATGCCCGTGGCGTCCTCCACGATGCTTACCTGGCAAGGGGACGCAGATGCTGGGCGGGCATTGCACGCAGTGTGCGGCTAGAGGGTGGGATAGTGTGGCTGGGAGGCTGGACCAGGCGGAAAATTCAAAATAAGTATTTTCAAATGTACCACACTGACATTTAAAAATACTTATATATTCAGACTGCCAGGAAGGTTAATAAATCAGGGCCAATATGTGATGCAGTGCAATTCTTTGTTTTAAGACACTGCTTCTTGCAGTTTTGTCTGTTTTTGTGCACTGCCCCATACATTGTAATATTTTGGATCACGAGACAGCAACACACATTATTATGATGTGAACAAAGCCTTACTCTGCACTCCAATCAGACATTGACCCAAACTTCTCACCCAATATGTGAGCCCGGCAACTAGCATTTCCAGAATAAGCCATCAGTGGCAGGTTCTGGGTTCCTGACAGCAAAGCTTCATATTGGCTAGGCATGTCTGTGCACATGGGAAGATGCATGTATTGCACAGATTTATTGCTCATGAATGTGCATTCTTTATTTTGAAATATGATAATTTGTTGGAAATTTTGCCTGTAGATCTCGGGAAAATCATGTCATTTGGAGACCTAAACTACTAGGATTTGTGAATTGTTGGATTCTCTGCAAATAATAAGAAAACTTTAAAAAAATTCCTGTTTTTAGTTTTTCTTGCTTTGACAGTTGATTTAGTATTAGTATCTAATAGTACCATAAAAAAGCATAATGCTTGTTTTTGCTGTTCCCTTCTGGTGCAATTGTATGAAAATTACATTGCTGAAGAATCTCCACACCTATGTACTTTTAAATTACATCTGCAGCTTTCTTCAAAAACATCTGGTAGTCCTGCTAAATTTGTATTGTTCATGCACGTCATGATGCCAGAACCTGCCCACTTTCCCATCGCAGGTCTGAACCAGAATCCAGGGAAACAACCCGCCCTGAGCCTGCGATGTCTCTTGGAGACGTGGCTGGGAGCTCTCGCCAGTGTGCCTTCTGACCCCACTGGTGGGTGCACCAGCCAGCGCCACGGCTCACCTGTCAGTCGGCCGGGGGTTAGTGACCCCTGTTATAGGGTGACAATGCAGAAGTTGTCACCTTAGCAGGCAGTACTTAAACAATACCCCTTATAGCAGATAGCCTTCCAATGAAGATTGCAAATGATTGTAACAACACACACCATGCAGCCATAATAAAATGCCATGTAGCCATTACTGGAGTGCATGCATGTAGACCGGAAGTGGGTGCAAACAGCACTGGGATGCAACAAAAAGGTGAAGAAATCTATTTTAAATGGCAGTCATTTATAATATACAGGGCTTTAATGCCTACCAACCAAATGTTCTTCATTTACAATTTACATTTACCTAGTTACTTGTGCCTTAGCCTCTTTTTTAGTTTTTGCATATTTTCAGATTGTCTTCTCCTGCTCTGAAGTCAAATGGTCTGTTTCCTGGCATGCTGTAGGATCTTTTAGGCTGAACATTGGAGGCTTCTTTGGGTGATTTGGCTTTGTTTCTTAGCTGGTGGATGGCTACCTCCCTCCTGGGCTGCCATCTTCATCTATTTGCTGCTTTAAAAGTCTTTAAAATCAAGGCAGCCTCGCGTGTTGGCACTCCATGGGGGGTTTGCATAGGGCAGCAAAGCCCAGATGAGCCGCACAACACAAATTCAGATCTATTCACGGAAACGGGATAATTTACAGATTGCTGACATGATGGCAACATTTACATTATATGCTGCAAATAAGAATATAATGTAAAGATTCTCTAACTATAAGATTTTTTAAAGAAACAAGTACACCTAGTGTTGAGAGGAGTAAAGGGTTTATGAGAGCTTTGGACTAGAATTTAGCTTCAATGGTATGATTTTTTCCATGCTGATTACTAATAGTATTGCTTCTTTGGTTCTCTTTGAAGAACACACTATACATTCTATCAAATTTACAGTCATCTGTAAATGTTCTGCCTAATTATGCTTGGATCAGGAACTGTTGCTCAGGAAGCTGTGAAGGGCAGGGCAAGGGTCTTGTCAGCAACAGTCTATGGGACTGCAGACATGGCGTTCTGTAACTCCCAATAAGAAAACAGGGATGGGATTTGACCAAGCTCACACAAATGTGCTTAAAGTGGTCAGAAGTAAACATAAATTGGGTGTTAATAAATAAAATAACTTTCTATTGGCATCATGGGGTATAAAAGCATGCAGTCTTCACATTACACACTTCAATTAGGTTTATCATAAACTTTAATTTCCCCAAACCAACAGCCATCTTACAGCTCTGTCTGTAGTGCTTTTAGAAGAGAACATCCTAGGCCACTGTGAGACTGTTTTTTTTTCCAAACGTTCTTACAACTACTTCTGAAATGATCGGTGACCTGAATAAAAGTTTATGATGTGCTACATCAAATTGGCAATCGTGGCTAGAACAAGTTGTAATCACTTCCTGTATGAAAGTAATTGAAGCTTCTCTTTGGCAAGCTATGGTAAATACAGTACAGTAATCAAAGCACCAATACCACTTTGTAAAATTTGATCAGCTTTTTATAAATGTGGCAAACTTTGCAACAATGGAGTATGCACTGGTAAATAATCAACACTTACATATTAAATAGGTCTGTAAATTTATTTTATATTGTATTATATTGATTTTCTGTCATTGTTTTTTAGTGTTTAACACATTGGCCTGATTTATTAAAGCTCTCCAAGTCTGGAGACGATAGACTATCATTGGTGTACCTGGGTGATCTAGCAAACATGGAATGGATTTTCTGAAATATTTATCTGGCAACTGTTTATAAGCCTGGATTCATTCAAGGTTTGCTGGATCTCCTAGGTTCACTCATGATAGTCTATCTTCTCCAGTCTAGGAGAACTTTGATGAATCATGCCCAATGCATTAGTGTCTATTTTGCAATGGCCCCAATCCCAATGCACACAGAAAATGTGTGTTTGTATTTTTATGGGTATCTATGTTATATTCTGGAATAGTACTTTTCCAATAAGCAGCGCTTTCAAAAGCAAAATACCTGCACAAAAAAGTTTATATTGTTTACTTACAACTATAGGAGAATTTCACTGGATTTTTTTTTAATCTTTTGAGTTTCATCTTGCAGAAAGCATCTAAAGGTCTCCTGAAGCACTTACTGTTGGAGACTCTGTTTACATCTCACTAAAAGAAAGTTGGATTAACATCCAACTTTATCCATCCATTAAAAAAAAAATCCAGTGAATATACAACTCTCCATTGTTTAAGTCTACATTTTCTACAATTTCAAACCTGGACATTCATATAAGCAGAATTATTGAGGAATTGTGTTTTCTTTGTGCCTTTATCTTGCTTCTGTTTATATGCAGTTCAACTTTATTTCTGGATTTAGGATTAAGGGCTGCTTAAAACCATTACAGGTGCTTTATTGGGTGTTTTTGTGCATTGAGGGACATTGTGTTACCCACCTCGTTGGGGAATTCATAAACCCGTAGTATAAATCGATTTTGGATAACTTTTTTGTTACTCTTTTTTGCCTACATTGGTGACAGATGTTACATAGTTACATAGTAAGTCAGGTTGAAAAAAGAAAAAAGACATATTGTAGGTCCATCAAGTTCAACCACTAGGGAAATAAATATATCCCAGATATAAAACCCTATAAGACATAGTTGGTCAAGAGAAAGGCAGAAAAAAACCCTGGTACAATTTGCTTCAACGGGAAAAAAATTAGTTCCCGATTCCATGAGGAAGGAAGGATCAACAGTCCCTGTTATCTTTACTTTAGAGCCTTAATACCCAGTTATATTCTGTGCTTCTAGAAAAACATCCAGCTTTATCCTAAAGCAATCTATAGTAGTTGCTGAAACTACTTCCTGAGGGAGCCTATTCCACATTTTCATCGACCTTACAGTGAAGAATCCCTTCCTTATCCGGAGCTTAAACTTCTTTTCCTCCAGACGCAAAGAGTGCCCTTTTATCCTTGTGTTCTCTTTATTAAAAGTTTAAATGCTTTGGCGATGTTACTTTTTGTTGCCCCTTTTATCCCCAGCTTTCATTCCTTATCATCACCTGTCCCTGATCCAGCAATCAACATTCTGCTAAACAAAAATCTTCCTGGCTGAGTATTCACGTGTGCTTTATAAATTCCATTCATTACCACAGACTTCTAAGCATACATACTTGTGCTTAAGAGTGCAGATTTGGGAAGGAGGATTTAAAAAAAAAGCAGCTGGGCCATCTAGGCAGTGATATCTTGCAGGATTGGGGACAGATGATTATAATCCCGGTTAACTGATAAGAGTTTTAGAGGAAATTATCTGCTTTGCTGCCAAGATGGTAAATTGTCTGAAACCCAAATACTGAAGGTTGTATTTAGAAGTTCTTATATTGAACTTTTTTTTGTTACTCCTGCTGCCTTTTAGTTACAAAACTGATGAACTGTATACTGAGCCTACAGTATATCAGGATCCATATTGTAGAAACCATATTTAATATGTAATTGAATATGTGAAACAAATACATACATAATAATACATGTGCAGCAATTTTGTACCCTAAAGCTTTTGCAGCTCACAGCAGTAGTGTATTTATACCTTAAGCTACGTACACACTTCCAATTATTATCGTCGGAAAACGAACGACGAACGTTCCTGCACGATATACACGAACGATCGTATAGCACCGATCCTGCACATAGAGGTAACGACACTATCGTTCATAGATATTGTACACACAATAGATACGATCGTTTAAGCGATAGAGGAACTATGTGCACGACAGGAAAGTGAACGGAAGTTCGTTCATCACGCATGCTCTGAACATGGACGATCAACGAACGACCGTACACACGAACGATGTTCAACGATCGTCGTCCAATCCGATCCGTCGGTCCGGTTGTTCATTTCCAGCGACTTTCCTCGTTCGTCGGCGTCGTTGGTTACTTTTTTACGAACGATTTTTTGCCCAATCGATCGTTCGTCGTTCGATTGGAACGATAAAAATTGGAAGTGTGTACGCACCTTAAGTCTAAGCACTTGAGTAATCTAAAGCAATGCAAATAAAAAAAATATACTTTTAAGAACTGGTGTCTATGGCTTTGAACATGTGTTTGTGGACAAATGCAGTTTGCGATACTCCTGAGATCATTCAAAATTCATTGCTGTTACATTTGATCTCCAATTGACTTCATTCATCCACTTCGCCTGTTTCAAACTGCTGCCTTTGCATTCCCTGAAATTTGCATGGGAAAAAAAGGTGTGAAATAGTGTCTGTTGACATAGGAAATCGATTGTTACAGAGTTTAACTTCACTTTGATTCTTTGTAGCGTGCTCCGATGTGATCAGTCGCCCTACTTATACTTCTCTACCAGATATACTTCTCCTAATTATACTATATATTCTGTCATTGAATCCTGGAAATCTTATTCAGAATAAAAATATATGCATGTTGGCCATTTATAGGGCTAAGTACATCCTTTTTCCCAGATAGCAGCACTTGGCCCTCATTATAAGCCACTGCACCAAGCATTGAATGTACCACAAAGAACACAGCCATCTCTCAGTGCCCTTCCTAATATCTTTACCTGCGCTCCCTGTACACAGGATGTTATGAGCCTACTGGAGATCTTGCAAAATCTACAGGATCTTTAGATATTTGCAGTTTTTTGCTTTAATCCGACAGAAAAGTAGCAAATAAGAAAAGTTCATTTTTAAGGCTTACATGCACCTTATCTTTCTCAATTCCCTGAGGAGTGAATCATAATATATTTCACTAAATGTAATTGTTAGATACTGTCATTTTTCCACTGGTGGAATATATGTGTTAGTCTGTACTAGAAGCTCATAAATACAGCTCGAAGTAGATCGCCAAGCAATAATATTAAAAATTAGAGACGTGCCATTGATTTTTTCCTATTTTTTAAGTCCCTGTATGAATTTATTGTCAGATCAACTACTGGCAGTAAAATAAAGTATGGCCTTGTAGTCATGAGTTTATGCATTTTACTCTGCACTTCTTCTTTCCTTAGGGTATGAATCTTAGTACTTATGACACTAGATGTAGTGGTTAGTAAAGCTTAAATTTTACATCCACTTGTAGTGTGCCCAGCACTGAGCCCAGAGTCATGGAGTACTAAAATTTGTGTCCACTATAGAGATCCATGGTCCATGAGGAATACTGTATATTGGCACTCAGCATTCAGAAACCGCAGGGAGAGACCACAGACACCTGTGACTATAGATCCTGACACAACCCATTAGCTGCAAAATACACTGTGTTTAAGGACTGGACAGTGTACTATATATATAACACATTAAATTCTATTTCTAATTTAACTCCTAGTTCTGTACAAAAAAGGTGATCACCTTATGGTTTGCTTAAGATGACCTCTGTTTTCTATGAAGATGCAACCAGGTCGTTTGCCAGCATATTACTTTTCAAGCAGTAACATGAGGTTTATAATACAAATATTCTGTGACAAAGGATCTGTTCTGTTGATATCCATCCATGGCCTCCAGGTCAATACTTTGAAAAGTAATAACATTTTAAAATTTATTTTTTAGTCAGGTAAATATGATTTACCACTCATCAATATTTTAAAGAAAGAAAGCCCGAGTGGGTGATATAAAGAGATGGTACTAATAGATGCCAATCACAGACAGTGAGTTAATCCCCAAACAATGATATGTTCAATACAGGTGTTATAAAATGTATAGGTATATTATAAAATAGCAGAATGAGCAGTACCTTTTGTAAACTCAAAGCTGATAAAGCCTCTAGTTGAGTTTTCTCAACTAAAAGTTGAGTTTTCTCTGGCCAAATTATCCAGTGTTCCTTTTATTCATTATTTTTTTCAGATGTGTAGAATACATAGACTGGACAGGGTAATGAGAAATGTTGGGCCTGATTTATTTAAGCTCGCCAGGGATGAAGAGGATACATGTTTATCAGTGAACCAGCAAGCCTGGAATAATTTTTCTAAAATAATTTGCTATTTGCAAATGTTTTCAATCCTGGACCAGATCCATTTCAGATTTTTTGGATCCCCCAGGTTCAGTGATAAAAATATAGGCTCTCCAGTCTTGGAGGGCTTTAATAAATCAGGTCCATAGAGTGAGGGATTTAAATGCGAGTATGGGTGATTAGAGGGACTGGATTAAAATATATGTTTAGAATATTTTTATGTATGTCTTTTTATCTTTCTCTTCTCACTAGGCCATTTAAGTTCTTCACGCTTGCTGCTTTCTCAGGTACAAAACTTAAATCAAACACTTCAAAATTTGGCAGTGTTTCTATAGCATCCAGTCTTTTTTTATTAGCACTATCCATTAGTAAGCAGAAGTAAACATTTTTACACATAGTGCACAGATCATTTACAGTGTACAAAAATATACAAGCATTAATTTGTCAGGATTGCTTTGTACAGTCCAATAACATACTCTTCAAACCCGTTTGTTCTAGTCTGGCACAATATTACTCCATAAAATGGAAAAGTGGGTCACAATGGCTTTTTTAGTGAGAACTCTTTATAATACATTAATGCCACATAATATAAAAATGTGCATAGGTTGTCACTACACTGTTGATGGTTATAATAATACAAAAACACTAGCAAAAAAATGGTGACTCCTACTAAACCTCTAGTCAATGTTTCATAGGAATGTAGGGACAATACTTTGAAAGGCCAAACTAAAGCAAAAAAATCATAACAATGAATATTGAATGGGTTGGATATTTTCAGGTAAATCCTCACTGTCCTGCTACTGTATATTATATGATAACATTGGTAATATTAGGTAACCAGAAATGTAATTTCCCATCTCCAATCCTGATGTCTCTGTAGTGTTAATAGATGGGTAGATATACACTATGACAGACCCTTCCCCTGTACATTCTTTATGCAAAGTTCACACACAATTTGGTCATTTTACCAGCTAAATGCATGCAAGTAACAAATCATTCTTTGACATAGGTCAGATTTATTACCTATTTTAGGTTGTTTACTCCTTAATCACCTAATTCTTAAAAAGAGCATACAAGTGAAATCAAAGAAATATTAAGCAAATTTGTACAATTTGAGTTGTGTTCCTGCCTATTATCCACAGTCACACTGGTGTTGATTCTTTATGCCATTGTGTCAAACCATTCAGTCATCAATCTGACCGTCATTGACATGAATTGTTTAAATGTTTTTTTAGGAAATGGGTGAAAAGCTGGTGTTTGCTAAATATTACTAGTACGGTATTTTGCCAAAACCAGGCCCATGGGTAAATCCAATTCTTTTCTCCTTTTGTCCCCGAAACAATAAACTATTGGGCTTTGGGGTATACACAGGTATGTGAATCGAAGTATAGCACAGCAGGGTAAATTACATTGTTAAGTGCTGGTTAAATTCCCATATCATGCTCTCAATCACAGTGTAGAAAGATTCCTGCAGTGCATAAAACAGCAATAAACTAGTTAATGCTTATATCTTCTTCTCCAACATCTTTACAGCCGAGGCTCCGTGCCAAACAAACCGCACTGAACGCCTGTAGCTGAGCCAAACACAATCCTAATCATAGGCTGTAACTGTTACTGTTATTCAGCGAGCTGAGCTCCACACTACAACATTGTGCGTGCTATGCAGAGCGAAGATTCACTGGACTTGTTTACTGTTCCCTGGAGATTCTCCAGAAATACAAAATTAAACATGCAGCAGAGCCAATCCATAATGGGCAATCATTTAGATGTGCCCCAAGGAAACAGCTGAAATTAAATCAAAATACATTGATGGATATATGGGATCAGTGACTGAAATGATTGAAATCGTTTTTTGTAAATCAAGGTATCAAGCCTTCTGCCAGAATACTGCAAAGCTTTTAGCATAAAACAGTTCAAACAACAAAGAATATTGTTGATGTCTGCAAGGTTATTGCATTTTGAATATTACTTTAATTCTAACTGGCTATGGTTGGGCTGTCTTGACCTTGTACTTTGACAGGGGTACCTACCTAAGGTGTGCCATGTATGAATGGAAGATGATTGTTTTGTTATCTGCCTATACCGGTATATAATTATCTTTCATGGACCACTTTCTATAGTACTTCCATATGGTATCCTGCTAATCACAACATACAAGAACAAAATGTCAGGAGGAACTGTTCCAACTATGGGGATCACTCAATATTTCAAACTTAAAGCCATAAAAAAAGTGTGATTTTCCTATTACCAGTAACTTTATGACCAACTTGTCCTCCTAAATATTTTGTAATTATTATTAAAGGGTATATTAATATTTTTTAATACTATACTCTTTTTATACTATAGACTTGCACATTTTCTATTTTGTAATTTTCTATTTTGCTCAATGAAGCCTCCATTCTGGCTAAAATCACTACATTATACCTAACACTGTTGAATATGTTAAATATTGGAAATCACACTAATTGGTTTCTCACTATGCATCAGAATCATAGTTGAGAAATGTTTAAATACAGTTAACAGGCAAAAGGAAAACTAAATCCTTGCAGTCGGGCTGTCCCCCCAGTATTAAGGATAATATCTGGTTTAGGTCCAGGGGTAACATAAGAAGAACATTAATTACCATACCCCTCACTTCCCTGGCTGGCTGATGAACTTATTTTTGCCTCTTACTGCAATGACTGTGTTGGCTCTTGGCATCCCCAATACAGAGGGGGTTGTGGGGGCTCAGAAGCACAAAAAAGGAGCACGCAGAAGCAAAAATTGGTAAATAAAAGAGCTTCTTAAATTACCTGAAGACCCAAACAAATATTTCTTTGCATGGGTATTCTTTGTTTTTTTACCTGGGGGCTTTAGGCTTTGATATAGATGTTTGCTAATGTTTAAAGAGTGTAATTAATTTTAGATAAAGGTGTAATTTCAGGTTAGCTACAAATGTATTTGTAATGGGCTGGCTGTTCATTTCTAACAAGTTAATCAAACAATAGAAAGGTATTTTGTATGATTTGTGTTTGTTTCCTGCTGCAACTGGTACATAAAGCTTGTTTTTACCTGGCATTAATAGAGTCAAATGACTCTTTTTATAAATTATTTCCCCCGCCATATTTTCTAAAATTTGCTGGTGGTGATTTCTGTGGTCATATTTTTCTACAGGTCCCCTAATAAAATAATGACTCGTTCTGCCACCTATTGGCCAATCATCAAAACCGCACAGCTGTCACAATAGGAAATGGATAGGAAAGAGACCACTTTTATGAGTGAATTGAAGAGGGAATAATTTATAAATTAGACTACAATTTTTTTTTGTTATTTTTTTATGATAGAGTGACGAGAGGTTAGAACTACTATCAGGGTTTTTATTGTTGCTTATGTCCTACTAACAAAAGTCTTCTGGGATAATAGGGTAAATCCAAAATTATGGTTGAAATCAGAAAAGAAATAGAGGAGAAATCTTCCTGTCATGGGCTGTTCAGCTCATGCATTGTAGATGGACATGGATATCAATGACCAGACTATGAGTAACTATTTTGCAGGCTGCTGGCACTGTACAGGTTATGGCATTGGGGATTTCACTTGTATGAATATAGTGAAATAGCAACATTACAATGCTTAATGGGGTAGAAGGTAGGAGGTCAATTAAAATATAAGTTAAAAGTCACATTGTCCTTTTTTAATTTACAAATATAGTATGTTTGTTTTATTGTTAAAAATAAGTAATTACAATAGTTATGGAGTTTTATGCCTCAAAAAGCATATTTCCAAAGAAATTATTCAGAAAGTATGGGCAACACCCAAAAACTAAAACATTTGCTGTATGGTTTGAACAAGTGTATTGGCAGATACACATAACACATTGTCGGTTGAACTTCTCCGGGTTTGTAATTTATTCTTTAAACACCCCATTACTGTGTAAACTACCCCCCCCCTCCCCAACACAATTTAGATTAAAAAGAGTCCAGTTCTTGGTCTAATAAAAGGAATCTGAGCAGCAGAAGAGCTTCCTCTTGGAGACCCTTATAGCTGCTGGCACTTTGCACTACATCATGGATTTACACTGAAATGTGAGCTGCTCCTTCCTCTACATATTTAGAATTTCAGATTTCTGTTTTTGATAGAATCTGTCAAACGTGGAGGATAAAGAAATCCTGAAAATTTTGGTCTCTGACGAACTGAGAACAGCCTGGAAGTGGATTCTGCGTTTGATGTGAAGAGGCAGTGAGTGCTAGAGGAAAAGACATTCATTAAGGAATAGAATAAAAGGTATGTAAAGCTTTGCTTCATTGCTTTTCAGTATGTTCTGTTTTATTCAGTTTAAAGAACATTTAACAAATACTAAATGGTCCCACGGCATTCTTAAATTATTTATTTAAATCCTTGACGTCTCTTTTTTGACAAAATGCAATCTTTACTTTTTTCAGTTGACTGTATGTGAATTGGCTGATCAAAGCAATGTGGCAGGTAGAACGTTCCAGACCTAGTCTGGCTATGGTATTCAAACTTGTTAGACACACTGCAAAGGTACAAAGAAACAAGGAATTCTTGGAGGACACACGTAGCTCCCCTTCCCTTGAATATGGAGCTGTGTAGCCCCAGACCAGCCAGAGAACCAAGAACACAAGAGCATTGGAACTGCTCCCTGGATCAATGAAAGAATTGGCAAAAGACACATGACATTTACTTAGGGGAGATATGGCAGCAGGATGGTCTTTGGTAAAACCCTGCTGCATGTGGGGGGTCCATGCTTTGACAGGTCAGTAATTTTTTTGGTTGGCACAATGGGAACCTACAAAACATTAGTCAGGTGGTTTTATTGTTTTGCCTAATCAAATTTACAAGTTTAACTGTAAACTAGTCATCATTAGCCAGTTTAATAAGAATTCATGCATTAAAGTTTTATTGTGGGCAGAATAGACATAACCTAGTAAATACAGTGTTCAATAAAATATATATTTTTTGGAAATAGTTTAAAAGTTGACCTGCTGTCAACCCTCTGTACGAAAGCACATTCATACTACAAGATGTGGGGACCACTTGGGACTATTCAGGTATGTCATAATGAGAGAGGAAGAAGATGACTGGCATTCAATTTCTTCACCTTCACTGTGTGTAACAGCAGGGTGCAAGGAGGGGACAAAGCTAAAATGTTTAAATGTGACTATCCAGCTTATTGCTAAATTGCAAAACCTTTGGAAGGCAAAAGAGATGCAAGATATGCTTTTTAATGTATGCTTAGTTATGTGCCTAACGTCATGTTTAAAGTACAACTGTGACTGGGCTATAGACAATCAAATATTTATATATTTTCAACAAGCAGTTAAACGAGCTTTAAAATGACCCTATAAGTACATCTGTTGTGTTCCTAAATTTCAAGGAAAAAATCTAAGTGAGAACATTTCTATCTAACCTATTTTCTGTGCACGTGCTTTATGTTTACATTGGAGATTAGAATACTGGCAGGTGTTTATTCACTTATGGGAGGGAAGCTGAGCTACAAAAGTAAAATTTTGAGGCTTAAATCACGAATTTTGAAGATGAATTGCTTTGTAGTGCCTCAGGATACAAAGGTCAGTGAGGCCTTTTTTCAAAGTTTCTCTTGATAAAAACATCAATAAATATTCATGGCCACTTCTTTTGTAAGCTAAATTTATTTTACTAAAATGTTTTAACAGTTTATAAATGTGAACGGGTAATAAAATATTACTAATAGAAAAGAATGAACATTATTTCCAGAGGACAATGATTTCACTGTATTACATAAAGCAGGATTTACATGTTGTGCAAAAGGTAATGAACAGCTGATATAGAAAACAATATTAATAGCAATAATTGTTCTGTTTACAGCCAATCAAAAAATGCTATAAATGGCAATGTATTGTTGAATATGCTGTAATTTTTGCAAGCCAGACATCAAAAGTTCTGTTTTTGTGCTATCATTAATTTTTGTTAGAGGTTTGGCATTCAGAGGAAAGTATATTTATTTAATGTGGCTCATGTGGCTTTGTTTCAATTTAATGTTGAACAACTGGCTCAATGTTTAGCATTTAGTTTATAATATAAATGGCAGTCTTTCCAAGAACCTGTTGGGGAAAAAAAATAGAAAAAGCACAGTGCTATTTGTTAATATGACTAGGTTCTCCTATTAGTTGTTCTTCACCACCTACCTACTCATCACTGTGGGAGCTACCTTGGTCAGCATATTTACCTATTGTTAAATTCGACTAAACTATAGGTTTTAAAGAAAGGATAAAAAAATTACTTTAAAAAGACAGCATTAAGTACATTTTTGTGTATAATTTTGACCTGGCTGTAAAAGAGACCACAATGTTCAGCTTAAAAGGGCATACCCTAAGCAGCAGTGAAAGCTGACAATACATGGCTTGATGTGATTTATGACCTGTTTCATGATAAAGTGGACTTGTCACAATGGCTGTTTTTTGCTTCAAAACTCGAACTGGAAGAAATTTTTTAGGTCCATTTAGGAATTTCTCTAATATTGCCTTCTAAAATTATAATCTACATCAGAGTATAATGATCTGAAGACAGTAGCTGGGTGCAATATAAAAGAGTAAATTAGTAAAAGGAAATGGCTTACCTCTGTGCATAGTTTAATGCTTGACTAGGCAACTCCTGTAACCCACTAATATATGTAAACTCAAAACAATCAAACTTCAAAATATTCCAATATTGAAAACTGGAAAGAGAGTGACTTTCTACATACTACTTGTTGCAAAAGCCCCAGTTCCTGGCAATGAGGTAGTGAGGCAATGGGGTTTCTTTTGCATTTAAACAATGAGGTTTAATTGTAATTTATTGGTGTCCAACCTGAAACACATATATTACAATTAAACCTCATTGTTTCAATGCCAAAGAAACCCCATTCTTTATTTCTCCCTTTGTATATCCATAAATATGATTTGTTTTATTATTAAAAATATATAAAGCATCAACCCCACTAATTTACCATGGTGTATGACAATTTTGAAACATGTGTCAGTGACTTTGTTTGCAAAATGTATCTACAACTACCAGTAATTCTTCATGCTTTTACCCTTATCCCTACTGGTACTCAGCTCATAGACACAGAATAGGGCAAAAATTCAAGTTTTTTGTGCTGATGTTTCTCATGTAGTGATTAAGTTTCATGTGTTTGGAAGAAGGGCAGGGTCTAAGCAGTAGCTTGGTCTTCTCCAGGGCCTCTAGAGTTGAGGATGTTGTGCAGCAAGTTGCTGCCAGGTTGCCGCCCCCGTGCCTGCCAAGGCAGATGACTGCCAACAAGCAGGGACTGAAGCGTAGTACAAAAAGGAAATCCAGGAGGGTAGTCAGACAAGCCAAAAGGTCAGGACTGGCAGCGAACAAGGATGGTCAGGAAACAGGCAAGACGTCAGGACGGGCAGCAAGCAGGTGTAGTCAGGAACGAGCCGTGGTCGGTGCACGGAGAATCAGGAACAATAGAGATAAACAACAGTAACCTGGAAGCAGAGCCAAGGAACTCCTTGTTCAGGCAACTTCCTGTTGCCAGGTCACTTCCTTAAGAAGAGAAGATGGGCGTGGATCAAGAGAACCGCAGACATCAATCCCAGCAGCAGAGGGAGTGCTGTTGCTGGCATGGTCTCAGGTGTTATTTAGATGTTGGCCAGCAGAGGGAGCGCGTATGTGGAATACTCTGGTTCTCTGAGGCAAGGGAGCAGCTGACTTGGATCAGGAAGTAAACAGAGTGTTGGATCCAGAGGCAGAGATGGTGCTGGCAGCAGGGGGCTGCAAGGAAGGTGAACAAGAAGGAGGCACAGGTGACCTGAACTTGCAGGAATCTGTGACAATAACAATGGTAAGCTTTCAGATAAATAACAAAAACAACCATTTAAAAGAAAAAGGGGATGGAAATAATGGGTTCAACAAAAACAGAACAAATGACCGGTTACCAGCTTTATATATCCAACAAAAACAAAAAAACGAGAACCCGGTAAAATGCGCCTATCCTATCTTCACCATGTAGTAAATAGAGACATATTTAAATTAGGCATCGAATAACGAATCCAGGGCTCCCAGGTAAGTGCAAATTTATCATGGGCATCATTTAAAATACTAGATAATTTTTTTTTTCTCCCCAAAAGAAGCTTTATTGAAATAATCTAATGAACAATAAGGTATACATTAAAAGTATAACATTTGAATAATGACAAAATCTTTAAAGTTACATAACAGATACAAGTATATTGTTCTTTTCAAGATATATTTTAGACTGCAGAGAAACATTGATAAACAACAAAACATTTAAAACCAGGGTATTGTTTGTTGGCGATGGGGGGTTTGGGAGGGGAAGAAGGACCGGAAAGGGGGTAAGAGACTGAGTAGAGAACCCCAACATAAGTAGCTGTAAGTTTATGCAGTTGGAGTGTCAAAGAGGTAACTTTGGAATGCATTGGTGCTACGGAAATGTACGCCTATGTAGAGTAAAAATGTGTCATGACATCTCTGAATGAATGGATTAGTTCCTCCATTTCCGATATCCTATTTATCTTAGCAAACCATTCTTTAATTGTAGGTATTTGGTTCGATTTCCATCATAGTGGTGATCATCATGACAAAATCTTTAAAGTTACATAACAGATACAAGTATATTGTTCTTTTCAAGATATATTTTAGACTGCAGAGAAACATTGATAAACAACAAAACATTTAAAACCAGGGTATTGTTTGTTGGCGATGGGGGGTTTGGGAGGGGAAGAAGGACCGGAAAGGGGGTAAGAGACTGAGTAGAGAACCCCAACATAAGTAGCTGTAAGTTTATGCAGTTGGAGTGTCAAAGAGGTAACTTTGGAATGCATTGGTGCTACGGAAATGTACGCCTATGTAGAGTAAAAATGTGTCATGACATCTCTGAATGAATGGATTAGTTCCTCCATTTCCGATATCCTATTTATCTTAGCAAACCATTCTTTAATTGTAGGTATTTGGTTCGATTTCCATCATAGTGGTGATCATCATCTTGGCTGCATTCAGGAGGTGGAATAGTAAATGTCTTTTTGTATTTGTGTGGCTGAGAGTCGCTATGGTGCAGAAGAATCTGTGCAGGAGTCAACTGGTGTGTTCTCCCGTGATGACCAGGATGAGGTCCTGGACATCTTTCCAAAATTTTTGAATACTAGAACAGTTCCACCATATATGTAAATGTACCTTCCTCTGCACCACAGCGTCAACACTTACTGTCACATTCTGGGTAAAGTTTATTAATTGTTGTGGGTACTCTGTACCATCTTGTGCATAATTTGAAATTGTTTTCTTGAATGTTTACTATCTGGGAACCTTTTACTGTTAGTAAGGTAATATTCTCCCAATCCTGTTCTGACAGTTGAATCCCTAAATCTTTTTGCCATTTAGTCCGAAGGAGAGACTGACCTGCCCCTGAAGGGTCGGCCAGTTCCTTGTAGATTGTTGAAATTACGTGTCTAATTGGGGTAGATGATAAACATAATTTCTCAAATGGAGTGGGACATCTACAAAAGGGCGGAAAGTAGGGGCAGTGAGAAAGTGTCGCAATTGAATGTATGCCCACCATGGAAATAGAGTATTTTCTGTTTCAGAGCTTAGGGGCCTGTCGGTCTTGGAATTTGTCTTTATTAAAGAAATATGTTGCTGTTATGCGTCTATTAGCTTGCTTAAGAAACCCTGATGACTGGCCTAGAGGGAAGGCTTGATTGTGCCAAATGGGGGATAGTGGTCCTGGTATGGAGGGTATTTTGTGACTACGACAAGCCTGCCCAAAAACTTGTAGTGAGGTGCCAATGAAAGGGTGTTCTTTGAGAATAGGGGTCAGTTGCTGGTACTCTATCCACCGTAAATTTCTTAATTCACTTTGTGAAAAGCAGTCTTCAGTGTTAATCCAATCTTTAGTTAGTTTATGTGGATTGCAATCTTATTATCCTAGAAAGGTCACAGGCCCAGTAATATTTTTGAATGTCAGGGAGTCCAATGCCTCCATGTTGTTTGGGTGCTGCCAGTAAGCGGAAGGCCACTCTAGGAGTCTTTCCGCCACATAAAAACGATCGAAAAGACAGTAAGGTTTTAAAAAAATGAAACTGGCAAGTTAATAGGAATAGTCTGCACTAAATATAGAATGCGAGTGGTTACGTTCATTTTCTAAATTGCTGCCCTTCCAAACCACGAAAAAGCCAATTTTTCCCAGGTATGAAGTTCTGATGTAATTTGGTGGATTAACATGACATAGTTTAGATTATATAAATTGTCCAGTTTGGGGGATAGTTGGATTCCTAGATATGTGATTGAACCGCTCTTCTATTGAAAAGGAAAATGTTCACATACACGATTTACCTCCTCAGATAGAGAGATATTTAAAGCTGATGACTTTTCATAGGTAATTTGGAAGTAAGATGTAATGTGAGAGGGATCTAGGCAAGATAAAAATGCCGGGATTGATGTTTGAGGGCATGATAATATTAGTAGAATATCATCAGCGAATGCGGATAGTTTATATTCGTTACCTCTTGCATGCCTGAGATTAAAGGTTCAGAGCGGATTTGCATAGAAGCGGTTCAAGGGCAAGCATAAATATTAGGGATGAGAGGGGGCAGCCCTGTCTTGTTCCATTTCTTATGTGAAAGGAGTCTGACAGACAGCCATTTACTCCTACTTTTGCTGTCGGTTAGAATATAAGTTCATTATCTGGACATGCATCAGGTCAGGTATACCAATGTGCAAAAGTGTTTCTGACATGTAATTTCATCCAAGCCTGTCAAACGCCTTCTCAGCGTCCATTGAGAAAAAAAAACATTATTTCTTGTTTAACTGTGCCCAGTGAGCTTAAACAATTTAATTGTATTGTCCCTGGCTTCCCTGCCTGGGACAAATCCTACTTGGTCTAAACCTGCTATCTGCGGAATCAAGGGCAGGAGGCGATTGCCTAGGATTTGTGCTATAAATTTTTGTATCCATATTTAGCAGTGAAATGGGAGAATAGTTGCCACAGGTTTCTGTCTCTGTCTCCTTTTGGAATCACTAATATGTGTGCTTCTAACAATTCTTTAAGCGGCACATGCTTGTCAGGGAGAATAATAAATGTAGTTAGGAAAGGAGCCTTTAAAGTAGCCAGGGCTTTTGCCAGGCTTTAGTTGCTCGAGGGCTTTAGAGAATTCCTGTTCCGATATATATTCTAGAATTTTGGCATCAGCTTCAGAAATTTTTGGTGGACCAAATTTAGAGAGAAAGGAAGTAATATTCTGCAATCTATTTTTAGTTGTCTGTTTAGTGTGTGTAGTGGGAGGAGATATTGTATAATTTTTCGTACTGGAGTTTAAATTGATTTGCAATGTCCTCCGACTTGACATAAATATGCCCATATTATCTATTTATTATCTATTTGTGACACTCTATTTGCCATTTGGCGCTTCCGGAGAGCTTTAGCTAAGAACTTACCGCTCTTGTTGTTGTGTTCATAAAAAAAGTGTGAAGACTGTGTGAAGGCATGTTTAATCTGAGCATCTAGGCGCAGTTTTAACTGTTGTCTGGTTTTTGTCAGTTCTGCTAGAGCTCGTTCAGCCTGTACTCTTTTTTGGTTCATTTCTAATTTTCTATTTTTTTCTGTGAGGTTGATATCTTTCCATCTGAGTTTTTTGAAGTGGGCTGTCCATTTAGGGACCAAACCTCTAACAGTACAATTGTGTGCTGCCCAAATTATTTCTGGGGTGGAATTTGCCTGTGTTTCTAGAGAAATCTTTCAAATTTGATTGTATGTCCTGAACCACTGTCACCAGGAAGTGATGGGTTCAATTTCCAAATTTTAAATTTGTTGGTTTTCTCAGGGAGAGTCAAGGTAAATGTAATTGGGGCATGATCTGAGATGTTGATAGGCTCAATCAAAGCCTCTGTTAGATTAGAAAGATCTCTTTGAGAGATGAAAAAATAGTCCAGTCTGGAATAACGGTTATGAGGAGGGGAGAAAAATGTGTGGTATTTAGTTGAAGGGAAGAGGGTCCGTCAGGTGTGATAATTTGGCCTTTACATTGCGTAATGCTTTAAAACTAAGTGCTGCTGATCCTGTATAATTTCTTATTGATACACATATTGTCAACTCTGAGTTTAACCTCATGAAATGGTATAGATTGCTTCTTCCACTTACCAGTTATGGTCTTTTTAGCTGCTATCAGATGAAAAGAACACAATATAAATTGAGTATTGGATAAACCTGCCTTTTTAAAATGCAATAAAGACAACCAGGGGTATCTAGATACATGAGTAAGGAAAATACCAGGCAAAAGTCTGAAAACTCTTTCCCAGAAACTGATAGCAAAGGAAAAGGTCCACCAAATATCCATCACCGTACCTGGTTTCTGACACCCTCTGTAACAGTTTCCGAACCCCTGAGACGTACAAAACCTTAGGAGTGCCGGAACCATATACCATCTGTTCATGACTTTATATGACTATTCCACCATCAAAGTTATTATAGAGCAAGAGACCACCCTAGACCAAGGTCTATGCCACTCCTCAGCTGGTCTTGATCTTTTGAGATCTGACTCCCACTTAGACACATAAGTATGAAGTTTGGGTTAACCAAATTGTTAATTTCGGTATATAATATTGATAATAACTTTGGAGTCTGAGGCGTTCTCAAACAGATATGTTTTATAATAGAAAGTCATAGAGGAGCGTCCCTATCCTGGATAATTGAGCTTGCCCAATGGCCCAATTTCAAATACCAAAAAAATTCTCTACCTGGCGCATATTGATTAATAGATTCCCAGCTTTTAACCTTGGAATTCTCTAACAAAGAAAACACATTTGTGCAGTTATGGGCGCTCCACCAATCAAAAGCCTTTGGGGATATAAAACCTGGTTGAAACAGAGGGTTATTCTGGATAGGCATTAATGGCAAAAAGGGTGACATATTATCCCAAACTGAAAATATATATTGCAGATGGGGACTCATACCAGTTTATACCAGATGATCTCAGTTTATTAGGGAGCCAAGGCAGAGTACCTATTTCCATAGGTTGGCATAGATCCTGTTCCAGTTGGACCCATAAAGGCGCCCTATACCCAGCATAAATGGAAGTGATAGGGGCAATGTGGGTCGCCTAGTAATAATATATAAAATTAGGGACCCCTATCCCACCTTGTTTCTTATGTACATTGTGAGATCACCCGTAGCAATGGGGGGTGTTTCAAGCAGGAAACAGGGCCAGCAGGTTTTAAGTGCATCAAGGGTTTATTTCAGTTAACACTATTTCCACACAAAACAGGCAAAATAAAACAAAGCCCAAAAATAAAGCCTGGCCACTTGGCCACTAACTCACTGTTAGTTCCCTTCACTAGCAATCCAGCCCAACCCAGTGCTGTGCAGGACTCTAAGGCCCTAACCAACATCTTTTGTAACAAAGTCTGTGTCTTTACTCACAGTTCCCAGTTCACCTTGGACCAGCTCACAAGCCAAAAAAGAGCCACAGGAATCAGCAGGCTGGGAGTTTATATCCCCAGCCTAATTTCCAAGATGCATTTCAGGTGAGACAGTTACATCTGATCATACCCAGGCTTCTTTAACTCCCT
The DNA here is from genome assembly GCF_032062135.1 of Pyxicephalus adspersus. Classification (NCBI taxonomy): domain Eukaryota; kingdom Metazoa; phylum Chordata; class Amphibia; order Anura; family Pyxicephalidae; genus Pyxicephalus; species Pyxicephalus adspersus. The sequence goes on along the minus strand of NC_092866.1, from coordinate 41,547,692 downwards.
CACCTGGCCAAGAAGCTTGGTAGTTCAAACCCCACCTTCAGGTTAAACGGAAAACTGACTAAACAGAAAAATACTCTGCAAATAACCTGTATCTGGGTCAAATGTACCTGTCATCCTGGACAAAACCCTGTGATTTTCATTGGCCAGCTGTTACAACATATATTGACTTTTGTGGGATTCTTGATTTTTACCATTCCAGATAAAATTTAGTACTGATTGTTGAAAGGCCTGCATTTGTCTGGATGGTACTCTGACAAGAAGAGTCCTAAACATATACAATATTTTAGGTAAAATAATCATTTTGACCAAGTTACCTCTCTACCATACCATGAGACTGATAGATTAGCCCATTTAGATAGTAGTCCTTTCCAAGAACCAAATAAAGGACCAAAATTGGCTTTATATAGTTTATTATAGGTAGCTGATTATTAAGTAGCTTAATTCCCAGATACTCCAGACATTGTGGAGCCCATTTGAATTTAAAAAATTGATGTATAGAGTCAAAAAGAGGATGCGGTAAATTGACTTTAAGGGCTGTTGATCTAATTGACTGACAGACCGGAAACCTGAGCAAATTAGGTCAATATAGAAAATAGGTTGGGTAAGGTGACAGTTAGCTGGGATATTGTGAGCAATATGTCATTAAATATGTTATTAATGTCCACATTTATCAATGATATAGGTCTCCAGCTATGGACATCTAAGCAGTCTTTATTTGGTTTTGGTAACATTATTACATTAGCTAGAAGCGATGAGTGTGGTTCATGAGGTTGTGACTTGAGATTATTAAAGTAATCGACAAGATGGGGAGCCAAAATTTCCTAAACTTCCTATAGTAAGAAGCTGAAAAGCCATCTGGACCTGGTGTTTTGTTAGATTGTAAAGATTTAATTGCCATGATTGTGTCCATCACAGTACCGTCAGCATCCAATGTTGCAGACATCCCTTCAGTTAATATGGGAAGTTTGATATGACCTAATAGTTGATCAGCTACTGCTTGTTGAAAACTGGATGGAGATGATTACAACTTAGAGAGAACCTCCTGAAATCTCCTCACCATACTGACCGGGTTGGTTGATATAGTACCTTTGGGCAAACGTAAATGGACGGATGCCAGACTTTTTAGAATGTGCCATATTAACCATGTTAGCCATCATAGAACCTAGCTTATTGGCCCTTGCATAACATTTTTGCCTAGCCCATCTAAGTTGTTTCTCAACCTGACAATCCAGTAAGATGTTGAGTTCGGATCTAAATTGTTGTACTGATTTATAAAGCCCTTCTTTTGTCGATCTCCATCTCGCCTCCAACTTCTCCAATTGAATCATAAGGTCATTAATTTAATTTTAGCTTTTTTTATGGCGGCAACTCAATTGGATAATTTGACCCCTTACAGTAGCCATATGAGCATCCCATAACAAGACCAGGGACTCTACAGAACCCAAAAAGAGTGTTATGGAATCCTCTACTTGTCGTACCATTTTAGGAGATGAAATCATAGCCTTATTGAGACACCAGTGATTTTCAGAGGCCCTTGGAGCTAGGGAGTTACAATTTACAAGAACTGGAGAGTGGTTAGACCACGTTGAGGATAAAACTTTGTCCCTAATATTTTGGGGTAAAAAATTCTGGTGTACAAACACATGATCGATTCCGGTAAAACTCTGATGGAAAGAATAGAACGTAAAGTCCTTTGTAATAGGCTGAATCTGCTTCCAAACATCTACAAATTGGTGATCTGATAAAATTTCCATAAAAGTCTGGGGATTTGAATTGGGGGCTTCCGGTAAAGTCTTTGCCAAAGAATAATTATCCAACTTGGTGTTAAGCACCAGTATGGAATCTTCCATCATAATTATCATACCTTGAATGTTTTACCACTGTTGTTAGCAGATGTTGGAAAAATTTAGTTTGATGAGTATTGGGAGCATAGTAATAGCAGTATCAAAAATTAGACCTTGTAATATTAGGTAGTTACCTGTAGGGTCCTTTACAACCTGTTCACGGGTAAAAGGTGAATTTTTATGAAACACTGTAGTCACCCCACGCTTTTTTCTGAAAAAGTGGCATGATATATCTGAGGGTACTGATTGTGTAAGTATTTGGGGCAGGAGGAGTTGGAAAATCTAGTTTCCTGCAGACATAATATGTTAGCTACCTGGGATTGAATAGTAATAAATGCCTTTCTCCGTTTATTGGGAGAATTAAATCCCTGTACATTATGCGATAATATTGTATAATCAGGAAGCACTGCAGGCACCCATAAATCCGGATACATACTTATCAGGATACATGAATATATCGCTTTATACAGAATCAGTAACCCAATCAACAGAAAGAAAAAAACAAAAAGGATACATAAACTGTGATGGTAAAACAAAGTGAAAATAAAGCCCAACACTAGTCGCAAGGGCCTCCCTGCCCATAGCAACCACAAACCTGCTCTAGCAAGAACAATTTATGCTCAAGAGCAAAACCACATTGGGGGTACACCAGAACCACCCAGGCATGAGCTGTTTCATATAACACAACTAGAATGTAGCAATTATGATTGTAGACACTTCAATTAAGTAATCAGAGTAGTAGCGACATTTACAAAACAAATCATCAAACAGCATCATATACATTATGGATCAGATGCGAGGTGGACACTGTTTGCAGCCTCATATAGAAAGGATCTTCTATAGCTATCAGTCATTATTAAACAACATAGCGTTCTTTGCAGTGTTCAGTTTATGATGGGATGTATGCTGTCTGCGTCTTGTAGTATTAGAAAGCATCTGCAATCTAGGAGAACTTTAAGAGCCAGAGGAAGGGCTTCTTAGATGGGGGTCAGCAGGATTGTGCAACTTTAATTTCAAAAGTAGCTCCTGGGCCTCTTCAGGTGATGCAAAGGAGTAACACTGTTCATGATGCATGAACATCAATTTGAAGGGAAACCCTAATTTATATTTTATATCAGAGTCCTTTAGATTTTGCAATAAGGGTTTTAGCGCCTTCTGTTTTTGAATAGTTTAAGGAGGTAAATCTATGTAGAACTGGTACTCATAGGGTTGGAATGCCAGATTTTTTTTTTGAGCCAAGCCTCTTTCATGATGGCTTCCTTAGTTTTATAGAATGTGGGTTTGAAGATTACATCCCTGGGAGCCCCATTCGGCTTTTTAGAGCCCAGCGCTCTATGGATACAGTCACATTCTAGCCGATGTATAGTAAACGCAGGTAAAAGATCCTGGAGCAATTCAAGAACAAAAGCAGGACATTACTTCTGCGATGACGATTTTCCTTGTCTTCTAAACGGAGTAAAGCATCCTTCAAATCTTCTTAACTGGATGTGATAATCATAATCATGAGACTTTATGACAGGTTCAGGGACAACTTATCAGTGGCCTGAGTGAGCTCCAACTGCAAGAGCTGTTTAAACTTTTCTAACAAGTGAGCATCCTGGCACAGAGAACTTGGCTGTGCACTTGGCAGTGATGCAGAAAGCCCATAACCAGAGGCATCCTCAGAGAGATCAGGTGACACTGGAGGGGAAATAGAGGCCTCATCACTAGGCCTGCGATCCGCCATCTTGCCTGACTGCTGAACAGAAGGATCTGCTGTGGGAGTCCGTGCCTAGAACTTATATGCGGTGGCCTGCTGGTTTTCCGGTGCCAGAAAATCTAAAAAGCACCCCTCAGTACTGCTGTGATCCGCCGCTATTTATACATTTATACGCTACAAGCCCGGGTGTCTGAGAGCCAAGTTAGGCTGTGGCCAACTCCGTCGGCTGCTCACTAGCGCCCCCCCCACTACATTCATCTTTTAAGTCTGTATACAATGTATATATATTCCTTGTAGGCAAGGTGTACACAGCAGTGTCTTTCCCAGTGTTTCTCAAGCTTTTTGACTTTAAGGATGCATTTGAAATACCTTTCAGGTTTCAGGGAACTCCTGCTAAAATACCTACCGTATTTTTCGCCCTATAAGACGCTCCGGAATATAAGACGCACCCAATTTTAAAGGAGGAAAATCTAGAAAAAAAAGATTCTGAAAGATTATTCCCCTTCTGATCATATTATTTTAATTATTTTATCACACCTTTGTCGTATAGGACGCACTAACTTTTCCCCCCCAGTTTTGGGGAAGAAAAAGTGCGTCTTATACTGCAAAAAATACGGTATATGCACAGCTCACAGTACATAAGTGTGGTGGTGAGTGAGTAGAATCCCTCTTACATTACTGGCCATTGGGAATGCTGACATCCTTACAGATAGCCAAAAAGATCATTGGTATGCGCATTGCATGACATGTTACCCTGCTGGATGTAGCCACCAGAAAATGGGTATACTGCAATTGTAGAGGGATGATCAGCAACAATAGTAATGAATGCTTTGGCACTTAAATGATTATCATTTGGTACCGAGAGGACTAAAGTGTGCCAAGAAAATATCCCCCACACATTTACACCAGCCTGTAAATGTGTGGGGGATATTACCACCAGCCTGAATTGTTTATATAAATTAGGGTGGATCCATGTTTTTATGTTGTTGATACAAAATTTTGACAAAACTGCCAGCCATTGGATATTCTTCCTTTTTTCAGTCTAATTTCTCTAAATCAGCTATGTGGTTGTGGCTCAATAATCTCAGGAGATCAGTTATTTCTGAAATACTCAGAACCGCCTGCATGTTACCAACAACTATGCCAGGTTCAAAGTCACCTAAATAGGTAGGAACAGTAGGTTATCTTGGCAATGTCTGCATGCCTAAATGCACTTATTTGCTGTCATGTAATTGGCTTATTAGATATGTGCATTAGGTGTGGCTGGCAAGTATATGTGATATTCATGCATTCGTATAGATGTTCCTATGAACATATGTGCTTCAATCCTAATTCAAGATGGGTATTGAGTCCCTAGATATCTAAGATTTAAAAATGATTTATAATAGGGTTCTACTGACATACTCTCTTAGGAGATTCTTATTATTGGAATCTAAGGGGACCTAGTTATAGTTTCATTAAAGGTGAAGTAAGTGTAGGGCTGAGAATATTTAACCTAAATTATGTCAAGCTGTGTTAAAATTTTAGCATTGCAATTAAATCTGTATGCAACATTTTGCACAGTAGGCCACAGGCTATTTATAAGTCATTTGGAATGACTGGTGACCATGGTGCCAGTTCAATGTACTTGAGTTGAATGTGCACATTGCTGTTGGGTTAACTGTTTGACTAAATATCATAAGGTTGCACATCCATTTTCAATGCATCAATTTCTTTAATTAAATGTGTAATTGGACAATGGTCACAGATGAAAATAGTAAATGTAGCCTTACACATGCTTGAATTACACACATTACCCTACATTAAGTATATAACGATATACACAATTTAATTGTTACTCAACTTTAAATCAGGGACCTCAGCCAGTTCCAACAGCTGATGCAAAAGTCAGCCTTTGCCAACATGGAGCTGTTTTGTCAGGGCACATAGGCATAGCATCTTCAGTCCATATCTGTTTATATATGTTGTGTTTGTTGTCAAACTATTAGATTATAGCTAAGTGGTTTTACAAATTTGCTATAAAAAAATTACCAAAAAGGCCATTACAAGTCACCAACAAAGCAGAATGTGTTTTATGTGGCTATTGTAGATGAGCAATAATGCCCAGGTTTGGTTTGTAAAAAAATGGACTAATGTTCTTTATAACTGGGTGAAGATACTTTGAATTGGGAAAAATCAAATGTTTGAGTTGAACTTCACTGAAGACATAGAAGCTGAATCTTCCAATCATTTGATGTTCTTAGGGTATTATAGAAAAATCACCTACAGAAAATTCACCTAAAAGAGAAAACACTTAGGACCTAAGATGATTTGTCTTCCAAAACCCTAAATGGGGTTCATCTAACTTCAAACATTGGGTTCTTTTAACTTTACATATGTTTACCCATTAAACATACATTAAAGTATGTTTGCTTAACCCCTTTATACACCAAAGCTGGTTTGCTTAGCTCTAGTAAAATTTAAAGTTTTAAGTTAAATAATGAAAAAATACACTTTTCCATATATATAGTTAGTTATAATTTTTTGTGGATGTTGTAATATTTACACAGAAAATATTTTTTAATTTATAGATCTAAGTTTATCTAAGTGTGCTGTTTTGCATATCTAACCTAACCAGTTATTTTTATATAATTATTTTAAGTTTTTATGATTTTGAGTGTAGTTGTTGATGATTATAGCACCACTTGGATTTTTATCATGAAAACAAGTAAAACCCTGAAAATTCTGTGCTGATTATTTGTGTAAGCATTTGAAACAAGCATTTATAGTGAACCTTATATACATTGTGCTTTCTTAGGTAAATAGTTTATTGTATACAACATACGTAGAGTATATATTTTGATACACAAAGAAGACATTTTAATAACAATTCTCAACAGATTACAGTTCATAAAGTCATACTTACACAAGTAAACTTTAACTTCCCAATAGCTATGTCCTCTCATTGGTCCTTTTACATTTCTCAATTTCTCAAGTTACTAGCTGTCACATGTCTTGGTGTGCGTGGAGACTTCACCTATAAATAAATGGAGATAGTAACATTGCACAGCATGTGTATATTTTCTTTTTGGAATTCAATAGTAAAGATATTTTTTCATGGTTACATATCATCTTGTAATACATTTTCCATTTCACTCCTACCAGCTTTTAATAGAAACTATGATTAGCTACCCAGTTAATAGGCAAATTATATTTACTCTGTTAAATACCAGAGTACCATAAAGGAATTTATTTTAAACTCAAGAGCCACCGGTGAAATAAAATAGTAAAAATAAAGACTTACAAAACATCCTATACCTAAATGTTTAATCATACACAGCATACAATTTTCATATTGTTCTTTTAATATTCACTTCCATTAATCATTATTCAACCTTACTAAAATAAATCTAAGGTAACATACAGTGATTTGTATAAATTTTTGTTATGCCCAGACAGTCAGTCAGTTATAATATTTAATAAAAATATAAATATTTTCTATGTATTTTTTTATTTATGTATATTTTTTATTTATTTTATGCAGTACAGAAAAATTTATTGAAGCCGAACTTCAATTTACAATATTAAAAATTCACTTCCCTTTACCTTTGAAAAGGACTTGATCCATCCACAAACCAAACCCAGTGAGTCTTATGCTGTGTCTCTTCTTTCCAGGGCTCGCCGTTACATCCAACACCACCATCTTATTTCTTCCGGGTTCTTCCTGATGTGTCTTGCTCCAAATGTAAAAAATTCATGGGATCAAGCACCTTTTTTTTTTTTTTGTTGTGTTGGACAGCTCAGTCTGATGTTTTAATTAGACAAACAGAGCCTAATCAGATTATTTCTGTTGTGGTCTCTCTTTAGATAACACATAGCGCTCTGGTAATCTTGGTGAAAACAAATCTAAAACACCATTATATTTAAACTTCTAAAGGAAACTAGGAGTAATCCTAATCCAAACTATTTTATTTACTCTTTTTATAAGAAATGTAGCCTTTGTAAAGTTTTTTAGATGTACAAATAGATAGGCACATCTAAATTCATAGTTCAGCATTTCTGCATAGTTTTTAAATGGAATCAGTGCTGCTTACTCATTACATATGCAGACTCTGATTCTCGCTTAGTAGCACTGTATATTTTTGAGTCTTGGTAATTGTCTTATCTCACAGCAAGTTTTTCAGCGTCTGCCTAACCACAGACTGCAGTCTCTAATGAGTCAAACACAATACTGGTAGCCAGAGACCTAGGTAGGTCACAATAAGGATATCAGGGACAAAGCCTTTTCTTTTATTAGAAGGAAAGAAGGTACTTTTTTTCTTACTGAAAATAACAGTGTTTAGTAATGCTTATGTAGAGCTTGGTAATGCTTATGTTTATAATATTACATTTTTAATTTGATAGTTTATCTTAGATTAGGAAAATTAGGTTTTCATTTTGTTTTAGATTTGTTTGATGCACATTTAGTTTCAAATTCAATTTTTTTTAAGTGGTGAATTATTCAAAATATTAGTCTAACTCCAAAAGTGGCTGCACTAATTTCTAGGAAAATTGATCAAATTGAAGTGTTTTGGCTACTGACTTTTTGAGTTAAATATAAATTCTTGGTATTGTCAACAAAACTGCTGAGCAGGGAGGACAACAGGACTAGTGTTAAAAAATCTAATAGGTTTTTATGTAAATTACAATTTACAATAACAATAGGATTTTATGTAAATTGAAGGTAAAGCATGACTTGAGCTTTGTTATGAGTCTAAACTAGTCCCAAATGTATTTGTACTATGCGATGCACAAACTTCAAAACTCAAATTGTATTTTACGTTCCCTGACTGAACCAAAATCCCTTTTATTTGTGTGCCACATGTTGACCCTCTAAGATATTGCAAGTTACAGTGTGAGGGTTTCACACTGAAGGTAGTGCTGCCAACTCAGAAAGCAGAGGCTACGTGTGGCCATGTGCTAGTTGGCAAGCTACAGGCTTGTGAATCATCAAAACCAAAGCTGATAGCCACATCCCTTGCAACATTTTTATCTCACAGTAGTACTAGTATGTATGGCCTATATGAGTGGCAAGGCTGTTCTAAATTCAGTAGTATGCTCCATTGTTGTCTCACTATCACAGACTCCATTAGATTTACCTAAGGTTATTAGAATTTAACCGATAAAATCAACAGGTATGTGTGGGATTTGTGGGATTATTGAGGCTATGAAAAAAATAAGATCAGCTTCACTTATATAATATACTTATTATATATATTGTTTTTCTCTAATGGGATGCCTTAGTTGTAATTCAAAGTTGGGGCAGAATTACATGTTTTTACAGCTTGTAAAACAGCAGGTGGGGGAGGGGTTGTGTTAATTTGCATCAGTATTTAGCTCATTAGCATTCTGATATGCCAAACATCATTGGGTTTTTGTCCCAAGTCAATTGGCAGTATCCCTGCAATGTGACTTTCATTCATTCATTTTACATATTTAGCTCAGGAAAGGACTTACTGAATTGTATATTATGGCGACAAGTGATTGCAACAAGTTAATACACACATCAATCATGTTTAAACTGGACAGAGATAATAAAATATTTACAGGAGTTCTGAAATCTCTTCAAATTATCTAACAAAAATAAAGATCAGTTAGGTTAACATTTTTTATATCTAGGTATTACATTTTTTTGTATAGCTCAGGCTTAATGTTTATTTTTGGCTACTGACCTTGTCTACATTTAATATACAATTAACTCCAAATCCAGCCAAAACATTTTTTTTATTGATAGCTCTTGTACCCAGGTACTGTTGCAAGTTTGTATAATAAAGGTTCCTCATAAACATTCATGTGGTGACAAGTTTAAAGGTTTAAGGTAAATTTGTGTTCACAGTTCATCTCTTATTTTGTGGCTCATCTTCCTGTAGAGGCAGTTTGTATCCACAGTCCTACTATAAATGGCATAAATAGAAAGTTTTCAGAGGATTTTTACTTATACTTTTATAGGCATAAAATGAAATAAAGTGATATAGGTAATACATTTTACTTACAAAGTTGTGGATAATATAAAATTTTACTCAAAACAGATATTGTCAAACAGCGGCTGTATAGTTGGCTTTTATTACTATCTGTTAGAATCAGTACCTGTTAGTCATGCAAAACTGTCAACCTGCATTTAACTTGCAGCATGCATTAGAACATATTCTGTAAAACTAACATGTCGTTTTTTTTTGAACATTTTGAATCCCCAGAGTTTTTCCTTCTTTCTGTTTAGACATCAGAGGTTTCTGCCCTGCACATTGGTACAGTTTAAGGGTATCTCTCGCTGTAGTGAAAGCGTTAAAGTCATAGAGCTAGTTGGCTTTAGGAGCGGATTACGTGATGCTCTGATGGATGTCCTGTCTCGCTTTATACAGATGATGACTCTGTATAGTCCTTTGACTCTAAGCTTCAGCGTCAGGAAGATAAATCAACAGGATCAAAGCGCGTTATGTGCCTAACATGGAATAGAAATCCCTCTTCTCCCCTCCCTGCTTTGGCTGAGCAATACTGAACACTACTTTAATATCTATAATAGGCATATTTTCTTACCAAATCCTCATTTTGTACTTCAGTGTGTATGTGCTGATTTAACACACTCTTTTATTATTAATTTGGCAACTCACGAACAGGTATTACCTTTGTATAGATAATCTAATGGCAGTTTCCTGGTGACCCTAGGTTTTTTTCCTGAACATTCAGAAAATCCTTTGGTGTGGAAAAATTTTTTCTTTCTAAAGTAAAACTGCATGGCTGATGATTAAATGTAATGAAACTTTCTTTCAAGATGTCACTGCCATCATATTTTGGAGGTATAAAAGCCTGTAATCAGGGATTGTTTTTGCTTGCTAGAAGATTTCTCGGCTATTTTTTTCTAAGTAGATGTAAGGGACCATTTATGAAAGTGTAAAAAGTGCAAAACAAAATGGAATTGAATCTCTATCCTTAAAGTCTAAAACTGACAAAAATTCAAGGTGTTTTTGGAGGAAACTGGAAAAAAATCAGCTGCAATAGATACCTATCAGTATCATCTGAAATGAATCTTAAACCCATTTGGTAATTTGTTTAGTCATCTCTATTAGTGGGAATAGAATGTTACATCCTGGGTGATACAATGATTTAATAGCATTTAATACTGTATATTGCAGGGCCTCCACATAATTACCGTATTTTTCGCCGTATAAGACGCTCCGGAATATAAGACGCACCCAATTTTAAAGGAGGAAAATCTAGAAAAAAAGTTTCTGAAAGATTATTCCCCTTCTGATCACTCATGTGCCATTCATACCGGTATTCCCCTCCTGATCACTCATGTGCCATTCAAATTCCCTTTCTGATCACTCTGTACCTTTCAAATTCCCTTTCTGATCACTCTGTCATTCAAACTCCCCTTCTGATCACCCTGTCATTCAAATTCCCCTTCTGATCACTCTGTCCTTTTTTTCTATTGTAGGGCAGTTAGGACAGGGAACAGCAGGTGGCGCTGTGCCGGCTTCTTTCGCTTTGCTTTACAGACAGGAGAAAACACGATGCTGGCAGAGGAGAGAAGAGAGACACGCTGCAGCCAGAAACACACGCAGGATCGGGTATCGGGTGAGTATAATATTTTGATTATTTTTTTTAACACATTTGTCGTATAGGACGCACTAACTTTTCCCCCTAAGTTTTGGGGAAGAAAAAGTGCGTCTTATATGGCAAAAAATACGGTATGCTCATCCTAGCTAAAGTGTACATTGGCCACGGGCTGTGGGCTTGGACCATATGACTACCTCATTCATCCAATTCATTACTATAATCATGTGCATGTAACTAGATATAACATTGGTTTGAGCATTTTCAGGATAATTTTAAATTGAAACAACCTATCTTTTTACCATTTAAAGTTTGAATACAAGTGAACATCCTGCAGTTTTTTTTAGTCTTGAAAATGTTGAAATTTTAGAACCTTTGCTATGCTGGACCAGTCTTATGTAAAATGGGGCTCTTTACAACCCAATGCTGTATTGACATTGTAAATAGTGTATTGTGCCATGGCATTTCTTTTATTATAGTCTATCTTCCTATGGATGGTCTACTTTTCTATTGGCCAGGGTTGCCAAAGATGCCCATGCTGACTTTTTATACTCACACAGCTTAGCTAGGCAGTTGGGAAAGGATGAGGAGGAAGAGGGAAAGAAAAAGAAGTTCTCTGCTGCTGAAAAAGATATGAGCTAGGAATGGCAAGAGGCTTTGAATTGTCCGAAGACAATCCCCCGATTGTACTGCATGGTGCCGATGTGCCTGGATTATGATGGCAGTTCCACAAAAAAAGTGGAAGAGGCCAAGTACTGGGGGGGCTTCTAGGGGCCCTGGGAATAGCTCATTTTGCCAAAGCTAAACATTGGCCCTACTGTTTATATTGATGTATGATATATACCTGTATTACTGTATTGAGATATTTCCTCACATTCTGTCTTTGTGACGTCAGGCAAAAGAGGAAATGAGTAGAAATTTCTCTACAGCAACATTCACAGCAATTTTTCTAACAGTGGATTTAACCCTTCTGCAATGTATCTAAAACTTAGGAAAAAAAACACTATAGCTGGCATTGGGCTTCATATACTTAATATTCTTCTGATCTCTGTCTTGTGATGGAGGGGAACAAGATAGGTTATGATTGATGAGATTTTAGGCCTGAGCCTGTCATATGCTGTACAAAGAATGAAGTTCAGCTCTCCACTGCAAATTATTAATGAGAACATGTAATTAATACATCCTAAAGAACAGGCCGGTATTTCCTACACTGTACAGTGAACAATCCATTTATCTCAGCAAGGGTTAATATTATTACTCCAGTGTTCCTCATGATTATTCATTTTGGGCGTGGAGCAAGTGTGAGACTGTCAGTGGGGTGAGGAAGTGAGGCAAAGTCTGAATCTCACTTTTGTAAAGCTGTCAGGCAGATTATAGGGTAGCGCAGCTTCATCTCCCAGCCAGCTGATCAGCTTTCTTGCCACATGACGTTAATGTTTATACTCTGCTCAGTTCTGGACTCTGCCAGTGTATTGTGTGTACTGCCATCTGTGTGTGTTTGTAGCTTGTTATCTCTTGTAGACATGCCATGAAAGCAACCATTGAACTGTGCGCCATGTCAACTTCTGCACAAGACTGAGTTCTGAAAATACTTTTGTTCTCAGTTTAAATCTCTGGCTCAGTGCTCCACACATGTTATACATACTATTGGGTAAATTCAGTAAAACAGTTGAAATACCCAATTATTGGTAATCTGGTTACCCGAGTCAGTTAGGTAAAATCTGGAATCTCATGATACCTAAGAGATAATGCATGTTGCACTTTACTTCTAATCTACTATAGCTTCTAAAGAACTGAAAATGACAGCAAGTTTTGTCAATCCTGTAATTGCAGGAAATAGAAAATTCCTGAACTTTGATAAGAATAAATATGTTTAACTCAGTTATCTAAATGTACACTAATTTTAAACACATTATAAACCAAGTTCTGTCTTGAAAATAAATTAGAATAGGGAAACAGTCCCCCAAAAAGGCCCATTGATGTCATTTGGGGCATTTGGAGTATTTATAGACATTTTTAGTTTTTTGAGGGTGTTGTGTGGGCGGTTATTTTACCTCTTTCCAGAAACTGTGTGGATTGACCAATTGGAAAAATTAGGAATTTCGAACATGGGTGTTTGAACACCCAGGTTAAATGCTTGGGAAGCAGTCAGTGTGGACAGCTTAGTGGGAGTTTTCCATATAGTCTCATTTTTCAGGTGAAACAAAAGAAAGTTGTTGATGCTTGATAAGTTCTTTAACAGTGCTATTTTTGATTTGCTTGCCATTATTTTACTTAACATTTTGGAAAAGTATAGGGAGCACAAAATACTCACATAATACAAAAAAAAAAAAAAAAAAAAGAAAAGTCAGGAGCACACCTTAGACTTGATCACAAGTATGTTTTATTATAGTACCATTTCCAAACACTAGAGGGAGGATTTAAAAAAAAAAAAAGAATTTAAAGCAAGTGTAAATAGTGTATTAAAGTAGATTAGGTTGAAAAAAGTCCATCAAGTTCAACCACTAGGGAAAAAAACATATCCTAGATATAAAACCTTATAGGACATAGTTGGTCCAGAGGAAGGTAAAAAAAACCCTGGTACAATTTGCTTCAACAGGGGAAAAAATTTCTTCCTGATTCCATGAAGCAATCGGATGTTCCCTGGTCTCTTTTATCTTTACTTTAAATCCTTAATACCCAGTTATATTCTGTGCTTCTAGAAAAACATCCAGCTTTTTCCTAAAGCAATCTATAGTTGTTGCTAAAACTACTTCCTGAGGGAGCCGATTCCACATTTTCACAGACCTTACCGTGAAGAATCCCTTCCTTATCCGGAGCTTAAACTTCTTTTTCTCCAGATGCAAAGAGTGCCCTCTTGTTCTTTGTAACAATCTCAAAGTGAATAATTGGCAAGAGAGTGCTCTATATGGTTCTTTTTGTGAATTTGTGCCCAAAACTGGACTGGATATTACAGATGTGGTCTGACCAATGCTTTGTACAGGGGCAGGATTATGTCTCCATCTCTGCAGTCTATTCCTATTTTAACACAAGAAAGTACTTTACTAGCTTTAGATATTGCAGCTTGGCATTGCATGCTGTTATTAGGTCTATGATCTACCAGAACCCCCAGATCCTTTTCCATTTCTGACTCCCCCAAATGTATTTCCCCTAGACAGTATGAAGCATGCATGTTGTTAGCTCCCAAGTGCATCATTTTACATTTATCCATATCAAATGCCATTTGCCACTTGGCTGCCCAATCAAACCGTACATCCAGGTCTGACTGTAGATTTTAGACATCCTCATCATTTATAAAGATGTTAAACAGTAAAAGGTCCCAACACTGAACCCTGGGGTACACCACTAATACCATTAGACCATTCAGAGTATGAATCCATAATTAAAACTCTCTGGATGCGATCTTTAAGCCAGTTCTCTATCCATTTATATATTGACTTTTCTAAACCTATTCACCCTAACTTGCAAATTAACCGTCTGTGGGGTACGGTGTCAAATGCTTTAGTAAAGTCCAAGTACACTATATCAACTGCTATTCCACTGTCTACCTGTTTACTTATTTCCTCAAAAAAAGACTGTAGATTTGTTTGACAACTTTGGTCTTTTTTGAAGCCATGCTGACTATCACTTATAATACTATTTTCTAGCAGAAACTCCTCTATGTGGTTCTTTATCAAACTCTCTAGGACCTTTCCATCCAGTGCCATGCCAGTGACCAAAGAGTCTCTAAAAAGTGTAATTAATGTCTTTAAAATAACCGAGCTCAGCTCTTTGAGGACACGTGAATTTAATCCATCGGGTCCTGGTGCTTTGTAAACCCTAATTTTGCCCAACTGTTTCTCAATCATATCAATTTTGAGCCATTGTGAATCATTTAGGGCAGTGACATTGCTATTATGAATTTGGACTTGAGCTGGGCCATTTTCCTTAATATACACAGAGCTAAAAAAAGTGTTTAGTAAATCTGCCTTTTCTTTATCCCCAGTTACCAACCTAGAGACATCCTTTAAGGGAACTACACACTCAGATCTGATCTTTTTGCTATTAATATATTTAAAAAAAATTGTACCATGTACTGATTTGCACCAAGTACCAAGCCTTAAAAGATTTTCATTACAAAATTATTTATATTACAGATAAGCTGATTTCTGTTTTACCAATTGTACCCACTAAAAGATATCCCCTCCACTCCCTTTCGTGTGATAACTGCGAAATATTAGATTCTCAAATTTGTTTTTCGCTGTCAGTGATCACATTCACAGGTACTGAGGCTAAATCCTCCCAACTGTAATCCTTTTACACACCATACAAAATCAGGAAATGTTTTTTCTGGAGTACTTTGTAGTGGCTGTGCACTGTGTCATCTGCATCTTTGCATCTGCAAATTTGACACCTAGTAGCAATGAGCAGTACTAGCTGGTAACTGGTGCTGCCACCAGGTGAAGCTATATGTAACCTCTCCTAATAGTCAGTGGCTCCCTGACATGGGGAAGCGGTAAACACAGTGCAACCTCATGACCACTGTAAACATAGCCTGAGTTACAGATGTTTTTCATTTTATTTTTTATCTGTCTCCTTGGTTTGGCCCTAAAGGGTGAGAACTGCCAATTTCTCCTCTCATGTGTTGTTAAGGGTGAAGGGTAATATTGGAGTTCACTTTATGCAGTTGCTGTATAGAAAATGCTAAACAATTATGATTATAAATCCCAGTTTTTGTATAATGTGGTGTAATGGTCCTACGGCTTCACCAAGCAGGCTACGAGAAGAAAATGGATGAAACTTTAAGCTTTTTTTCTGGTGTACTAGATTTATGTCCTGTTCATTTATCAGTAATACCTTTGGTAGAAGCAAATTCATAGGGTCACTTTTGCAGTACCAGTGTAGTGTGCAGTGTAAACCCTTGATAGAATTTCCTGGTGTTCTAAAAATTATTATAAGTACTGTTTGCAGTACATTAGCATGATTAGTAAGTTGCTGATACAATAAAAAGAAAGAATGTGGCATCCCTAGCTTACATGTCACACAAAGGTGGATCATAATGTAACACTTCCCTTCTGTCCAGTAAAATGATTTCAGTTATTGTCATGACAATACAACGTGGCAAATCATAATAACCCCAAACAATAAACAGTTACCAGAAAATAAACATAGACCCTGAAAATGGCAGTACCCCCTCACATTGAAGGTTAGTTCAATGCCTTCCTATTTTGGTAATTGATGGGATATGTGTCCCCTTTGCTTTGATAGTCAATGGAAAATATAGGGTGTATAAAGAAAGTGATTGCTTTTTGCAAATTTGTTCATACATCTCCCTATTTCAACTTTTTTGCTTGATTTAGCCAATGTATCCAGAGATAGAAAAAAAAATAAACTAAATACATGGTAATTTGTTGTTCCGCACCACCTTGTCCCCTAGACACTTGACACTGTTGGGCCTTATGATAAATACAGCCTTGTTTGTTTTTTTGATACATAGTATAGTCCTTAAAATCCTTCTGTCCTTGGTGTTGTACTTAAGGGATTTGTCTGTAATTTTTCTTTTTCAAATACCAGTTAACCATGTGCTTGTCAGCAGCAGCAAGTAAATTGGAGTTTTACTAAAGTTAAAGATCCTTTCCAAAGGACGGTGTGTCAGCTTGTTAATACCGTGTTTCCCCGATTTTAGGACATCCCCATTAAGTAAGCCACCCCTGATTTTTAAAAAAATAATTAAAATAAGACATTCACCCGTTTATAAGACAGCTCCAGATATCTGATCCTGCGTGTGTGTCCTTTATGCTGGCTGCAGCGTGTGTGTC
>NC_092866.1:41498255-41529828 GCF_032062135.1 Pyxicephalus adspersus | reverse complement strand
CATCCCCTGAAAATAAGACCCAGGGCATATTTTGGCATTTCAAAAAATATAAGAGAGTGCCTTATAATCGGGGAAACAGGGTAGTAGGTCAAGAAGAGGCACAACAAAAAAAGCAACAGGTCTGTCTTTACGATTAGATGTTTCACCTATTGATCTGTGGGAAGAGAGGACGTGATCAGAATTCTTTCATCTCCACCTGTCTGCAGATGTTGGCACACTGAACTCTTTCCCCAGAGCATCTGTTTCTGACAATTAGTATCTTGCTCTGCCTTATCAGTATCCTGTCCTTCCTGACTGTTTCTATATAACTCTTCTTCTAATGATTGCATGAAACCACCATCTATCTACTCCAGCCTAATTAGCTGGTTTATCACAACTTGTTGGTAGAGAGATTGCAGATGAAAATATACTGCAATATCTAAATAGAGATCCACTGTTTATCATATTTTTTGTAAGGTAGAGTTGTAATATCATTAAAGTGTGTTTGAACCCTGAGGTCCTAGTCACACGCCCACATCCTAGTGTGCTGCAATAAAGCATTTGTGTTATTGGTGTTGTATGGTAGCCTATTAAAATGAAAGGGCTTCCAACACATTAAAAGTCTATAAATTACATGCACAATATTTGGAACTACAGTTGGCCCCATGACAGAATGTTTCAGCTCATCACAGGTCTAAAATGGCTGTAAGAGTAATTTTTGTTTTACTATATTTTACTAAACTGACGGGTCTTACCCTTTCTGACAAAATTTGGGCTGTGCAGACACTTATTATTAATATTATTAATAGTTTAGCAAACATTGTTCCATTGCATCCCTGTACACATGGTTTTACAAAAGAAAACCAAAAGTGAACTTGCCCTAGGCAACATGTACTTTGAATCTTTTGCTGCAAATATTTTAAGAGATAGAGCGGACCAGAACTGTTTGCCATCTTTTATGAGCTTTACAGGTGCTGCAGCTAATATGATCTTATAGAAGAGACTCTGGTTCTGGAATTTCACAAATAGCAGTGAACAGTCATTGACAATCAACTGATTGCAGCAATTCTTGAAAATTGAATGCCTCTCCTTCACAAAAATGTATTACCATGCATTAGCATTTACATTCCCAAATAAGGATGAGGCGTGTGGTTTTAGCCTCACTTTTGGGAGTTGGCAGCCCATTCAGCATAATTGGGCCGCCCTAATACGAAGCATGGTAAAACAGGACTTAATGTATGGGATAACTTTAAGGGATTCTGCACTGTAAGGTCTGTGAAAATGTGGAATCGGCTCCCTTAGGAAGTAGTTTCAGCAACTTCTATAGATTGCTTTAAGAAAAAGCTGGATGCTTTTCTTGAAGAACAGAATACAACTGGGTATTAAGGATTTAAAGTGAAGATAACTGTAATCCAGGGAACATCCAATTGCCTCATTGAACCTGGAAGGATTTTTTTCCCTGTTGGAGCAAATTGTACCAGGGTTTTTTTTTGCCTTCCTCTGAATCAACTATGTCCATAGGATTTTATATCTGGGATATGTTTATTTCCCTAGTGGTTGAACTTGATGGATTTATGTCTTTTTTCAGCCTGACTTAGTATGTAAGTATGTAACTTTCAGCTTTTGGAAAAATTTTAGACTGCCTTTACACTTGTGTAGGAAACAATACAGGTGTCCTTCAACTGTGCTGTGCAGAAACACACAAATAATTAGCTGCATTGGCAAAGTATATTGGGAAAGGCATTCAAAATATATGGGCACCACAGTTCACATCACTGCAGATCACTCACCATACTGGGTGAAAGCAATCTTAGCGTTTTTCACATAATCTGCATGTTTACAGCTTTATTCAGGTATAAACCTTTTGAAAAAAAAATGATTTTAAAATTTAGTAGTCATTTTGTAAGTAATATAACAAGTTTTTTGGTTTGAACTAATAAACTGGGACATACAAAATCAGAGCACCACTTTAATTTTCCACCAGTCATGTTCTTTCAGAAAATGATTGAGGTTTCTATTAAACATTTTTAAAGCTGTAGGTAAGACATTGTGAAAAATGATTAAAAAAAGTTTGAAGTAGCAAAAACTACACCTGAGATGAAAAGCTGAAAGTAGGGTCTGGCAGTAAAAGGGGAAACCCAACACAAATACACTATTTAGAAAGGTGACATTGTCATGTTGACTGACAATGATGGCTTGGATGGCCTCTGCATTATTAATGCACTATAGGAGATTTTTAATTCTCAACATGGATAAAAATTATTTATGGTTAAATACAGAAAATGGCTTTTCAGTCGAATCATCTAGATTGATTTTTACAGTTGTGTGGAATTCTAGATGGATGAGGTTCATGGGTGAATTAAAATACTGTTCAGTGGTATCCTTTTAATTTAAGTTTCAGGAAGTAAATTGAAGATTCCTAGTACTATGGTGACTGTATAACTACAGCTTAGAAGACCCCAGAGTTTTAGGGTAGACATGAGAAGTAAAGAGCTTAAAGAAACACTGTCACCTTACATGGCAAAATGACAGCCTCTCTGGAAAGGGCTCCCACTGACCCCTAAAATTTGATTTCGCTCCTGCACAGTTCCTTGCTACTCTGTAGCCAACATCACTACTCAGAACTTGCAGATACAGAAGATCATGCAACCTTCTCCCCTGTGACATGACATGACAAATGGTGTGACATTACCACAAACAGATAATCTCAGCTGCAGAGGAGCAAGGAACTGAAAAGGAGCACAAGTAAGATAAGAGAATCAAGGGATTCATTTTCCAGAGATCAAACTTACCCCAGAGCCCTGCATTTATCATTTCCTAATGGCATAAAAAGTTCTGTTTTGCAAGTGGCCTATGCCAGCAGTGGGGCAATCCTGGGGGATGTAGATCTGGTGTGGGAGCTTCTGATTTACATATGAATCAGGCAAAGATGGGGCTATGTTGGGCAGACCTGAGCCAAATAGATGAGCATACTTCAGGTAATTAAATAATATATATTTAGGCATGTAGCGTGCAGGGCAATATTTAAGTAATATTTTTTGCTAATACAACATTTCCTGCATCACATATTCAGTGAAATTCCTCCTTGTCTGTAGCTGAAACTGTAGATGACATCAAACCTTCTCATTCAACTTAAAAAACAAGAAAACAGCATGTTGTGAAATTAAAAATAATTCAGATGTGCATTTTCTTCAGTATTTCCCTCTATAATTACATGGAAAGTGTTGTTTCTATATATTGAATAATATTGTCAACTGTGGAGTATATGCTTTCACAGTAATACCATGCATTACCAACTATCAAATCCGTGGTCCTTGATAATTGTTAGTCTTCAGTTTCAGTCTGTATTCAATACCTTTCAACAACCTAGTTGGATAAGTTGCAGATGGCTCTGTGAACTTTAGCTTGATCATTTTAATTAGACTTTGATAAATTATAGGCAGGAAATCCCTTCAGTTGATCTGAAGCTCTCAGCAGATGGGTGGGGGACCTACTACCAGGAACCCTACTGATTATTTACATGTACAAATGAATGACGCCAAGATAATTGTCTTTCCTAAAGTGTGGAAAAAGAAAGGTAGTTTTAATGGCTTAAAGGAAGAAACTCCACTGACTTTTTAAAAAAGACAGAAATATTGAGCAGTATTGTGGCAAATGCAAACACATGGACTGGCCTCTGACACCGAGGACTGTTCTACTTGGCTCTAGTACATTGATTATTCATGTCTGGGCAAATATATATATAAATATTATAAATCTCATTAAAAACAGTGCAGAAATCAACCTTTTGATACTTCATAAGACACTCTGTGTCTTTTGCACCAAAATCCCAAGCAGTGTTATCAGCTAAGCCCTGTTGGTATTTTATGGCAGGGTTACAGAACACCTTCTTCCTATTTTATTAAGATTTGAGGAAGGGAGGTACTTGTAGGTCTATCAAAGGAGAACAGGGGAGGGCTGTCAAAACTTCTTGCGATTTTAGTGCAGCAGAGACAATGCAAGCATTTGCAAAAGGTGCTGAGAATGCTCACACAAATAAAAAAAAAAGGGAAAAATTAACTTCAATTATCCAATCATGTAAAATTTGCCAACCTTTTGCATCTGCACATGATTGGACAAATGCATTTGTCATTTTTTTGTCTGAACAATTTCGATTTTATTAGAAAATCAGTGCTATTTATATGGCTATGCAGTAGTATACATTGCAATAAAAAATATGAGTGATGGTGTAAACAGGTCAATATTTAATTGACACCTTTTGACAAGAAAATTCTGAAAAAGCAATGAACTGTAGTGTCATGTAAACTTGCCTTAAAACATCAATTTTTGCAATTTACCTTATTATAAGTATGCCTATTAGTGTAATGAATTATGAAACCTGGGCTAGTTTGACAGTTGGTTAACTTGACAACTAATCAAATTTCCTCTTTGGAATGAAATAGGAGATCTAGGCATTATATGTAGAATTTCTTTTCTGTAGACTTATAAAATGGCCCCATTATGAACAAAATCAGATCAGCAAGATTAGCAATTAGCAATCCAGATATTAGTGGATTGATTAGTTCAAGAACTACAATCCTGACCAGTCTCAGTATTTTGCAGACAATCTAACCCTATTTTACGACAAATGGAAAAATGTTTCATGCATTCTGAAATCAGTTCAGTCAGTATTCCAATCCTTTTCACTCTAGCTTTTATAATTTTATATATGGAGTAACTTTTTCATTATCCTGGAATGACTGTTACCAAGACACTTGCTCTTGTGCTTAAAAGCACAAAACAATTAGAGGCTTTTTTGAAGTTCCTATTTTGGATCTGTGACTGACCCCTTCCGTTCAGTGCTCTGGCATTAAACTGTGTGATGATGAACTCTTTCTTCTGTCCACCCTCCTTGAAAACCACATTTCCTTCACATTTGCAGCAGTCTTCCATCTCTTTGCAGACTATCTTCAGGACCACAGTCAGAATCTTATTTGGTTTTTGGTCAATCTCTTTTCATGTTTATTGGAAATTTTAGAAGTCTGAAATCTCCCAGAATCCTGTAAAGGTAGGAAATGACTTACTGAGAATATGCCAGTGAAACATTTTACTGATGGATTAACCTATTTTACTGTTGATGATACAGTATCATGTTGCAGTTATATAAGATGAACATTTGGCAGAAAACTTAATTTGGTTACAGGCTTCTGCCGGTCACTGGAAAAAGAAGATCACTCTTTATTTTACTGTTTATTGTCTGTGCAAGTTGTGAAAAGCTATTTGTTAGAATGCAGTGTACAGCGTGCATATTATATGAAATAAATTATGGAATGTATGATTTAGGTAAATTTTATTGTATTGTATTAGCATTGCAGAAGAATGGTATTTGTTTGCACAAAGTGCATTGTGTGTTATGTGACACCTATGCAGATAACTGTGTTTATTGCTAACTGTTTTGTTTTCTGTAATAGTTTTGGCAGTATTGTCTATTTTTTTATATATTATACATTTTAAAAAATTATATATATAATATAGTATGTGTGTGTGTGTGTGTACATATACTATACTTTTAACTATACCATTGTATTTTAAAATAGTAGTCCATGTGTGTTTTGTTGGAGCAATAAACCAAAAAACATTGTGCATTGCCAGGTTTTAATATTAATTTATATTAAAAAAGAAAAAAAGGTCATACTATACTACATAATAGTATTCAGGCGTTTATCATTATATAAATGAAGATTACGTTCCAGGAATTCCAAATGCCAGAGAAGTGTCATTTTATTTATAAAACTACTGGCTATGAAATTGTCACAAGCGCAGAGACGTTTCATGTTTCTGGAACAGTAGTTCCTGTAGCATGGCAGTTTTCCAAACAAGGTAGCATATTTAAAGTGATTCTGGGCCCAGATCTGACTCACAAAATTTTTTACATATTCTTAACAGCAGTAAACAGACTTTAAACCAAAGGTTTATTTGCCTGTGATTCTGTAATTATTGTGCAGAAATGATTTTCAAAGTTCACATCACAGGTATAATGTTTATAATAACTAAATTTTGGCAGACTGCCAGCCCACTTAACAGCCGGGGTTTCTAAGCTGTTAGAAACCAACCAACTTCAAAGTGTTATGATATTTGAAAAGGAAAAACTTCACAATAAATGGAGGCAGATAAGCCAAGGATGGCAAGCCATTTTAATATTTTTTAAGAATAAGTAAACAGTTGAATGTCCCTAGTCTGGGCAGAGATTCAAGGTAAAATCAGCAAGCAGGTCTAAGCATATTCCCCTGCTTACACTAACCTGTGTTTTTTAACTTTAGCCCTACATATTTAAGAAGGATATAAACATCCTTGGTGGTGGGTGCACAGGTTACTTTTTGATGAAAGCAAAACTGGATAGTGTGTGCTGTGGAGACAAAGTGCAATAGGTTCCCAAAAAGAATCAATAACAAACTACTAAGAAAATCCATGATTTACCACCTCCAAATGGGCAGTGTACAAAGACAGTTTGGGGCAGATGCAACATTGTGATTGTTACTGAGACTTGAATTTCCTGTTGGGGAATTTAAAGTTTGGATCCATACTACACAAAACCTAATCTCATGACCACATAGACGGTCAATGCACTTTTTAGCTATGGTGACTGATATGACAATAAGTAAGCATAGAATATAACTGAATAAGAAGTAAAAAGGCTGAAAGGAAATAAACATGTTGGGAAAATAAAATAATTAAAAATATAAACAAAATTTTACATAAAAATATACAGTTGGAAAAAGAAAATAATTAAAAATATAAACAAAATTTTACATAAAAATATACAGTTGGAAAAAGAAAATAATTAAAAATATAAACAAAATTTTACATAAAAATATACAGGTGCACCAAATTATTGTACAGCCTTTTACATAAAAAGCAAATTGAAAATATCATTTGCTCCAAACTTATTTTTATACAATGTGAATTGGCTATTCAATTGTAAGTTTCCTCTCTGTAAAGAAACTTGTTTTGTATTTTTCTTGCCAGTCTTCGTGCAGCTCCAGCTGTACCTCTGTTTTAATCTCTACTATATTTTTTCACTTTATGTTTAGTCCCTATACGGTAATTGTATATAATCCTTTAAATTTATGAAAGAGTTCACTGCAAGGCAATTATCATCAGCATATAATTTCCCACCCATCTGTGATATTTCAGCTCTGGTAGCATTAAATACTTTACCTGAATGTTATAGTTCCTTTAAATTGTCTTCTTCGGTTGAATTAGCTTAAGTGTACTACATCTTTCCTTTCGTATCTTTTCCCAAGGTTCAAAGACAATAGAAGAACAAAAATACCTGCTGCCTTTTTTGTACAGGTTGATTGTTAAGTAAATCTCAATGGCAAGCTGTTTTACAGACCCTGTCTGGCTTGTCTGCAGTGACAGCGCTTGTGTTTAATGGTTATTTTTGGATCTTAAAGCAATCTTGCAAGCAGTTTCAATAGCTTAGTCTGACACTTGCATTAAATAGCAAGTACTTGAAGGTGCTTGTACACCATATCTGATCTCTAGTACATCAGCTTGTGCCCCTAAAAGGTAACCTGGTATGCTAAAAGTAACCTGAGAAGTGTGACAACTTACCTAGAGTGATATACTTAATGATAGTGAGTTTGGAAGCCTGTGCTCTATAGCTAAATATTTGTTAAACACTAAATACCAAACAAAGTCTTCAGGTTAGTCGGGTGACACCATATAATTGTCTTCTTTTTAAACTCTTTTTCTGGATGGGCAAATCCCACTCATGCAGAGTGTAGCCCTACTCCTATTTCCCACCTATAATAGCTCTCAAAAACTAGAGAAGATAGACTTTCTTAGAAGAACCTGGGTGATCCAGCAAACCTGGAATAAATTTATGAAATATTTGACTATTAGTTGGCAAATATTTTCAATTTTGAACCTGATAGCCTTGGAGAACTTTAATGATGTGTCCAAACTTCCAGGTTTATTGACCTAAAATAGTGCTCCTAAAGGATGTGGTCTGACAAATAATGGGGAAAACCTGTCTGAGCACATTCTCCATTACAGTGACCCAAGCTAATAAAAATCTTCTATTATAGCTGACAGTGGACCCTTTAGCTCCCTGATTCTTTCACCCCCCAAAAAACACTATGAAATGGTGGCTAAATTGGATAAGTATCTACTTTTCCTGTGTCTGGCTATTGATAAATGGTGCCTTTAAAGTCCATAATAACATTTATTCATATGTTTTGTATTTCTGATGATATAACATGGCACCATACCTTTACTAGTTCCCTTTGCTTATATATATATATATATATAATTTTATTAATATTATTATTAATAATAAATTATTAAATAGATAAGACCTACCAAACTACTTTTATTCTTAACTACCGCTAATTTTTATGTGCAGTTAGATGTCCGTGATAGGAATGTTTTCTTACCACAAACAGAGAATAGAATTAATAGAATAGACCTTTAACTAGTAAGGTTACTAGCGCTCCGTAATAATCCCCTGAGTAAGCCTTACTGGCGGAATGTGTCAGGAAATGGGACCCAGTGTTAACTGCTGCAAACAGTACCTTACCCTACTGACAGCAAAACTCAGTCTAAAATCCTTGTTACCTCCCCCATAACTACAGGGGCTAGGTACAGGGACAAGCTCTAGGAATAATATCTGATGTTACCAGTGAGGTTAATTTTGTTTCTTTATTTTGTGTCTACTCATAAATAATAATATAGCCATAAATTCCCTGCTTTTCTTGTGTATTGATTAATATAATAATAATAATTATTATTATTATACATCTCTGGAAGCATGTCTTGAAAATATACTCATAACCCTGTTCAGTCTTTAGACTTTTTCATATATCTTTGTGGTTTTGGGCCTATTTGTTAGGCCTTCACCGCCAAGGCCCTCCTCACGTTTTTATTGCTAAATTGTTTAGCTACTGGCACAGAGAGGCTGTCCTACATTCTCTTTTTTTGTGACTTTCTTTGACTTCAGTTTGTTAAGTTTTTTACTTTTTTTTTTTTTTTTTACAACAGATTTACTCCACTGTACCTGTGCCTCCCCCCCCCAATCTTTTGATCAGGGGTCAGCAAACCTTTTTGGCTACTAGGCCATTTTAGGAGGTCAAGAAGGCACACTAGGCCAGACTCTCACTCGCTGATGGCTCCGCCCCCCACCAGTATGGTGGTACCCCAGTATCCAGTACCCCACCACCAATGCATATGGAGAAGAGGGAACCGCCCCTATAGAGAAATCCCTCTCCTCCGCAATGCATACAGAAGTGAGCGAATGTCTCCTTACCCCAGAAGCGGAAGTGTTAACGCTGGCCACGAAAAATAGGGAAGGGAGGCATAACAAGAAGGCTCAAGAGCTGCATGCGGCTCTGGAGCCGCGGGTTGTCGACCCCCGTGGGCCGGTATTAGGCCGATCGACTGGGGGGGCGTTAGGCCGGTGACCTAAGCAAAAAAAAAAAAAAAATACCCGTGAAAAATAACTACAAGGGCGTATACCAATGGCCGTGTACAATGACTTCACCATTGGGAAAGTTTGACTTTCACTGTTTGTTTATGAATGCTGCATGACATGTATTGCAGCTTTACATCTCTCTCAGTACAAACCTCCATATCTTCTGAACAGTATGTCACACCTACCTGAAATTTTCAGGGTACACGGGACCGTCATAGCTAGCAGTGCCCCCCCCCCCCCACCTTTAATAACTTTCAAAATATGGGGGTCATATTCATAAGAATTAGTGAAAATTAAACATCAGGGTTGCTGTTTAAAAAAAAAAGTGTCTCTAGAAGCCTGAAATTAAACATACAAATTATGGACCCCCTGGGTGACTTAAAAGGAAAGTGCGACCCCTAACAATATAGATACCTATCACAAAACTAGAAATGTCATACTAAACTACCCTGTCCACTTCCCCACTTTTTCTGAAAAGGGATACAGGTGAACAAAATTAAAGGCGCAAGTGGGGGACACCTGTGGCTAACACCCCCTAAAATTTCATTATTAGGCCATTGTCAGAACATAAAAAAATCTGCCCATAAAATGAAAACTAACCTGGTACACATTGCTGGAGGCTTCTAACACCTGAACCCTAATTTCTCTGGAACGGGGAGGTACAGGTGAACAACATTATAGGTGCTCATTCAGTCATTGCCAGAACACAAAAAACTCAGCCCATAAAAAAAAAACCCTTTCCTGGTACACATTGGTGGAGGGTTCTAGCACCTTTTCTGTGGAATGGGAGAATACAGGTGAACAAAATTAAAGGCGCAAGTGCGGGACCCCTGTGGCTAACACCCCCTAAAA
The DNA here is from genome assembly GCF_032062135.1 of Pyxicephalus adspersus. Taxonomy (NCBI): domain Eukaryota; kingdom Metazoa; phylum Chordata; class Amphibia; order Anura; family Pyxicephalidae; genus Pyxicephalus; species Pyxicephalus adspersus. The sequence goes on along the minus strand of NC_092866.1, from coordinate 41,519,543 downwards.
TTTAATCATTAGGCCATCGTCAGAACATAAAAAACTCTGGCCATAAAAAAAAAAAAACTATCCAGTTACACATTGGTAGAGGCTTCTAGCACCTGAACCCCAATTTCTCTGGAACAGGAGTATACAGGTGAACAAAATTACAGGTGCAAGTGGGGGACACCTGTGCGTAACACCTTCTAAAATGTCATCGTTAAGCCATCGCCAGAACATATAAAACTCTGCCCATCTAAAAATCCACCCTGGTACACATTGCTAGAGGCTTCTAGCCCCTGAACCCTAATTTCTCTGTAATGGGGGGGGGGGGACCAGGTGAACAAAATTAGAGGTGCAAGTGGGGAACACCTGTGGCTAACCATCCCTGTAATTTCATCATTAGGCCATTGATAGAACATAAAAAACTCTGCCCATAAAAAAAGTCTACCCTGTTAGACATTGGGGGAGGCTTCTAGCACCCAAACCCCAATTTCTCTGAAACGGAGGGTTACAGTTGAACAAAATTAGAGGTACAAGTGGGAAACAACTGTGGCTAACACCCCCTAAAATTTCATCACTAGGCCATCGTCAGAATAAGCTAGAAGCCTCCAGCAATGTGTAACAGGGCATATTTTTTTGATGGGCAGAGTTTTTCATGTTCTGGTGATGGCCTAACAATGACATTTTAGGGGGTGTTAACCACAGGTGTCCCCCACTTGCACCTATAATTTTGCTCACACCTCATGCTCCTAATCTGTTCCTTTATTATCTTCTCAAGTTTACAGCTAATGAAGAACAATTTTTCTAAACCATTTTCCACTATCGGGGGGGCTTTGGATAAAAATTTTTATACCTCACCTTATGTATATTATACCCCTTTTATGGAATAACCAGACCCTTTCTGAGCTTCACAAACCTTCTAAATCAACTTTTTGAAGTTTGCTAGACTGTATTTTTTGGTCAGCTGTTTGGTATGTGTTTTAAATCTTCTTGTGTAAAGTCTTCTTGTATTTTGCAGTTCTAAATGACCGGTGTCATTAGTCAGTAATAATGCTTCTTCTTCTATACTAAAGTTTGCCTTGAGATAATTCAGAATAAAAACGAAAGTACATGCAGTGTCTCTTAGTTTAGAGGGTTCAGATGAAAATGTATCCACTGAAGGTATGTAAAGGTGCTGTCTAATCATCCAGTTTAGGAAGTAATCCCCTTTCACTTCAGCTGTAAGTGAAGTTCAGTGACCTCTGTCCTTATTTGTGCATATCATAAAACAAAAGCAAATATATAAATTGGTTGCTTTAAGCTCCATTATCTTTCCTTATGGTCTTCTTAAATGAGCTTAAATGCTTTCAGTACTATGGTTATAGAGCAAGCAGGGAGCTCTCTGACAGCAGTACAAGATGATAGTTTATTATGATGTCGCAACACATGGCTCCAAAAAATTGTGATATTTTATAGCTTCCTTAATCACCATTGGAGTTTAACTCTGGTTGGCCTTGACTAAAGCATAAAATGTTTCTACATTATTTTATTAAACTGTTTGTGCCTCCTTGCTCTCATGCAGAATATTAAGAAGAGATATTGTCGGCTGAGCTTGCTGCTTCGTTTCCTGACACTTTATTAAAATGTGAATTGTATTTCAGATAGTAATCTTACAACGAGCTGAGATGTAGATGTAGCGCTATTATTTTTTTAGAGCACTTCATTTTTCATATAGGTCCTGCACAGAAAAAGAAAATGCAGACGCCTTGAACATTTAATGTCATCTTAGAATGAGATCTCCCAACCTACAGCTACATATGTGGTGCCAGCATAACTTGAATTAGGAAAACTTAGATATATTCAGCAATGTATGGAAGAAACTATTAACTAATTACTCCTACAATGACAAATGTAAAGATATAGACATCTGCATGTGTAACATAATTTTTTCATGACTTGAATGTTTTATGTGTTTTTGTAAAGGAGTTTATTCTAAGTACGGGGTCATTGCTATTTTTTCTTATTTTGTCACTTATCTATTTCACAGTAAGTACCTGATGATATTACTGAATATACAATGATGACTAATGTTATAGTCCATGACCAGTTATATTAGTTTTCTTTGTATATTGCTTGTAACTATTCTGTTTATTTAATCATGTTTATTGTACATTAGAAATGCACCCCAATACTAAACTACAGATAAAATGTTTAAAGCTTAAGTTTAGTTTGCTTACGTTTTGCCTTCACTAATTGCTCCACTCACCGGCCAACATGCTAATGACATTTTTAGAATCATGGGAAATGCTAAGGTTTTGTGTATCAAGACATTATAATAAATGTAATAATTTGATCCTAAACTTAACCTCAGATGATCAACAACACGACTTATTTACCAACACAAGAGTAGTCAAGGCAGGAGGAATTCCTGCATGATGGGTTTTGAGAGTCAGTTGCTGATGCATTGGGCCACAAGCCACTAATGAATCCTGCCGTTAGCATCTTCCTGGTTGCAGCTTTCCTGGCTTCTAAGTTGCAGAGAACTAAAGGAGATTCACCAGCTAGAAAACAAATAAGTAAAAAAAATTCTCAAGCCTAGAGGTAGTTGAGTGTCACCCTTACTGACGCCTTCTAATTAGTGAGAGGATGCTCTAGATTTTATTATCCACTTCATTTCCCTGCTGTTGTTGTTGTAGCTGTACAATGAGGAACATGCTGGCACCTTGAAATGGGGTCTAGATATAGAAATGTATAGGTAGTACTAAGTGCATCGCTGCCTAGACTATAGATAATAAACTGTTTGTATATTTCTATCAGGCAGTACAATAGCTTTAAACAAGCCCTTACCCATCTTTCTATCTGCTTGTATTGAAGTAATTAATTCATCAAATAATCAATTTAAAGATTCCAACAAAGATTCTAGGCTGGGTTTTAGTCGGTTTCTAACAGCTTAGAAACATTTGTTGTATGTTTACATTAGAAGTTTCCATTGAAGAGCTGATATGCTGTCAGGGATTTTAGTACCTGTGTTGTAAATATTGAAAATGAATTTCTCCACAATGGCTACAGATACAAGGGAGAATGGGTGCTTGTTTTAAAATCTTTTTACTGCTAGTTTGGAACATTTCAATAATGTGCATGATCTGGACACGGGTTCACTTTAACCCTGCTGAATGTGGCCAAGAATCACAGAAGTATGGCAAGACCCTGTCCTGAGGGCGAGGGTACTAACCTTGTACTGAACTTGGGAACGGTAGGCAATGAAAATATTGATTACTTCAAGCTACCTATGTTCTTTTGGGTTGATTTACAAGCATGCCTGATAATCAGGTCTATGTGATTGTGAGCCACTCTCAGATCATTGTGATAATACTCTGTCCAGTTGTCAAACAGTTAAGAATAATAAAGAGCTTACCTCCAGTGTGGATGACTTACGCATTCAACTCCTTTAAAACTTGAATTTTTTTTTCACTTAGAAAATCTGCCAGGTCTCTCTTGAGAAGTTGAAAAGAAAAAAAAGCGTATCCAAACATCTGGTGAGCTGTTTTTCCAAGAAGTTGGCCCTATTTTTCCATGGTATTAGAAACATTCAGAGCTTGGCGTCAGTCAGAAGATATAAAACAAAATCAGATTGGGGCCAAGCAGGCACAGAAGCTGACCTGTGGCCTCCTCCTCTCCAATTACTGCTTTTTTAATGCATTAATGCTAGAGTGTATCGCTCCAAGCTTTGAGAGTCACACATGTAGCGGATACAAATATTGCAGTGAAATGAGCTCCAGCCATCCATTAACCTTGTCACCCGAGCTTTGCCTCCTCTTGCTTTTCTCACTTCTCAGTTACAACATATGCACACCATCTATAGTAAAGCTTGGCTAGCATTCAGGTAAAGAAATATATTGAATGGCGAATACATTGGTGGCTAAAGAGGAAAAAAAACTCCAGCCAGGCAGAACAGGCTATCAGTGTTCAAACCTACATCTCATCTAACATGTCCCTATTAACATTATCACTAAGTCCAGTAAGATTACAGACAGATTTTATTCCTTGGCTATCAATGTTTCAGGCACTGGAGCATGGAGAAGTAGAACTCCAACTGCCAATGGAAACTAATGATGTCACTCTTTTGGCTAAGTATTATAGAAGGGAGTGTGGATCAGAAGAGTATTAACAATCATTTGGCAGGTGGAACATTTCATATATATGTATTGTCAAAGTGAATTTACCAGTTTTAAACTAAATTTAAGATTTTGCTTTGCTTTACTTTGGTTTACCATGGTAATCTATAATTTTAGAAGGTAATGTGCTGCAAAATGACAAACAAATAAAAAAAATGGAGATACATAAACATTTTTTACATTTTACAACAATATCATTTTCTTCTGCTATATTCTGCTATCTCCAGACCTAACCGTGACTTAGTTTACAAGATAAAAAATGATCAGGTCTATAAAGGAGACACATAGATAGTCTATGCCAGTCTTGTCTCACAATATGTGGTTAGTAAGGGTGTTAATTAATCTGATTGCTGGGATAAAGGGGAGCCCGGGATCAATATTTGGCACCCCTTTCAAAAGGCGTCTAGAGCACTTTACTGGACACAAGGTTTATAGTGGTACCAGCACACAGAAGGGCTTGGTAAACATAGTTAAATTATCCTAAACATCAAATTTTCATACATATTTTTTTACTTTAAAAGGGGGATTATAGTGTATCTTTGATGAGCTTGCATGCAAAAAATTGTTTTATAATATTTTGAGAGTCAAATTTGTAATGAATGGCAAGGGTGGGCGGCTTCGCAGAAATTGCTTTTAACAATATAAGAGGTTATATAAAGTACAACAAGGCCATGATTTATTGTATTAATATTGTATAGCATGGGATAATTGTGTAAAGTTCTTGGCCTACGTTATAACCTTGGCCTACTACCCTCAATATTTTCCTGGCTTCATTTGGATATGCATTTATGAGGCAGGTTTAGGTATAGGTTCAGTGTGGGGGCATTCAGTCCTGGTGAAGTTGGGGATAGTGTAAGATATATACCCATAAATGTAGAAATAGCATTTTTTGCACTAGCAGCTAGGTTTTATGTTTTACTATGTTTTAAGTCCTGAATTTGTTTATCTATTTATTTTGTGGTACGAAAACTAAGCAAACTTAACACAACACAATTTCATTCTGAAATTTTTATAATTGGTAGAATCCAGACTTAGCAGATCTTTCACAGTACCCAGAACTGAAGGCATTTGTCACATGATACTATTGCTATGTAACTTCCCTTCCTATGAACTATGGCACTAATAGCAAATAGTACACAGACATGAATTTCTGGAAAAAAATATATGCTAAAAATACACTTACCACAAGTAGCTTGGTAATCACAAGGTATGTTTACAATTCTGAGTATTGATTACAGCTTTACATGTTTTCTTTGCACTCTTTGCCCTTTATTTAGAAATAAGGGGATCAGACACCCCCCTAAAACATTCCCTCATATGAATCCTCCAGATCCACATGTTTCAATGGCTTTCTGGCACCTTATAACAAAGGGAGATTTTTAAATTATTTGCAGAGATTTTTAAATAATTATGACTGATCCCTAACTTCCCTGGAAAGATATCAAAAATTGTTATAAAAAACAGACACAAATACTGAATTTTAAGGCAAATATTCACATATAGTAACAACTATATGTGAAATTTTGCCTTAAAAGTCCCCATTTGTGTCTTTTTTTTATACCAATTTTTTGTTTGTTGGTTTTAGGATGTGGCAAAGGTTTAGGTTGTTGCAAATCATCTTGGAATTGTTTATAATATTGATGTGTTTACTGGAAAGATTAAACATTCCAAAATTTTCCATTAAGGTGCGTACACACTTCCAATTTTTATCGTTCCAATCGAACGACGAACGATCGATTGGGCAAAAAATCGTTCGTAAAAAAGTAACCAACGACGCCGACGAACGAGGAAAGTCGCTGGAAACGAACGACCGGACCGGCGGATCGGATTGGACGACGATCGTTGAACATCGTTCGTGTGTACGGTCGTTCGTTGATCGTCCATGGGCTGAGCATGCGTGATGAACGAACGTCCGTTCACTTTCCTGTCGTGCACATAGTTCCTCTATCGCTTAAACGATCGTATCTATTGTGTGTACAATATCTACGAACGATCGTGTCGTTACCTCTATGTGCAGTATCGGTGCTATACGATCGTTCATATATATCGTGCAGGAACGTTCGTCGTTCGTTTTCCGACGATAATAATTGGAAGTGTGTACGTAGCTTTAGTAAAGAAGGATTGGGGACTGTTCAATGGCTTGTTCAAGGGAAGGATGATGTGCAGCAGAGAAGGGAAGGGTTAAACAATCTGTCATTTGTCTACTTATAGATGCACCCTAATAATCCTAATAATAAACTATCAATGAGTTTCGATAAAAAGATAGAGACTCCAATTGCGTTGTCAATGAGCAGGATCAAAAATCCAGTGGTTACATGTTTCCCTGTGATAACTTTCAAAATGAGAATTTTGTTTGCTTTGGAGAGATTTACCCCTTTTTCTAGTGTGTAATCTGGTCAAGAAGTAAAGGGTAATCAGTGAAAAAATGTATCTTTGTTTTTTGCACATTTCTTATATCATATGCATATCATAGGGATATACAGTAGGCTGACCAGTAAAATACACATTACTGACTAGCTTATGAATTCAAACCTTCTTGGCTATATTCTCTCTATATTCTGTTTTGTGATGAGTTCTTTCAGTAGTTTTTTCACTCTTTCCTTTTCTCTATATTTTGTTTCCTATGTGCTGATTTTCCTTCTCTTATTCTGTATTCCTTTGTCAACCCTTTGTTTTGAAATCTCCCCTTCCAGCACAGTTAAACTCTTTGCTCTTCCTGAGACTTGTGTTATTGCTGAACATGCCATATTCATTTTTTCTGTAACTGTAAAGTGACCCAAAGACATCAACGGAGACGGTTTTCTTAGGAGCTTTTGTTTAGCTTTATCCGTAAAGCAGACGGCTTAAATACCAGATAAAGCCTGAAAAGGCTTCATTTCCCACATGTCAAAGATATTAATATAGCAAAGAAGCAGCTTTATAAATATTGTGATACTGGCTATTTTTTGTTTTAAACCAGAGATTGCAGTGTTCAATATATATCTCAATTGCTTATTAAGTTAAGAAGCAATCTACAAAGTGCAATTGGAGCCTATTTTTAACACAATTGTTTTTAATTGGTCTGCCCTCCTCTAAGTGGATAGGAGATGAAATGTGGTTGGGTTGTCCAACATATATTACTTGTGTAGTTATGATGTTGTGCCAAAAGATTGCATGAGCCAACCAATCAGAGCATGGCAACTGAACTGTGGCAACCAACAACATGCCTTTGTTCATTTTTTTACAATTATTTACTAAGAATCATTCTTTTTTGGTCTATGCTACAGACTAGAGAATACTATAAACTTTGGTGGATCTATTTATGAAGCACTGAATCTGACATTTATTGTCACTGCAATTGGAAACATATTTACCTGGAAGTTTCTCCACCTGAGTCAAATTCACTGCTTTATAACCCCTATTTTTTTCTACTCCTAGAAAATGGCTTTCTTACTCAAATTCTGCCTTCTGCTACAATCTCCTATGAAGGCCTGCACTTCATACATACACACAGACCTGGCAACAGGTGGTATGGTAGGTGGGTGGTGTGGGTCTCATTCTCTCCCCCAACCGTACATACAGTCCTTCCTATCCCACCCTCTCTCATTTTCACCTTATTGATGTGCACCAAGTCCGTCTTTTCAGGCCCCTAGTCCTCATTGTTGCTGTTGTCTACCTCCCCCCAGCCAAGTTTTAAATTTTTGGACAACTTTTCCACTTGGCTGCCACAGATTCTTTCCCATGACCTGCCACCCTCACCCCTTATGACTTTAATGTTGCAGCAGATGATTCTCAGAACTGCTTTCCGTTAGCTCCTCCTTTGGACATAAACAGCCCCACACACACCGCCGGACACACTTTAGGCTGCCCATGGTGTTCCCTAAGGGGCAGTCCTTGGACCGGTTCTCTTTTCTCTGTACACCTTCTCACTCAGTAGTCTCATAGTACCATCTGTATGCTGATGACACTCAAATCTATCTGTCCACCCCTGACCTGTCCCCCTCAGTTCTAGATAAGGTTTCATGCTGCCTGTCGGGTATCTCATCAAGGATGGCTGACAGGTTTCTAAAACTTAACCTAGACAAAAGAGAACTTATGATTCCCCCCCCCCCTCCCACATTCCAAATCTCTCTGACCTAATTGTAACTGTTAACAACACTGTCATTTGTTCCTCCCTTCAGGCATGTTGTGCTGGCGTCACCTTCAATTCTGCCCTCTCTATTACACCCCCTTATTCAGAACATTTCCAGGTCCTGTCACTTTCACCTGCACATCTCCAAAAACAAGGGTATATCTTCAGTGGTATCATAGCGGGGGTTCTACCATTCACTATACCACAAAAAAGAATAATATTAGAATATATATAAACTATATTAGAAAAAGGTCCCTTCGCTTCTTGTTCCAGAAGTGACAATGTAGCATGTCTGTGCTAGGCTACATATAACACCCTACTATATTTTAAAGCCATCTTCTGCCCCCATAGAAAAGAGTTCTGAACAAGAAATATCAGCATTGATTACAAAGAGAAAAAAAAACAAAAAAAAATTTACCAAAATAAACAAAACTGCAAAACATGAAGTAAATAAATAAACATAAATGTGTTGTATGGAAATCAGTGAAGCAAAAGATTCAGCAAGTATTCAACTAGTATTCGTGCAAAAATTTGTAGTTTATTCACTTTCCATTAGAGTACCGGTTTATTGTTTTACTGTAGAAATATTGCATGTTATGACTTTCACAATTCTAAATGTAATTCCAGCTTTTTTATATCATTTAAATAATACAGCATTTCATATACAGGGCAGAAGTTTTTCGATATTCATATGCATTGAGTGGCTCATTTCTCAAAATGAAATCAAATGCCAACTGAATGTGCTAAAGTGTAATAATATTTTCTTTGTTATAAGAGTAGTATGATTATCTAGAAAAAACTGGGTGCTATTTTTCAGTTTACCATCTTTAGATTTCACACACAGCCAAGCATCATAGAATATAGGTTGGATGGCAGGGTTGCTGGCATGCTGTGGTGCCCACCCCATCATAGCTTTTTTTTGTGCACTATACCTGGTCAGATTTTTTAGTGAATATATGATAAAATAATATGTTTTTGGATGAATTGAGAAAAGGTTAGTTTGCTATGTCCCTAGAATGTCCCCTGCCATATTTTACCTTGTCTTATGCTTTTTTTTTTCATTTTAGCTTCGGTTCACTTACATCTTTGTTTCCCTGCATTTCCATGTTTCATAAAAAACATTGTCTACCTTCCCATTTACTCTCACTGGCCTGGTCGTACACCCATTTGTCACTACAGTGAACTTTCATTTTATTTTCCTTCATTTTCTGCCGAGGCTCATGAGTTTTAGGTTTGACTAAATAATACCTAATATTTACCAGCAATATAGCTCTATAAAGTCACGCTACATGATCGGTGTTGGTGCACCGATGATATCCATACTAGATCATGAATGCCTGCAGATAGTAGCAAAACTAAAAAAAATTGGAGGGGCAAAAAAGACCAAATAGAAAAAGAGTAAACATTTTTCACAATTTAAGTTTATAGCTGTATTAAATGTCGCTAGTTGTTTCTGGGTCCTCATTTGTATATTTAAAAAAACGAATTACATCTTGCCATGCGCTACTTACCTTCTCCATAAGCCAGAAATCTCACCCATGTCCTCCTCCGTAGTCTGGTGTACAAATAATGTACTTAGTTAATTAGTAAAATATTAAGGTTTGACCCCTAAAATTTTTTAACTAAAGCATAAAGGCAATGCATCCCAAATCAAATGAAACTTTTTAAATCAATAAAAAACGCCACAGAGAAAAAACATGCTAGTGGATCCGACTAGACCCAGGATAGATGAGGGGGACCTTTTGTGACTGCACAGTACAACGGTGTTGTTATGAATTGTTTGTTGGATTAGGGGATTTATTTGTTCCTTAACATTTCTTTATTATAATTTGATCTTCTTTGAAAATTTCCAAAAGGTTTGCCACTTTTGTCTGGTCAGAATTGTTCCATTCTTACCCCAGAGACTTGTGAGCCATAGGTATCAGAATTTTCAGAACCGGCTATTACCATTTATACTCTTCCATTACTCCTGAGAAAGCAGGCAAGTTCTGCGAAACCCGTCAAGAAATTGATGTGTCAAGAAAAAAAAGTGCAGCCACCCCCCCTTTCTGTTTTGATCTCATGCTTACGAAGTGTGAGAATGGGAGTTGCGCGAAGAAGAACCCGGAAAAAGACTGAATAAGACACATTTGAAGAACCATCCTAATGAATTGTTGGATCATTGGGATTAAAGGTAAGTGTGATTTTTTTTTTTTGTTTTCACTTTAGTTCCGCTTTAAGTGAAAAAAGTGCCTTTACACCATAGACAGTACATCTCTCCCCACAGCTATGTTTTGAACAACAATGATGCCTGTTTGATTTCATTTGACAAAGGTAAAACAATTCCCACACATGGCAAACTATCCAATTTTAATAAAGTATTATTATAAGAATATTAAATAACTGTGTGTGGGCACCATAAGTGCTAGCTTGTTAAAAATTCTAAGAGCCACTTCTTGGTTTTAATATTGACAATTTTATTTGTCACAGCACTTGAAATTTAGGATTTCATTGATGATTGCGGCTGTAGATGGGTTTGAGCTTTAAAATACTAATTTAGTATGTGTTCAATCACAGTACTCAGGGAAGCATTATTTGGGTATAAAGTTCAAGCAATAAAAGCAGATAAATTCAAGCAGAAAACAAACACTATAAATGCTAAGATGATGACAAAGGATACCACCTTAAAAATCTTTGACCAATCTATTTTTATTTTTATTTTTTTTCTAAAGCTTACACTGGTTTATTATAGAGTGTAAATCATGTTCTTGATACAGTAAATGAATGCCTTGTAAGCAGCTAGTTACCTCTGTGTGTGGTGCCTTGTAGGTAGACCAAGCAAATCTCTGAAAGCCTTAAAATTGCATGTGTTTTTCCAGTCTAAATAACAGTGGCTGTTTGCTGATGGCTGGTGTTTAAAAATAACATCAGACAGAAAGGAGAGGCTAGAGTTTTCTTTTGCTTTGAAATAAAGGAATGCTGTAGTTTGCATTCCCTTAGCTTGTAATAAAGTGTTATTACATTCTCCCCACAAGTCAGAAAACACAGTGGCCACTCCTGTATATGTGTTGTTAGTGTGTCTTTGTGGTTGAGTGACAGAAAATATGATTGATGGGTATTTTTCATTTATATGTAACAATGTTCTCTCTGGAAATAGTTAGGTCTTGCAATTTTGCTTATTCTGGTAACACATCTGGATTCTTTGAAATGAGCATTAAAGTGTATACTAACAAAAAAGCTCGCCTTTAGGGGGATATATCCCTAGGAAGACAGTGGAACATTTTACTGGGACTTTTCCGGATCTTCCCAAATTGGCTGACAGCTGCAATGGTTTCATTACCGTTTCTTCAACAGAAATAGAATTTTCCGCTACTTCTCTGCAATGGCAAGAACAACTGATGTTTCTCACTTATCATTATTCCTCCCCTATCTACTCTTAGTGGTTCTCAGTTTACACCTTTTCTGTATTTACTACTTTCAAATAAACATTTTGAGATCAATACATATGAAATGCACACACATTCTTCTAAAATTATTTTCTATTACCTCCACAATGTTTCCTAAATAAGAAAAGCTTAATTTTGTCAGATGTTAAATTTTGTCAGAGAAAATCAGATGTTTCCTGGATCAACAGTCTCTGGTGTCATTCCTTAAACTTCAAAACCCAGTTATTTTCTGTGCTTCTAGAAAAGCATCCAGCTTTTTCTTAAAGCAATCTATAGTAGTTGCGGACACTACTTCCTGAGGGAGCTAATTTCACATTTTCACAGACCTTACAGTGAAGAATCCCTTCCTTATCTGGAGATTACATCTCTTTTCCCCCAGACACAAAGAGTGCCCTCTTGTCCTTCGCAATGACCTAAAGCAAAAATTCGGGAAGAGAGTTCCCTATATGGACCATTTATATATTTATACAGGGTAATCATAACCCCCCTAAAATTACTTCACAAAGGAGAAAAGATTCAGTTCAGCTAATCTCTCCTCATAGCTGAGCTCCTCCATTCCTTTTATTAGTTTAGTTGCCCTTCTCTGCATTTTCTCCAATTCCACAATGTCCTTTTTGTGAACTGGTGCCCAAAACTGGACTGCATATTCCAGATGTGGTCTGACCAATGCTTTGTACAGGGGCAGGATAATGTCTCTATCTCTGCAGTCTATTCCTCTTTTAATACAAGAAAGTATTTTGCTAATTTTGGGAATTGAAGCTTGACATTGCATGCTATTAATAAGTCTAGGCGTCCTAGGCGATCCTCTGATCTTCCTGTGTCATTCTTTGTATATATCCTTCATTTGCAACCCCTATTTAATGCACAGTGCTGCATAATATGTTGGCGCTTCATAAATACAGTTTATTTATAATATCAATAATAATATTTCTACCAAACTCCCCCCCAACCTTTTTCATTTTTGACTCTTCCAAATCTTTTCCCCCTAGACAGTATGAAGCATGCATGTTGTTAGCCCCCAAGTACATAACTTTATATTTATCAATAATAAATGCAATTTGCCACTTGGCTGCCGAATCAAACAGTACATCCAGGTCTGCTTGTATATCATAGACATCTACAAACACAAAAATGGTACATTTAATCCCAAACCCTATATATTTATAAGGATGTTAAACAGTAATGGCCCCAACACTGAACCCTGGGGTACACCACTAATAACCTTAGACCATTCAGAGTATGAATCATTAATTACAACTCTCTGGATGCGGCCTTTAAGCCAGTTCTTTATCCATTTACAGATTGAGTTTTCTAAACCTATTGACCCTAACTTTCATAATAACCGTCTGTGGGGTACAGTGTCAAATGCTTTATCAAAGTCCAAGTACACTATATCAACTGCTACTGCACTGTCTACCTCTTTACTTACTTCCTCATGAATGTGAGTAAATTTGTTTGACAACTTTGGTCTTTCTTGAAACTTTGCTGACTATCACCTATATCATTTGCAAGCAAAAAAACTTTTCCATGTGATTTTTTTTTATCAAACTTTGTGGAATCTTCCAAACTATAGAAGTTGCATTTACAGGTCTATAGTTACTTAGTTATTGACCTTACTCCCTATTTATAGCAATAATTTCCATGATCCAGATCCCTGAATAATTTATAATAATAATCATTTTTAAATAAGACAAGTTTTAATCTCTTGAATATCCAAATATTCCTGTTATTCTACCCTATTATATAAAAAAACATTATACATTAAACTCACAAGTTGGCCAAAGTCTTCTTTGCCATCCATAAACTTTTCAAACCTACCCTTTTTTTGCAACTCATAAATTTATTTAGAAATTTTAAGTAAAAAAAAAAAATTCTCCAATAACCATTCAGAGACAGTTCTCACTAACATCTTGAACCTATTTGGGAGACCCAGTCTAATCCTCTTTGAATGCAATAATTGTATTTTTACTTTTTTTCCTCTTCCCATAAAAAAGATATAATCCTCTTGTTTAGCCTCCCAATATTCTCCCTATTAATCTTGAATAAAAAATTATGTACATCACTTTCTGAAGAATATTACTGGTAGGTTTTTATTAACGGTACTAAGGTTTTATTAATGGTTTTAAGGTTTTTATTTTAGCTCTTGGAAAGTAAATCCTTATGTAGATTGATTTAGGGAATGCCCACCAGGGGAAGTGTACCCATCAACCTTCCTTCACTTTTATTTTTCTGCATTTTTCCTGTAACCAGTAACGCCTGAAATCTCTATTGTTTCTAATATTTTTGGCAGGTGGTTATTGATTTTGTTTCATACAGCATATTAAAATATTCAAGGCTATTCCACTGATAGACCCAGGTAGATCTTCCATGGTAAGTTTCCATGCTAGAGGTGCCTTTGCTAAAACAAATCAGAATGGGTATAACTGCCTAATTCCCCTTTCCTTCTTCAGTATTTGCATTGGTTCAGTAATATGATTATGATGAGAATGAAATATTATCCTATATTTGGAAGCCTGAGTTAAACACTTTATATCTTTCCTCTAAACCTACATTGTTCTAAAGTCTGAAATACTGTATACTCTTCTGGGTGCTATCTCAAATGTATTTTGACTTCCACTGAGAAGACCAGTGCATGATATTCTACATCTTTCTCTCCATTGACTCCATTTGAGTTTCCATAGTAGCAAATTATTGCAGATAACGGTCTAATGTTCCAAAGTTTTTGAAGACGAACCCACTGTAAGTGTGGGTCCCCCAACCCAAACCTGAATGGTATGCTTTATAATTGCAGAATACCGACGAGACTCTGGAATAAAATAGTTTAGGTAAGTGGTTTGGTAAAAACACATACGGGAGGGGAGGGGGATGGGGTGAAAGTGAAAGTGTGTTTACCTTTTTCACCTGAAAAGGTGGGGAGTTTCCAATTACAGTGAAGAATCTTATTAGATAGTTAATGACTGTCCCAAAGGTTTACTATATCATGCATTGGATGTTAAGGTTTTTAATTATGGAATTGTATGCTGTATCAGGAAACAGTAAGCTGATTAAATATTGGAGTACATATAGAGGTAAATTCCCATTGCTACAGTTTTTAACTTAGATGCTGAAATGAAGTTTCTATTTTGTTTTGTTTCTCATTTGCTTGCTGTTTAAGGCACTTTCTGCTACAGTAAAAGAATACCTGCATTATGTCCTTGCCCATTTGTTTTATTAAGTAGACCATAAATCGGGATTAGGAGCAATCACAACATTTGTAGCCTAAAGCTGGCCATATATGTAAAAATCTGATCATACAATCCTCTTTAGATTTTCCTCATTTGTGTCATGTAAGAGCTTTCCTAAGTGATGCCTTCAATTTGTAACCACTCATTGGTATGTCAAAAGCTGATTGTATACTCAGATTGTACATGGTCATTTTTTCCAGGCCTGCTTTCAGTGGAATCCTATGGTTCTTTAAAGTAAGTAAAATAAACCCAATTGTTGGTATCAGAAGCACCAATAATAACCCCCAGTAAATGTCAGGGCTATCATCACTGGAGAGTCAGAAGGACTAGGATTTCAGCTTCCACCTAAAGTCAACACTTCTCCAGAGGTCTTACTGACCCCTAGTACACCTAGTTTACCACTGGTTGCTTACCTATCATTCTTATCCATCCTTATGCAGCCCTGTACTCCTAAAATTGTAACAAAAAGGGATTTCTTCTCCTTGTATTGTTTTTGTACATATTATAATATATTTTTGATTCTTGGTACAATTGGTTAAAAAGTGACAAGAAATAGCCCCCCCCTTATGTTTTCTTTTCTTTTGTATATAAGTGGTGGTCAGGATTATTTGTCCTGAAGGACTAAGTATGCCAACCCTAGGTTTTAGTATTCAAAAAAAAAAAGGGAAAAGAAGGGTTTTTCGTAAGGTGAGGTATTGTAATAAAAGATAATTTTCATATAACAATACAAAACATTTTCATCAAGTAAACGACAATAGAGGACTTGTGGTTTACAAGAAACATTGATTACAGTTTAGGCCCAAAGGGAAGCTATACAGTAGTCATCTAGCATTGTGTAAATACATGCAACCATATGTTGGACTTTTAGGTAAATATTTGTTTATGTAGCTCGTTGTACCCGACGCGTTTCACCCTATTAGGCTTCCTCAGGGGTAGCGGTGCACCAATGAAATGTTACACGAGCAGGTAATATAATCTAAC
The DNA here is from genome assembly GCF_032062135.1 of Pyxicephalus adspersus. Taxonomy (NCBI): domain Eukaryota; kingdom Metazoa; phylum Chordata; class Amphibia; order Anura; family Pyxicephalidae; genus Pyxicephalus; species Pyxicephalus adspersus. The sequence continues at coordinate 41,503,675 of NC_092866.1, read as the reverse complement.
TTAGCAAACATACATATAGATGTTAGGATCATGTTAACATTTTGTAATGGTAAACAGAAGCAAAATAATCCAATAACATGCAACAGTATAATAACATGGTAAATATTGAGGATCCTAAAGTCAGTCAGAATCAAATGAAACAAAACGTATAATCTAGGTTTTTCTTTTCTGTTTTTTATGAATACTTATTTTCTTTTGTTGTTTTGATGTTTTCTGTCCATTTTCTTTGTCTTGTCCTATTTTTGTCCCACTGTGGTTTTTATTGTCTTTTGTCCTCATCGCATTGTGCCTTCTAGATATATAGACCCTATACATCCTCAGTCCTGTGATACTCTTACCCTGTTTCCTATTTTTGCTTACTGCAGCTTGTTTTAGATCCTTTGTGTGTTAACCTCTACATAAACTACTTTACTGATATTTCTTACTTGAATTTATACAATAGCTCACAAGTTGTGTGGCTGATGTACTTTTAAATTGGGTGTCTCTCAACCTCTTATTATCCATATAGTAATCCCATCTTCCTAATTCAAAGTAATTTCATTTGATTAAAACACAATTCTCTTCCATTTCACAGTACAGCGAGTGTTGAAAGCATCCATTGTTTGGTTGGGTCATATCCTGTTCAGAGGAAGAACTATGTGGAGAAACAGCTTACTGTATGGTTTATCTGTCACACAGAGTGTATCTGTATTGATTTCAATTAGAAGCTTATCTTCTGTTTTTCTATATCAAAGAATCACAGGGAGGAATTAATATTCTTGTGCAGATGGAGAAACTGAAAGTATTTATAACCATTTCAAATACTTATTTGTAAAAAGAATTCTGTTACTAGCAATATTAATGGTATAGTAAATCTGTTGGTGGAGAGAGTAAAATACCTTAAAGAAGTAAACCCAAAACTTCCCAATACAAAAAAAAAAATCCACCTACCTTCAATCCGGCAGAGCAGTCGATCCGTCTGGGAGTTTCTTCCATTGGGTCCTGCGTCGTCCCGGTATCCGTCTTTGGGCCGGCGCCGCCACCTTCCCTTCTTCCGGGTTTTTCTTCTTATGTCATCTGACGCAAGCACGAGATCGGGTGACGTAGATTGGCAAAAAAAACTTGCCAATCCCACTGCGCATGTGTGAGATTGGCATTTTTTTCCCTTTTGATGAAAGGGCTCCTTCTGCACATGCCCAAGATGCTCGGGCATGCGTAGAACAAGCAGCCAAGAGCCTCCGGGGATGTGTGACGTAGGTATCCCGGGGCTCTGCGCTCCCAATCATTCCCAATCGCCTAGGGTTTTGCACTTAAAAAACACAAACAGATCTTTTACTTCAAATTAAAGGGTTGTCTACCCTTCGAGTACACTTTAAATCTGTGTATAAAATAACTTGTTTGTAAACAAATCCATTCATAGTGCTCTGATATGAAATTCTTTCATCGGTCATGGCTGTCTTCACTTCATCTGCTGACATTCATTAAATAGCTTTGTTTACTTGAAGACAAACAAACCCAATTATATCAGGAATCAGAGAGGCTGCTGCTGGCTGTGTTGGGTAAGGCAGAGGAATGGTCTGACAGGAGGACAGGTGGGCAGAGGGGTGAAGTGGTGTGTAAGTAACAAGCATACTGTGTAGGGGGGGAGAAATCTGCTGGTATAGCATCCTTGACACATGCATACAGCATCTGCGGCAAACCATCAGATATCAATACCATTACCCTGGTACAACCAGGGTGCTGCATATTGGGAATTTGTTTATAAGACATGGGTATACAAAATCTGAACCTACTCACAGTGCACATACCTGCCACTATTCTTTTACCTACACAACACTTTGTAATTACTTTGCCTTGCCTTAGCATTGTTATTAAACACAGTGTTCAGGTAAAGCAACACTCTCGGGACTTGGATGAGAGTCCTTCTGTTTCTGGCTCTCTGTACCAAAAACCATCTTGCACACTGTCTAGGAGCTGTAGCACATTTCCCGTTGTAATGCCACCACTGCCTGGGGCACTACCATTCTCACAGCTGTGGCCATTAGATGGCAGACTAGTAATTATCTGACAATGAAACTAGTATTGTTTGTTCAAGGGGCACCTCAGTTTAATGCCATCTTTACTTAGTGTTTATTAATAATTTTCTTCCCTAATTTAAGTGCATTGACCATATAGGCTTTTTTCAGCTGTTTATTGGTAAGTGGTGAGAGATACATTTTGTAAAAAAGAAGTTTTTTATTTCGATTTAGCTGACTTTTGGTTGTTGCATGATGAGAAATAGTGGTTCCTTTTTTTTCTAGCATTGGCAGTGAGTAGTCTCTAACAGCAGACCACTCTGGAACTTATTTTCTTTAGCAGCTTAAAACCCACTGCCCATGCATGATATTCATTTTAGAGAGTCAGTTTATTTCATAGTTAGTTTAACTCCCCACTTTCTACTAGGAGTCCAACTAATTCTCCAATCTAAGCCCTAATATAGAAGTAACTTGATAGCCCCTGAAACGTATTGGCTGTCTTTCTTTGTTATCTTTGAAACAAAAAATATACTTGGTCCTATTTACTTTTGCTGTGGTACACTAAAGCTACGTACACACTTCCAATTATTATCGTTGGAAAACGAACGACGAACGATCCTGCACGATATCTACGAACGATCGTATAGCACCGATCCTGCACATAGAGATAACGACACGATCGTTCGTAGATATTGTACACACAATAGATACGATCGTTTGAGCGATAGAGGAACTATGTGCACGACAGGAAAGTGAACGAACGTTCGTTCATTACGCATGCTCAGCCCATGGACGATCAACGAACGACTGTACACACGAACGATGTTCAACGATCGTCGTCCAATCCGATCCGCCGGTCCGGTCGTTTGTTTCCAACGACTTTCCTCGTTCGTCGGCGTCGTTGGTTACTTTTTTACGAACGATTTTTTGCCCAATCGATCGTTCGTCGTTCGTTTTGAACGATAAAAATTGGAAGTGTGTACGCACCTTTATTCTCCCCAGACCTTCCATTGTTCACCATAGGTGTCTTTCAGGACCCTTTATGCTATGTTGTTGTCTTGCTAGAGCCCTTTTATTCTGTAAAATGAACTCAAGTTCCCACTGTGGAGCAAAATTTTCTTGTCTGGGAAAAAAGGAAACAGTGTAACAAATGTTTTTTTTAGGGGCAGACATAAAAAAACATGTCAGAAGATTTTACAGCAAAGTCTGTACTTTTGTCCATTATATTGGTTCTTTAGTTAACTTGGCAAGAGTCAATAAACACTCTCATGGTAAACTGAATCCTGAGTGACTTTTTGTTGTTAAAATGCACTTTACATAAACGTGGATCATGTTACACTTCTTCTCTATAATGTGTGCTGGCAGCATTCCTAAAGGAATGGGTAAAGAACACTCCTCGAGCTGGGTGAAAGAGTGAAAGATATAAAGCTGCATTTATATAGAACTGATTAATATTCTGATGAGAAATAAGATAGACTACATGAAAAATTGTACAGGTCCTTAATAAAAAAAAGCTGCTTCTGAATGAATCATTTCTTAATTAATGGCTGTTTATCATTGTCATTTCTCAGAGCCATCAGGGAAAAAAATGCAGAGCTATGATTAACTTTAACACTGCTATGTCTGATTGTCAATATTGTAGTAAAATAGAGGGCAACATTTTTTTTTGCAAGAAATCTGCATTCTTTGCCTGAGAAGAGAACCCTGGGCTGGAAACAACAGAAAACCAGAGGATCAAGCCACAAACTTAAATATGTAAACTGGAGAAACGGTTATATCATGCAAAAGCCTTTCAATATGCAACTCAAGTGTTTTAAACAAAGTAAATTACAATTTTACCTTTTTATTAGAATGTGTATATGTATAACTTATAATCTTTCAAGAATCAAGGTGAAGCTTTAGGGTTTTTTTCATATGGTTTTCATTTTTTCTTTAGCACTTGTTGTATACAGCGTGTGTTTACAGAAATCCGTAGCTAAAGCTAATCTAAATGAAGCTATGCATTTTAACAGCTCTCTGACTTAATGTCTAGTTACTATACTTGTATGGCCTTTCCAACCACTGGCCTAATATTTGGCCATGTCTTCATCTTGTGTTTTATCATTTCAGTTCCTGACAAATCATCAGCTGTCACAAGCTGTCATTTACTTAAATGTGCATGCTGGGAGCTTCCACCCAAAAATTTTCATCATATTTAGGTATCCTGAAGACCAGGAACACATTAGACTCTGCGTATTAGCACAGGCCTGTGCACTGATGATCAGTGTCTGTGGCACATGTCTTTATTGACTGTAAATAAAAAATGTCACCGGTGGAGATGACTAGACATATATACATGGGAAATTCACAGTGGGCGATCTTTACTTAGTAACATAGGACATAACTGTAACTGATGACTAGCACTAAATTTCTAGTGTTGTACTCGATAAAGGGGAATAGCATGCCTAAAATGTCCAGGTGAGAGGATATATGGGGGTCCTCCTATTAGATGCTCCCTGCCCACAGACTACCACAACACTGGAGTCACATTGTGGTGGGGATGAGGTCCTCTTCCTCATTGATGATCAGGGAAGGGGGCTATACTTTGCACCCCTCTTTCTTTGACATTCCAAATTACAAGAAACCTTTATTAAAAATAATATTTTTAATAAATATTAGAGGAATCCAAGTTGCTACTGCGAACGGGGAAACTTAGTTATATACAGTAAGTTATTTCTTTACCTACTAGAAATTTCAAACCATTTTTCGAGATAGTATCAGAAAAAAAATGGAGTTGGGGCAGGGGACAAATATAAATTACACCTCAAAGGAAAATTCAGCCTTTAGGCTTTATGAGTGGGTAGGCTACTTTTGAAATCCTGTTGGGCATTAAGGGCATCCGATTAACACAACAGATTCCTTCTGGCTTTTCTTTGTTTCTATTTTTTCTGTTTTTATTTTCCTGTATGTTACTTTCTCTAGTATTTACAATTTTGCTTTGCCTTCTGATGTAAAATCCTCTGATTGTCAGCAGGTCCTAATGAGTCCATAGATAAAGCAGAATACTTTCTCCTTGTGGCTAACTTGTTTTTCCTACTTTCATGGTTTGCTTTTATTTTTATGTGGAAATACCCCATTCCTCTTTTTCTTTTTCTTTCAAGTGTTGTCATTTTAATTTTTATTAGCTCTTATATTCAATAACATAAACATTACATGGATATATCTGACTTTTATTTTCTATAAACTGAGTTTTTAGGTGAGTATATAATCATAACGATATGAATGCCTTCACTGTAATTTTAAATAAAATGGGAGTGAATGATGGTAAATAATTAATCTCTACTTTTTAATCAAACCAGTTTAAACATGAAATATAGTTGTTGGTTACATCTATTTGTGGAATAAATATACCATACGATACAGAGCTTCACATTTCACTGTCTTAAC
>NC_092866.1:41479146-41497054 GCF_032062135.1 Pyxicephalus adspersus | reverse complement strand
TTTAAAAAAAAAAAATTTCATGAAAACCTGTGACGCTTTTGGAACAGAAATCTAGAAATCAGTGTAACGCTCAGGTGGTTAAAACATTATTTTATATTTGTATGAAAAAATGGTTATTTATATTATTACTATATTTTTCGCTGAACAGACAGGAATTTTGTATTTCTCCAGAATTTCCAAGCTTATGTTATTCATTCATCCATTTCCAGGGGTCCAACCAGATTTCTAGGCATACACCTTAATTAATGTTATTCTCTGTCGAGAAACTGAAATGTGAAGCTTGCTCCTTTTTGGCTTCTAAACTAGATTTGATTGCACAATGAAAGGTGGCTCATGGATGGCCTAATTTAATCCATTTGTGGAAAGGCAAGTTAAACTTCTGTTTAGTTACACCCACAACATGGCTTACAGCTTCATTTCTATGACTGTTTAAGGACACATGACCCCTTAAGTCAGTGATATCATTCATTTTGTGCAGTTATACAGGGCTGAAGAAATCCTTAAAAGTCTATTTTGTACAAAAATTGTCTGTTTTGCTTGTGTGATGAAGCATTCCCTATTTGATTTACCTATCTGCAGTTTTAGCATCTTTATCATATCACCTTAAGGGCATGCACATTTGTCTTCTATAAGGTATTAATAATATTACAATATTTGAAACGTACAGCACACTGCATAGAGGTGGGCAGTTTTGATTGTAAGGGGTGTCAGATAATACATATTAAGCCTAATTTTTTAAAGTTCTCCAAGGCTGGAGTGGATACACTTTCATCGGTGAAGCTGGGTGATCCAGCAACCTTGGAATGGATTTCCTAAAAGTAATTTGCTATTTGTTAACAAATGTTTTCAATCTTAGATGAGATTCATCACAGGTTTGCTCGGTCACCCAGCTTCACTGATGAAAGTGTATCCTCTTCAGCCTTGGAGAGCTTTAATAACTCAGACACATTGTGTCTGTCAAGTGATATTTAAAGCCATCAGATGCATTTCCTCTTGCATACACTGAAGATGGAAGAAGGAGATTTAAAAATTGATTATATTTAATTGAGCTATAAAGCAACACCTCTCTATGTAATAGAGATGACAAGAAAGAGGAGTGTTCACAGTCGAAATCAGGAACGCAGCCTGGTGTAGCAATACTGCCCTTCCATAGAGCACAGTGCATTTAGTGGGAATTTTCACCCTCAAACAGGAAGTGTAATACTGGCAGGATTTCTAGGTGGAATCCTGAAACAAAAAAATGAATGCTGCCATTACATTTAATGACTGGTAGGTTCCAGTATTTTACATTTTTGTTTTTGGGTCAAGGCACACTGGATGGGGTATTTTATGAGCTAAGCAGAAGGCCACTCTTCGAATGAATGCTGCCATGTTACAGGAAAAAAGAATTACTGCAGTTATTATAAGAAACAACTGTTATTGGAAGCCGACTGCTTCAACTATAGATTTGACAGTAACTTCTGTCATGGTATATTAACCATGTTAATATACCATGACAGGCTATGTTATAAAAGACAGTAACCGCTGATTTGTTGAGCAGGATACGTAATCTCTTGTACATTACAAAAGATTGAGTGACCAATACCTTACAGATGATGAATTGCCTCAATACTAAAACTGCTGTCAGCATCACATTCACAGATGACTGAAAATAAAATTCATGTTTTTCCCCCTCCCAAGGCTCACATTGTGGATGGCACTGGTGATTCTAATATTTCGAGAGGTACATTGTTAAACATTGCTACGATGTTAGGTGTGTTGCAAACAGTGGGAACATAAAAAAAAGGGAACACTCAGTGGCCAATCCAATGAGCAGTCGGAAATTATTCCATTATCTTTGGTTCCAGAATGGACATCTTTTATTTCATGAAAACCAAACAAGAGGGACACATTTGTTAAAATGTGGTAATGCTTATTTGAAGCCATCTGATCCCAAATTAAAAGGTTGTCTTACAGTTGAAACAACTGGGTCTGCTCCTTGGGAATTTAGGGAATATTAATCTATGGAAACTATCATTGATTCCTTACTTTAAAATGTAGTATCTCAGTCTAGTTCTGAGCACAGGAAGCACTTTGAGCACTTTGGAAGTTCTAGTCTTTTGTTATACAACAGCTTTCAAGGGAGAACAGATAAGTACACAATATCAAGGTGTAATAGGGTGTATCTTTTCCGAAGTACCAACGTAAAAATGTCTACAGAAAGATGAAAAGGTCAGCAAGCATTGATGAAAACAATGGGTACATCAACATACAGGCATGTCCGAGCAAACAACCCTAAACTATTACTCTACTTCAAGTATATAACAGTAACTTGCCAGCTTATTTGTTACTTAGCTTTAAATCAGGGACTTCACTTCCAAAATGTTTGCTTGGTCAGAAAAATGATTTCATGCTTTCCCTCTTGTCATCCACCTATGTGCTATTGTGTCTTTGTATCAGTTTGTTTGTCTTCCCATTGTCCCACCAAATTTACCCAGCCCTCACTTCCTGTTATATTGGATAATTTAGGCAGATCAGTCAATTTCCATATCAATGAGAGCTAAACATTGAAAGTAAACTAAATAAAAAAAAAAATGACACTTAGCTTTACTTCTGCAGATCAATCCGTCTTCCATACGGTCCTGTGTCACCCAGGTTTCTTGCTTCTTCCGGGGTGAAGGAAGTGTCGGGTGCTGCCATCTTCCTCCTTTTTCTTGTGTTTTCTGCCACTGTCACCCGATCTTGAACTGTGCTGACGTATAATGCTGTATTTGTAAAAAATTGATTGAAAAAAAAAAATTCTGATCTCGCTACGCATGCATGGGATTGGCAACTTTTTTTAATGCCTGAAAAGCCCTTCTGCGCATGCCTGATAAGGAGCAGCCCGAAGCCTCTTGGGATTTGTTACATACGTATCCCAGGAGGCTCTGTGCTCCCATTCTCCCATCTACATTGGTAAACACATTATACAGAAGGGTTTTCAACCTTTCTATGTAAAGTAAAAATTGTGATGATCACCAAAATGTTTACTTTATATGTAAATATTTTGTAAAAAGTAAAAATTATCTTCATTTTGTTCCTCTAAGTAACTTTTTTTTTTAAAAGAAGGGAAAGACCCACCCCTTCTGTCTTTTCTGCCGTGAGGACCTACATCACATATCCCAGGAGGCTTTGAGCTGCCTGAGATCTGCCGTTCCTAGATGGGGCTTTTCCCTGCAGTGGGAAAAAAAATGTGCTGTGCCCAGTGGAATCGGTCCTCTTGCGCAGTGCGAGATCCAGTGATGTAGACAGAAGAAGAAAGAATACAGAAGATGGCGATACCTGGCACTTCCTCCACGCCAGGGCGAAAGGAACCAGGACAGCGCCGGACCGGTGTTTTTTTAAAACAAAATTTTCTCTCAGTTCTGTTTTAAAACTGTAGCTAACTAACATATGAGCTAAAAATAAAAAAAAATGACCACAGCAACACACCTACTTTCTGTGTACATAAAATAACTAGTATAAGAAGTAGTGATACAGAGGAAAAACATGCAATGAGATTTATGTGAAATAAAAATATCACCATTTATCAACAACTCTTGCAAGTTAGAAAGCCATAACTATACAAGTAAAAAGTGACCTAATAAAAGTAAATGAAATGTAATTGAATCTTTCCAGTGCCACAGCTGCATTGACATGTTCATTTTATCACCTGCTACATGACACATCACTTTTAAACAAAAGATCTATTGTGGATGTCTTTGTGACATGTTAATATACTCTTGCACTGGCTGGGAACATCTTGGCTTAGTAAGTTTATTTTCTGCATTTTTGCTGTTGACCTCTTTCTGCTTAAGGAAGTTTGACATTTTTACCATGTAAGGATTGTAACTGCTGGCTAACTTCCCTGCCCCACACAGCCTCTTATAATCAATCCCCTTTTATTGAGGCCTAGATAAAATAAACACAAGTTTTATTTATATGTCTCTTCGCGAGGATGGTTAATAGCGCAAATACGTTTCTTATTCAATTTAAGCAAGTCTGTGAGTCCATAACTACGGATTCCTCTTATTGCAGACAAGTCATTTTCTTTCTATTGATTACTTGCGGGATATGTATAGATGTGCTATAAACAAAGCTGCACAAATGGGCAAACCCTACATGGGCTGATATTTGGATGATTTGATCAACATTCGGTAAATATTTTTTGAATTTCTTTAAATAGTAAATGATCTTGAAAATGCAGCAGCGTTCTAGGTACAAAAACAAACACCGTGACAGATAAAATGAAAAGTATTGGTCAAAATGACTTCCTTACTGACATTCCTAAATTTATTTTAGAAATGGTATTAATGCACAATAATTTTTTCTAACAAGGCAAATATAATCTAAAACATTACTGCTTCCGTTTTGAAAAATGGAGGGAACAACCTTCTTATCATGAGTTGATAGACTCTCCAAATGCCATCACAAAATATTTACTGTTGGTTTATATTTCATACCTGTTAGGCTTCCTACACACGTGCAATAATTGTCGTTGGAAACGAACGATTAATGACCGATTGTCTGATAATCCCTAACAAAAGAGGTGCACAACGACATACCAACAACACCGATGAACAAGGAATTTCGCTGGACGATAGATCCATATTTATTGTGTGTACGGTCGTTCAGTGATCGTGGATGGTTCTGCGGTACACTTTCTCCGGTACACATCACTTCCTGCATTCATTCCATCGTGTGTGTCTAGTGTGTGTACATTATAGGTGGAATAAACGATCGTATCATTACAGCATGTACAGGATTGTGCACTATATGATCGTTCACAATAATCGTGAATAATTGTTGATCAGACGTTAATTGTTTGTTTTCTAACGATAATTTTTGCACGTGTGTACATAGCCTTAGGAATATCAGCAAATATTTATAAATATATTAAAAGTATATTTGTTAACGTTTCCTAAAAATAAATCTATCTGTGATTCACTATAGCTAGTTCACTTTGGCTTTTAGTATGATCTTATCCAGGGGTCAGCAAACTTTTTTGGCTACTAGGCCATTTTAGGAGGTCGAGAAGGCACACTAGGCCTGACTCTCTCTCAAGTCCTCTGCTGAATGCTCCGCCCCCCCCACCAGGAACGCCCCTGAAGGGAAATCCCTCCCCTCCGCAATGCATACGGAGTGGAGGGAACGCCCCTGCAAGGAAATCCCTCTCCTCCGCAATGCATACGGAGGAGGGGGAACGCCCCTGAAAGGAAATCCCTCTTCTCTGCAATGCATACGAAGGAGAGGGAATGTCCCCTCACTCCTTACCCCCACATGTGACTCCGAAGCTGCGGGTTGCTGACCCCTGCCGGGATTAGGCCTCATCGACCCCTGATCTATCCTCTTTATATTAATGGATATACAGTGGCTTTAGAAATCATGCAGATCCCCTTTAGTTTTTCAATTTTGGTATGTTGCACTTCGAAGCTGCAGTCATTTTAATTATTTTATCAAATGTGAAATATCACAATAAATAGGTATTCATCTTTTAGCTTAGATGCGCCCCCCCCCCCCCATTTTTCTTGATCACTACTGTTTCTGCACCTTCATTGGAGTGCACCTGTGGTAAATTGAAGTGATTGGACATGATGTGGAAAGGGACACACCTCACTATAAAAGGACCCATAGCTGACAATACATATCTGAGCAAAAATTACGTCATGAGGTCAAAGGAATTGCATAGAGTGCTCAGACACTGGATGGTTGCAAAGCACAGATTCGGGGAAGGCTACAAAAAATTTCTGCTACACTGAAGGCCCTAGGGCACAGTGGCCCGCATAATTATCAAATAGAAGTTGGGCACCAGATGCTTCCAAACTAAACAATCTAAGGAGAAGGGTTTTATTGAGAGAGGTGACCAAGAACCCGATGTCACTCAGACTGAACTTCAGAGATCCTGTGTGGAGATGGGACTAAGTTCCAGAAGGACAACTAAAAGTGCATCCCTCCATCAATCAGGGCTTTATGACAGAGTGGCTAGAAGGAAGACTTTCTACAGTGCAAAACACATTAATGCACCTTCAAGTTTGCAAAAAAGCACCTGAAGGACTCTCAGACTGTGAGAAACAAGATTCACTGGTTTGATGAAGCCAAGATTGAACTATTTGGCCTCAATTCTAAACAGTATTTCTGAAGGACAACAGGCACCTCTCATTACTTGTCCAATACCATCCCAACAGTGAAACATGCTGGTGGGGAGTGTTTTCCAGCAGCAGGAACTCTGAGACTGGTCAGAGTGGAAAGGAAAGCTCAATAGAGCAATGTACAGAGATACCCTTAATGAAAAACTGTTCCACAGTGCTCAAGACCTGGAACTGGGACAAAAGTTCACCAATATGGCAATGACCCAAAACACACACCTAAGGCAACACAGGAGTGGCTCAGGAGCAAGTCTGTGAATGTCCTGGAGTAGCCCAGCCAGAGCCCTGACTTAAACATCTCTGAAGAGACCTGAAAATGCAACTGTCCGTTGATGATGTCCATCCAAAATGACTGAGCTTGAAATTCTTTGCAAAGAAGAAGGGCAGAACAGTTCCCAATCTATATTTGCACAGCTTTCTGCATTATACCCAAAAAACTTGAGACTATAATTGCTACCTAAGCTAAGTACTAAGTAAACAGTCTGAATACTTATGTAAATGTAATATTTTGTTTTTTTTCCTGTCTAAAATTTTGTTTTCATTTCGTCATTATGGAGTACAGAGTTGAGATTAACCCCCCCTGGCGGTCTAATTATGTCTGTTTTTTTTGTTCAAAAGCACTGTACATTGTTTTACGTGGAAATTTGTTGTTTAAAATTTTAGGCCTGTAATTATTAATAATAACTCCCGGGTATGACAAAGTTTGAAACACAAATCATAAATTATATTATAATAAATAATTATAAATATTTTTTTAAATAAAATTATATATAAAATAAACCTTGTTAAATTTAATTTTTTTTTTTAAATTTGACCAAATTTGTACAATAACAAAATAAACTTGGATTTATTATTTATTTGGATTTATTTTTTATAACTTTTTTCATGGTGATCAATGTTTAAATTTCCCACCCAGTTACGCTTCCCCAGTGTACCGATGCTTCTTGCAGCAGATCGATTGTGCCGAGGATGCGGTGCAGAAGCCAGCCGGGGGATCGCTGAGGACGCCACTGGATCGAGGCGAGCAGCTAGGATTTTTTTTTCCTACCCCAAGTGTGGCTTGGGGTCATCGCTTTTGGTATGTAAAATTCACCCCGAGCCACAATTCGGAGAAAAACAAATGAGAAAACAAACAAGCTGGGTCCACACGGACGTTTTTAAAACGTCACGTATTTTTACAGTGCTTATGTTTCAAGAGAAAAATGCCCCCATTGAAATAATTGGAAGTGTTTATCCATGTTTTCACACGGTTTTTGGCGTTTTCCAGCGTTAACCCCAAGTTTTAAATTTTTTAAACGTTGCAAGCAGCAATGCTTAGATAACGCTCATAATTATGCCTCAAGGAAACGTCCTGGTGTAGATTAGCCCATTGGAATGCATAGGAATTTCAAACATGGGCTTTTAAAGCCTCAGGTTAAACGCTGGGGAAAACGCTAAACTTTAAACAATTGTAGCATCAGGCTACAACATAACAAAATTGAAAAACGTGAACAGGGTCTGAATACTTTCTGAAGCCACTGTGTATATTATTTGTGACTCTAAAGTGGACTTGATTTCTAAAAATTAAAATTTGCATGTTATGTGGAACCTAAGCAATACCTTAAAAAAATACAGCTTTAAATTCACCATGAAAAAATTTGTTTTTATTTCTGTATCTAATGACTTATAGCTGTATTTCTGCAGTGTCACTACATGTAACATTTTAAACATTCTTTTTTGCAGCCTTTTGTGCTCTGCATTGCAGTATCAGCATCTTGATCATGTCACACAAGCTGGAAAGCAACATTTTTTTTTTTTAAGTGTTAGGACCATTTAAAGCAGTGATTTTCAACCACTGTTCCGTGGCACACTAGTGTGCCGTGAGAGATCTTCAGGTGTACCGTGGGAAATTATCCAATTACCATTGTCGAGTGCCTGTGCTGTAGTGACTGGCAGAGTAATGTAATACTCTTCCATGTCAGTGGGTGGCAGTAGGTAGCTCAAGCGCCTTGTTTATTTTTAGAGGCGAGAATTAGCTACAAAGTGTAATTTTGTAACACTTTTGATTTGTGGTGTGCCGCAGGATTTTTTTAATGTAAAAAATGTGCCGTGGCTCAAAAATGGTTGAAAAACACTGATTTAAAGCATATATGCTACTAAGGAGGTACAGTAGTTAGAGAGAAAATCCTGCAGAAAGATGACTTCATATACTTAGAATTACTGTTTCTTCTCCTACCTACCATTTCAAGTATCCTCCAGTTGGCTCCCAGTCAGATGACTTGACTTTCTACTTCCCTGTCACTAGCTGTTGTTTCCCCTTCTGGTAAGTATATCCTGTATTGAATATCAAGGCAATGGGAGTAACCACAGTGATGGGGGAAATAGGAATTTAGAAGAAATAGGCATTGGAAAGGTACGAATATGAAGTTTCGTATATATCAGGATTTTTTCCACTCACATGCCACTGCTGAATGCTGTTGTAAATGCCTAGTTGTTTAAATTATAAGCATGTATCCCATAAGAATGAATCTCATCTATCATATCAGTGCTGCATTTTTTTGACATCTTTCCAGACATCTTTGTAATCTACAGTTTCTATTTGATTTTTGTCCTGCCATTAAATAGGTAGAATAACAAGTTTACTGAGCGGCCTTGTAGCAGTGTTTTGTGTGTGGTGTTTACTTGTTCTAAACTCTCTGCACACACTCTGTTTTAACAGCTGCCTCTCCACAGGCACTAGGTTCCCAGCCAAGAAGCTGATAAGCATCTTAGACTGTCCTGTGAGAAGCTATTGTCCCATTTTAGTGAAACATATGAATGTGGTTGGGAGTATCCCTAGCTGGGCAGTATGAAGATAATTTCTTGGTGCATACTGAGCAGTACTAGGGTAGAGAATAGGAGTACAGCTATTTGCAGTGTTTCTTGGGCACTAAAACATGTTTTCTTTACCCAGTGATCACATTTATTGTATATGACTCAGATACTTATAGATGTGGGCAAATATAAGAATTAAGGAGCATGATAATTCCTACATTAGCATTATATAATCATCCAGCAACATTATTTTTATAGGCCACCATTCCTAGAATAGTAATATATACACCTTTATTTTTATTATTATTAATATATCTAGAAGCAGCATTAAAATATCCTCTATCAGCATAATTATACCTCTAAAATAGTTGTAGCATTTAAAACTTGTTACTTGCAATATAAACTCCACAGTAGGATCAATATATTAGCCACTAGAATCATCAGTATTATACTAAATACTCCTTACTTAATAATTTGAATAGACTAGGTACAGATTGGGAAATACTTTGGACCAGCAGTCGCAAACCTTTTGATCCTCAGGGACCACAAAGTTATCCCAGGGACCATTAATATGAATTTTTTAAAAAGGATAAATACAATTGTAAAATAATGATCTTCTTAATGGTACCTGACAAGGACTGTGGAGCCTCTGATTAATTGATCAGCTCACAGTTAAGTGAAGTATTAATATTGTTACTATTATCATTAGTTGCCTTTATCTTTGGTATTACTAAAGAAATGCAAAATATGCGTTTGCTTTTTCTCACTCCCTATGGGTTTTCTTTATTCAAATGTAAGACCAAACAAGAAATGATAGTTATCAAAGTAAAACTATGTGATGCCTTTAAATATACAAGTTAAAGAAAATATACTGTTAAGGTCATACTTACCTAAAAGAGCATATGAGAAAAAAACAAAAAAAATAAAGCAATCAGATGAGAATCGGTATTCGTGGAGCGGGGTGACTGTTGTAATGGTGGAAACAATACTGAAGCGTACAACTACACTGATGTCTTAATTCAAAATATAAGAATTTATTCAAATTTTATTTTTGTTTTATCTATCTATATATATATATAGATATAAAACTGGATGTATGTGTGTATGTTCCACCATCACTCAAAAACGCATGGAGACATTTCAACCAAACTTGCCATACATATGACTATGACTTAGGTGAGTGCACCAGTCATCTTTGTACAGCTCTGTGCTATATGTCAGAGCTATATTTGTATGTATGTGTGTATGTATGTCATGACTTGAATGCATGGATACATTTCAACCAAACTTGCTATGTTCAGCCGCCACTTCGAGACATTTAAACCAAACTTTCTAGACATGAATCTAAATGAGATCTCAATCAGACTCATGTGAGTGCACCGTTGATCTTTTTACAGTGCTGTGCTTAATGTCAGAGCTATATTTAAATTTATGTTTGTATGTATGTGTTATATATATATATATATATAGATGTGTGTATGTGATCACTAGGAAACACATGGAGACATTTCAACCAAACTTGCTATGTTCCACCATCACTCGGAAACACATGGAGACATTTAAACCAAACTTGCTATGTTCCACCATCACTCGGAAACACAGTTCCACCATCACTCAAGAAAACATAAGGCAATTGGCCAAGTGTAATCAAAAGCAAAAAAAAAATTAAACAACACTGTAGACAAGAAAATCCAGAGGACAGGAATAGAAGACTTGCCACGCTGCGGGAGATAGCTACTACATCTAGAGCTTCCGAGACAGTACAACAGCGTGAGACCCGACTACGGGATAACAGAGATAGAGCTACTACATCTAGAGCTTCAGAGGCAGTACAACAGCATGACACCCGAGTACAGGAAATGTTAGAAAGAGCTACTACATCAAGATCTTCAGAGATGGTACAACAGTGTGAGACCTGACTACACAAAATGAGAGAAAGTGCCAGACGTCACAGACTGCACAACATTTTAGCTTAGCATTGGAAGGATTTCACTATGATCCACATAAAGACTACTTGCAGCATGCAAGTGTTACCATCAGAAAAATGTAAATGGTTTGTAGTTACTGTCAAGCCAAGAAGTTTAAATTTGGGTCTCCTGGTATTTGCTTCAAAAAATGGTCAAACTTTGAATTACATCTAAAATAGTCAAAGCATTTTTTTAATAACATCAGAAAATACAAAACTCATGTTTCCAAATGACATAATTCACCGCCACATCAGTTGTTCAACAGCTTGGATTTCCATCCACATTCACAGTGCATGGGCAAATTTACCATAAAATGGGATTGTTACTTCCGCTGCCAGATCACCCACCAAAATTTCTACAACTACGGTATATTTTATTGAAAACGAGCTGCACCTATATCTCGGGAATAAAATTTCAGATTGTCTTAAAGTTACAAAGAATGTTTCATGAGCACAATGTTCTTATTAAAACATTAAAAACAGCATATGCCAACATATGCCATTCATTTAGTTAATTTTATTTAATTGTATTTTAATTGTATACTGTACTTATGCTTTTGAAACCTGTAAAAAAAAAAAAAAAAGATTTCTTTGATTTAACACTATAGCTGGGCAACGCAGGGTAATCAGCTAGTTAATAATAAAACATAAAAATTGCAAATCATGTCCAAATTTTTCTGTCCACCACCAAAATTTTCTCACGGACCACTGGTTGGCGACCACTGCTCTGGATTGCTGTCTGTGTCGATATTTGAAAGAATTCTTACAGTTTCGATCCAGTGATAGTAAAGAAAGATCTTTCCAATATGACCACACACAGCAATAGAACTTTTCCTTTTACTTACAAGTAGTCCCCAAGTTAGGGACATCCGACATATAGACACCTCCTACTCCCTCTGTGCAGAACGCAGGTTTGAAGGAAGGAGGGGGCGGTTTGCATGACTTTCAAGAAATAAGAAATCTTTTGCTGAGGTTGTGGGTGATCTTAAGGATTTTCCGCAACCTTATAACTCATTAATGACCAGGACAAACTCTGCAGTTGTTTCTTGTTTCATATCAAAGCACAGCTTGCTCCAGAAGTTAATGAATGTCTTGGCTCCATAAAGATTTTTTTTTTTGCTTTGTGAAACTCACAGTAAGGATTTTTTACAGTAACTGACACCACGCTGCCTAATAATATGTTGAGACAAACATCTGTCCTAATTGCATTTAATAATAATGTACATGTTCTGACTTACATACAAATTCAACTTAAGAACAAACCTACAGTCCTTTTCTCGCCACCACATTTTTTCCCAATTTTAAAAAGGGTAGGCAAACTGAAGGAAATGTCTTCTTAGACACCTGAATTTAACTATAAACATATATACTGTAAAAATGTTTTAGGATGTATTACATTTTAAAAGTATTTTTTTACAACAGTTGTAATTTAAAAAAACGAATGAAAAAAAGCCAAATCCAGAAAAGCTGGATAAAGGCAAATTTACATACTAGTGTTTTTTTTTTTGTTAGGGGAAGCACCTGAAGAAAATCATGAGAAATGACATACAAATCATGTTTTGTGTAAATGTTTTATTATACTTACTATTTCTTCTGAAATGTGCACAGGATTTTCACTGTTTTGTAAAAGTAGAATAGTTCTATAAAAAAAAACTTGTTTTTCCTTCACATGCCTGAATCCTCCCTAATGAGTAACTATTTTGGTATGAAATGCCTCCATTAGACTTTTAAAATTTTAAAGCCTGGTACTTTTAAACACACTTTACTTTTTTGGTCAGTCCTAAAGCAATCACACATTTATTCTCTATTTATTTTTATAACAATCTAAGTTTGCAGATATAAGGTTTTGCTTATTTTGAATAATGAAAAATGAGAAATTATCAGCAATCATTACAATTTTTTTAGCTATATTCCAGAAAACATTGGGATATATATTTGAACAATTCTTACCAGCGTATTTCTTCCTTATTTTCTAGCTACAGTGTTCAGTTCTATATGATGTCCCCCTCAGCCTGATAAATAAATTCCAACTCCAGTCTCCAATCACATGACCTCCTCTCCCAGGGAACCCCCTTCTTCCTCGAGTTCTTGAGTGGGGAGCCAACTCCACTATACCAAGCCTGCATGTGAAGGTAATTGATTGGCTTTGCAGCCCCTTGCTTAACATCTACAGAATTTACCAAAGCATTGATTTTTTTTTTTTTTTTTTTTTTTGAGACCAGGTCCCCAGACAAACAGCAGGCTCTGAGCACCAGTTTAGGTCTCTTTGTAGGTGAGCGGGCCCAAACCACTGTCATCCCTTCTAACAGGATGTTTGTCACCTTATGTTCTAAAGAAACTATGAAACTATTTTAAATACCAAGCCTAATGCATACCTGCAAAGACAATTATTACTATTTACCCCTTCCGCCATCTACTTGCATGGTCCTATTTTGTGTCTTGGTGTTTCCTACTTTCTGCCCCCTGCATCAAAAAGGACAATCACACAGTAGGAGGCCAGGCATCCAGCAAACTTAGGCATTCAAACACACATAAAAATTCCTATGCCACCTATATTTAGACTCCTCCATTATATTTAGACTCCTCCATTAAGTTAGCATACTACAAAAGGAGGGTATCAAATCCATTTTTTAAATAAGATATGTTATCCCCCTGACAAAAATAATATAATGGATGATCCAACAAAATTGTAAAACTGACCTGCCTGTTAGAAGTTTGAGGTGAAGTGCACAGTGTCGCTGCCATTTCCCACTCCTTAAAAGCCAATGCCACTGTCAGGTTAACAAGTAGCTTGTCCGACACATGGCGCACATAATAGACACATGTCACAAACATACCTCCTAAGGGAGGAAGGACTGGATTACATCATTATTACATAATGCTTCATCCATATCATCCTCTTCATATACATTAATAATCTCTTCCCAGAGCTTGATTTTCCACTATGCACATTAAAGAAAACAGTGGCCTGGCTATGGACATTCAAATATTAACATATAAACAAGCAAAAAAGAAAATTTAAAATAAGCCACAGGCACTGTATCTGGCACCCAGCTGTTTAGAGCCCACATGGTATGGTGAAATGATTTGAAGCTAAAAAAAGCCCTCCTCTTTTTTTTTTATTTCTTGCTATTGTGATACATGCCTCATAAAAATGCATACTGCTTTATTCTCATTTTACCAAGTGTACTACCACCTGTTGATTGTCACAGACTGTATGTTTCTTTTGTAGTGTGCTCACAGATTTAACTAGACTCACAGCTTGCCTTGTTCTGAGGAAGGAACAATGCCCTACTGAGAGACATTCTTTCATACTTCAGTTGTAGACATTTTGAGTTTGTGTTTCTACTCAAAAGCTTTTCCCCTAAGTGGCATCCACGTGTTACCACTAGATTTGCCTTAAACTAACATGTAGGCTCTAAATTGCTGATTTGAGCATACAGTTCCAAATGCTTTCTGTCCTTTTTGGATTTAAAGCAATCCTTTAAAGCTCCACTGTACCATTCCATAACAACCTCTGGTTTATCAGATGCTAAAAGGGGGTGGAACCTTCAATCTACTTGTTACAATTGGCATGACTTTCACGCTGCAGATTAGTGGTGGTTAATGATGGCCTCAGTCTTCTTCTCTTATGTGGCATAAACTCTTCTCCCTCCTACAGCCTGATATTATTTTTATTTTCTATTTTCTGGTATGCATAATCATGCCTGGTCAAAGCTGAAGGCCCCCAAGCTGAAGAGTATGAAACCAAATCACAAACACCAGTTCATTTTGCTGTAATGCTGTGTCATTAGCTGTCATGTGGTTGTAGAAATCAGCTGAAAGTAATTTTTTTGGATGCAGCTATGATGCATAATTTGGTTGCCCAATGTGTCACCTCCATTATCTACTCCAGTTCAGCCCTGGATTCACTAATACTGTATTCATAATCTGCTCTTTTAAATTTCCAACTTCCCATGACTTCCTACCATCAATAACAGGCTATGACATACTAAGGTGGAGAACCCCCATGTTTTTTTAGATTATGCTACTTGTGTAGAGATGGGTGGGTCATATGACCTGTGGATCAGAACCTGGCCTGCTAAGCTGTTTTGCTGGACCCATAGCTACTACACAATCAGCCACCCGCTGCTGTAACCTGTAAACAAAGCTAGATTGGGAAGCTGATAAACAGAAATACAACAATTTTTTTGTGTGTTATTTGTTCTTTTTATGTACATATTCATTTTGGTGGTTTTCTCAATGTATGCCTGTGTGTAAATTAAAATCAGATTTATGTTCTGTGCTGGATTTCAAGATCATTATCAATGCCTCAACCGTAAATGAAGCATTATTATAATTTTATAATTCTGTGTTTTTCATCTCTCTTTTTTCCATGTAACTAAAGATGGTGTTGTTTGGAACTTTAATATACACAGGTTTGCATTTGTGGCTCAGATATAAAATGATTTAGAACAGTGGTCGCCAACCTTTTCGGACCTACGGACCACTAAACTTATGGGCTCTGGACCACGCATGCCTGGGGAGCCGTGTGTCACTCAAAGGGAAAGAAACTTCCTCCTAAATGACGTCATGATGCCAGAACCCGCCCACATTGTAGAGTGGTTGGGTTGTTTCCAGAGACACAACCCGCCCACTGTGCCGAGCCTGCAATCTGTACAGGGGACATGCTCTGCGTCTCTGGCACATTTTTTACCAATGAGGAATTATACATACTGATGTACATCGTCATCGTTTTGTTTTGTCCAAGTTAAATGCTACAAATTACTGGTTTCAGGTGTCTTTAATCATCCAGATTTTATCTACATTGATGGTAGAAACATAAAAGGTACAAACAGCACTACTGTACAGTACTTTAGCCCTTAACACAGACAGATAAAAAAAGATCCCTTTACATTCTAGTCCTAAACAGTGATGTCAGCAAGATCTTCAGGACAGGGTAGTAAATAAAGAGTTTTGTAATCCTCTAAGTGTACATAGGTATTAGATGTATAAGCTATAATATTTCTACAGTTTTATTGTGTTGTGCTGCAGGTTTTGCTGATGCTAATCTTCAGGTCTGTCTAAGGCTTCTCAGAAGGAAAAATTATTGGTGTTAATGGCTTCACATGCTTATAAACTACTGACCAGACTTGCAGGATGTATTGATGGATATGAAGACATAGATCTGATGCTGTCTGTGTTTAATAAATAGGAAGTTCAACTGTAAATAACACATGAAAAGTGACACTGCAACAAATTGGCCCGGATACCCACTACTGTGTCTTTGCAAGCCCCTTACCCCTGTAAAGCTACGTACACACTTCCAATTATTATCGTTGGAAAACGAACGACGAACGATCCTGCACGATATATACGAACGATCGTATAGCACCTATCCTGCACATGGAGATAACGACACGATCGTTCGTAGATATTGTACACACAATAGATACGATCGTTTAAGCGATAGAGGAACTATGTGCTCGACAGGAAAGTGAACGAACGTTCGTTCATTACGCATGCTCAGAGCATGAACGATCAACGAACGACCGTACACACGAACGATGTTCAATGATCGTTGTCCAATCCGATCCGCCGGTCCGGTCGTTCGTTTCCAACGAGTTTCCTCGTTCGTCGGCGTCGTTGGTTACTTTTTTACGAACGATTTTTTGCCCAATCGATCGTTCGTCGTTCGATTTGAACGATAAAAATTGGAAGTGTGTACGCACCTTTAAACTCTGTTATTCCTGAAGTATTAAAATAAATCACCAGGCTCCCAGGAAGGTGTGGTGACATCATCACAGGCCCCCATTCAAGGGTCATTATTGGTGAATCATGGTCATTCCGTAGCTCAGGGTTTGGCCTGACAGATTTTGGTAAAAAAAAAAAAAAAGCATGGAGCACGGCTTTTATTGTACTTCACGGTTTCATTGATGGTTCCTAAGAGTGTTGTGAAATTAAATGATGAGCTTTGTAGGTAAATATACTAAAGCAATAGACAATAGTGAACTATGTACAGTACAGCTTACATAGTACACAAAATGTAAAGCACAGTGGTTCAAAAACAAGTGAACTGCAGTCAACTCAATATGCAGACAGCTGGGTTTTATAAATTTGGTGTTTTTTTAACCTCATTATTATTTATTATCTTTAAATGATTGCCTCAGTTTTATGTTTGCATCTCTCTTAGGTATTTATTTAGCATAAGTTAAAGAGCAGCTACATTCAGATCATACTGAGGTTGCCACCTAGCCAATATTTTATCAGCCTAGCTCCCAAAGACAGTATAGTTAAGGACTGATTTTTCTCCCCCCCAGAAAGAATGGCAATTATACATCGAATTGATGAAACCAGACAGGTCTGTTTAAGTAATGCACAAACTATACAGGGATGTCCCCAAAGCTTTCAGTTTAGCACTGAATGGTGTGTGTTAATGATCTACTGTAGGCATGCAGACAAGTGCGAGCTAGTATTTAGGTACTGATGTGTTCTGTTCAGAGTTCCTTCAGTTTTACAATGGTTTAAAGTATTTTTTTAAATTGCATTTTGTAGCCCTTTTTTTTTTTTAAGGGGGCGGGGGTTTATATGGGATGACCCACTCCAAACAAGCTTTAGTGCTAAACCTGTAGGTTTCAGGGAGAACTAAAGCCTTCACTATGTAGAAGAGTGGTTTGTAAATGGGTTTGGCAGTGCCTCCACCCAAGCTAAGGCCTCTGAGAGCAGAGGAGATTCATTCCCTAGGAAATTAATCAGTAATCTAAATGAGATATTTGGCAGAGGAACTACTGCACCCAGCATACCATAACAGCAATAAAAGATATCTGTACACACAGAATAGAAATAACAATATGTTTACATAGTAAGTAAATGTTATCAAACAGCATGAATGTTCAACATACAGGAATATCTACCGTATTTTTCGGCGTATAAGACGCACTTTTTCTTCCCCAAAACTGGGGGGGAAAAGTGGGTGCGTCCTATACGGCGAATGCAAGTTTTAAAAATAAATAAAACCGGTAACATA